>NW_022589710.1:67763182-67989756 GCF_004348235.1 Phoca vitulina
ATGAGTGGATGGATGGATGGATGTATGAGTGGATGGATGGATGGATGAGTGGATGGATGGATGGAAGTTTTGGGTCCTGACTGGATGGAAGTTTTGGGTCCTGACTGCCTCTCATAAGGGAAGGACAAGTGTTTATTTTGACAATGTACCTGACACTTGTCAAGCATTGAGTCCAGTATCACATTATCTTGCTCATTCTTAATTGCAACTATATTGATTATATGTGAGAAGATAAAGTCTCAGAAGAGCAATGTGCTAGAGGCAGCATGACGCAGCCAGTGAGAGGGTGAGCTGAGCTTCCAAAGCCTGTGTCCGGCTTTGAAAGATTGCAGCTTTCTGTGAAACCAACCCCAAACCTGTGATTATTTTTATTGTTAACGATAATGCTTTTAGTTGGTGGAAAGTTCTAGAACTCAGTTTTCCTGACCTCCATCCTATGGATTCTTCCACAGATTTTCTGATATTCAGGTCAAGGACTAGGAAACATGGGGAGACAAGCCTTGATGAGGAGCCAGTTGAAACAGCACTGGGAGAAAGTTTCAGGACATTGCCAGTTTTAAGAAAGGAGGGGCGAGCAGCTAAGGTATCTAGGCTTAGTGCTGGGTGCTGGGGAAGGATCCAGGACGTAGTGGGCTGGGAGAAGAGGGTAGAGACCTGCTTCCAGAAGTGGAAATCCTTGTCTTGGATTTTCTTCACAAGCCCAGCTAGATGGGAAAATGCAAGAATATGGCCCAGAAGGCATCAAGGAGCAAAGGAGCAGAGGTGGAAGCCAGAGGGCCCGCATCAGCCCTGACCACATCCTCTCTGCCAGACGTGCCCTTGGAGAGCCACCTTACTTTCCTTGGCCTCAGTTTCCCATTCCCTAATGAGAAGTCGATACTGTCTACACCCCGAAACCACTGTGGGGATGGGATGAGTGTGGATATGGTTGGTCACCGTTGAGCTCTAAGGGTCCCCTCATGCAGAAGGGGCCCGGGACCCTCACCAAGCCCTCGGGCCTACCTCTGTGAATCCATCCCCTTCCCTGACCGTCCAGGCCCTACGCACATCCAGGGCCTTGGAATCTGCCTTCTCTCCCAGACCCAACTTCTTCTCACACCAAAATGGCTCCCAGGACACCAGCAACTTCTGTGGCAGGAAGCCCACAGACCCCAGCTTTGGCTAGTTTGCAGGAATAGACTGGAATGGTGTCAACCAGAGACATCTTGGAAGCACCTAAGGCCATGGTGGATGTGGCAGAACCTGGGAAGGATGTTGTCATCTCTGGCCTGGCCCCTCCCTAAAAACATTGCCATAACAAGCACTTATCCCTTTTGCTTTTTTTTCTTTGTCTTCTTTAAACAACCTTATTAAAGATGACTTAACTGCAAAGTGAAACCATCCCCAAGCTACTAAGTAGGATATGACTCAGTCCAGGGGAGCAGGGTGGCCGAGGGCTGGGCAGCTTCTCCAGGGATGTCCACTCCTGGTGTTGGGTTGCAGCAGGTCACATGGAAGTGGGACATTTCCTCCAGTAGTGACTTTTCCTTCCTCTCGTGCGGTGTCAGGGTGATGCTCTCATCTCAGCTTATTAAGATGCAGAGCCCAGGCTCATCAACACAGATTTAGAGCAGCCAAGTCCACCACTCCATGTGTGCACAGTTGGCCAATTACCCATGAGATGACGTTCCCTCCCAGCTCAGGGGGCTGTCTTCCATCTTCTGACATGTGAGTGAGGACACTGTTGGGCAGGGCAAGGCAGGGTGGGCCAGGGTCCCTGCTGTATCCTTGGACATGATCATGGATCCAGGGGAACTTTCTGTGACATTATGGAAAGACCATATGCCTCCTTCTTGTTCCTGACATTGTCCACAGGACAGTCAACTAAATACCTCACTCAAAGCTGGAGATGGCTGTGTTTGCCTGTCCGCAGCCTATCAGTGTAGCAATGAAATTAAAGCAGAAATGGTTGATTCTTGGTAAATCCATGTGTTGGTCCCAAACCACCATTTTTTTTTTTTTTTTTTTTTTTTTTGTTGGCCTAGATGTTCTCAGGCCATCTGTCATAAAGTCTCTTTTGGAATTTGATTGGGAACCACCAAGAAGCCAGGTCGACCTCCTGGGATTTATAGGATTCCTATTTGCAAACCTCAACCTTGGTTGTGTGGTCTTGAGATACCTGTCCCATCCTGAAGGACTCCCGGGCTTGGTGCCATAGGAAACCCAGAGTAGGTGGAACAGGATCCATGCTCCAGGGTCCCCAGATGCTCTGCAACCCAAATATGAATGTGTTCACAACCTCTCTGATGTCCAAGTGTGCATGTGCACATTGTTCTGGGGACAGGATCCACAATTTCATCATATTTCCAAAGACCTCAATGTGTGATGGAGGGGTCCCCCCCAGAGAAACTTCTGGTATCAGGAGAGGCTGTGGGTGGGGGCAGTGGGACTATTTGGGGTCAGACTGGCCTGGGTTCCCACATTGACTAACTAGATAATTGCCAGTAAGCTAACTGGTCTGCGTGTCTGTTCTTACCTGTCCAACAGGGCTACCTAGACCTGCTCTCTAGGCTGCTAGGACAAAGAGCTGGGGTGCTGTGTGGCCACGATGTTTGGTTTCTACACGGGAACCGTGGACAGAGTCTTCTGCGATGGGAATCACCATGTCCTTCTGGGGTCACGGGGGCCCTTCCAAATCCGTAGAAGGTTCATGCCTCCATTTCTTCGTTAGCTCTCTCAGGCCAGGCTCACTAAATATCAACATGGTTCCCACGCTCAGATGGGCACCACCCGGCCTGTCCACCCCACGCCTGGATCCTTCAGCAGACCTCACTCCCCTGAAGTTTCTAGCATGGGGAGGGTGTGTTCAGGCCCCTCTGATGACGGCTTAGAAAGGCTGGTTTATCTGAACTCTGTTTCATCTTGCACCAGACACATACATATTTCTTGCATTCATCTCCACCGAAGCGGAGAAAAACACTCGGCTTTTTGCAAGAGGAAGCCCCGAGAGGCTCGTTAGGAGGGCTGGGGGCTCTTGCTGGCATAATAAGTGGTTATCAGCCCAGGGCCACGTGGCCTGCTGGGCGCCCGTTACATAAGCACCTTCCCCTCGGCATCCCGCTGCCGGCATTAGTCTTCCCACCGTGTGTCCGGCCCCCTGCCCCTGAGCTGCCACAATCAGTGTGTCCCGAGCACCCCGGGTGTCCAGAGCGGGCGGGAGTGATCACATCTGCCTGATGAGGGCGAGTCCGGACGGCCAGTCAATGAGCTGGCCAAAGCCCCGGGGGCCGGGCCAGCTGTTCAGGAGAACAGTGAGAGACGGCGGCTATGGGATATCGGCTCAGTGGAAGGATGATTACATACAGACCAAGAGCAAGTGCAAGGGCCAGAGAGGGCCCCTCAAGAAGGATACGGCACCAAGTGCCCCCAGGAAACTACCCTGCTTCATGTAACCCTGGGAACCACAGGAGCAGAGGTGGGAAGAAGGTGGCCCTTCGCCTGCTCCCGGGGGATGGCAGGAGATTGTCCCTGCTCCCAGGACCTTGCTTCCTCACAGGAAAATGGGAAACAGTGAAGCAGTCAGCTCTGAGCTCACATGGACACAGCGCAGGGGGACAAAGGAAGTGTCCCTCATTCCAGAACTTTCTCTGGCTCCTTCTGCCCCGGAGAGCTTTGTGGTCCCAGCAGGGCAATTCTCATACCTGAATCTGCCCCCCGCTCCCCCACACACTGTACTCTTCCCATCTTCAAAATACCTGTCCCTTCACAGGTCCCCATACGACCGCCTGGCCACCTTCTCTGGACAGGCTGGGTCCCCCGGTATGGTCTGATGGTGTCACTACTCACTGGGGGGCCCTCTCCCGTCTGACGGGAGCCCCTCTGGCCCCACACAGGCTGTCATCACACCCTTCCTGTTTCTCTCCAAGCCGCTCACTGGTTTCGGAGCCTGGAACGTCTGACATGTTTTCCCGACATTTGCTTCTCATTTCAAAGTGTAAACCTGGCAACTCAAAGAAGGTTCCCTGTTTTTCCCCCTCCTTATGCTCCTCTTGAGCGTTCTGCCTTCTTCTTGCAGGGAGAAGTGTCTCTAAAGTTGATCTTGGGTGGTTGTTCTCAAATAACTGGGCCCAAGGAGCTCAAAAGAAGCAAGCAGGACAAGCCCAAGTCTCTGGCAGCTTTGGTTTTCCGTTGAATTTTCCAAAGAGATTTTTGTGCAGAGGGTGTTTCTTGAGCTCGTCAGGTTTCTCTGGTCTGTGTTGACGGCCATCCACAAATCACCACATTTATCACGGGAAGGGTGGGCCACACCCAGCTTCCTCCCCGAAGCCCGTCTCCCCAACCCAGCCGCCCTCCCCTGGGCCCTACTCCCTGCCCACCGCGGCCACCAGCCTCCACCTCCACCGTCCACTCTAAGCAAATTCTTCCCACGGCATCCGGTGTAGACGGGACTTTGGGCGCCTGTTCCCTGGGAGCTCCACTTTCCAGCAAGGGCGGCAGCCAAAGTGAAGGCGTGAGAGCGTGCGGCGCCCAGGTCCGAGGCCCGGCCCCACTGAATGTAAGCAGCAAGACCCTGGACGCGTGGGCTCACCCAGCCTCCGCCGGACCCTTTGTACAACGGAGGCCCTTGGTGCCCGCTTCGTCAGAGGACCAGCGTCTGGCACGGGTGTGAGCTCCGTGAGGGCAGCTGTAACTCTTCCATGGTTTACCTGCTTGCTCTCCTCGTCTGCCCAGAGCGTTCCACTCGACCCATTTCTACCTAGCGAAGGGGCATATTGAGGGGTGCGTGTCTCTAGGGAGGGGGTGTTAGAGGGCGTATATGCAGGTGATGAGAAGATGCTCTCACCTTCGCTGAGCTGTAGCTTCGCTCCCAGAGTGTGGTCGGTAAAGGCTTCCCCCCTGCTGCCCGCCTCCCAGCGGCCCAGAGCAGGAGGGAGGCTGCTTGGCCAGGTTGGGGTGAGGGGCACAGAGCCCCACACCCCACCCTGCCCACCCTTCACCAGCAGGCTTCTCTGACCAGAATGAGCCTTCATTCACGCTTCCGAGAATGTGAACCCAGAGTGCCCTCTCCCCGCCCAGCTCAACGAGTCCAACTCATTGTAGGGATGGGGAAACTGAGGCTGGCCATCCCCAAGGCGATCAAGTTGCCGAATGCAGCAGCGGAAGGGCCAGGCCAGATGCAGGGCCCCCTTGCCAGCCACTGGGGCTGGTAGCAGGCCTCCAACATGAGCTAAAGGTCAGCTCCCATTACCCAGGGAAATGCAGAAGGCTCAGTGCCCTGACCTTTCTGGGCTAATAAGGAGGACTACTTGATGCCATAAAACATTTCATTATTAAAGCAATCAGGGAAACCTTTATGGAAGCACAGCCAACAGGCTTTCTCAATTAGCATGAACATGCCCCCCCATCATCCTCTCTGGGCCGCCCACCCCTGCTTCCAGAAGCCAACAGAGGCCTGGCCCAAACCACAGCCTCTGCAGCAGGGAAGGGCTCGGTGTGAGTACAGAGCTCTGAGGTTTGTTTTTCCCTGACTGCTCTACCTCCCTGCGTCTGCTTTGGTGCTGCAGTGCTCCCTGGGCTGGACCCTGGGTCGGGGCGCCGAGTGGGATGTGGACCTCTCCTTAGAGAGGTACCCAGGCAGGTGGGGCTGGGGTGGGCATGCAAATGCAGGCAATGAGGAATCTCAGTGGGCCAGGGGCACCTAGCCTAGCTGGGGACTCAAGGAAGGAAGGCTTCCTGGAGGAGAGGACATGATAGGAGCTGTCTCTCCGTGGAGGAGTTAGCCAGAACCTTCTAGAAGCCAGGGTGCCAGCCTGTGAACTAGCTCATTCTTCACTTCTGGAGGTTGCCCAGAAGACTTCCTTGAGAGGCCTCGCCTCCTGAGCCCTCCCCCCCACCACACCTCCGTCCTTGTCCTTCGGGCCTCATTTCCCACACATCTAGGCTGCGCCTGCGGGGTGTAGGCTGGCCCCGCTGAGTCTCGGCCTCAGCCCAGCAGGGTGCCTCGGTCTTGAGATCAAGCAGCCCAGAGCAGCAGACCCCTGGCCACCCACCCACAAAACAGCAAGCCACTTGGGAGGGCCTCCCTGCTCAGAGAGTGAGCAAGGTGGGGGTCTTGCTCATCTGTTAGGGGTTTCCTGGGCGGATACCAAGAGCAGCCTTCACAGCAAGAAGGCCTGGGTTTGGAATCAGCCCAGCTCGGCCCCCAGCCTCCTCCCCTCAGCTCTGGAGGACCCTGCACCTAATAACCAGCCCCTCCTCACCCTGCAGTCAGGCTGGCCCTTCCCTCGGAAGTTCCTCTCGGCCCCTGGCCCAAGGGATCTGCGGGGCCTTCCAGACAGAGCTGGCTGTATGGGAGGCTCCTGGCTCAGAGAGGGCTTTTCCTTCCCTACTCCCACCGCATCCCTGGGAGGCCAGCCTGATGGAGGATCTCGGAGCGCCCTGGACATTGCCCAGACCGTGGCTTCCAGGCGCCAGGCCCCGGAGGCCCTCTGCTCCCTGTCCCCGGTCCCTCCAAGCCCACTGCCTGTGGTATTTCCCTCACGCGGAGCCCAGCTGTGCCGAGCCCAGCTGTGCTCTTCTGTGCCCACCCGGCCCGCCCGCACCCCTGCACTCACCTGTGCCCCCCGTAGGCTAGAGCTCCTCCCTTCTCACGCACCCAACCTACACTGCCATAAACAGAGTCCGTTCTCGGGGAGGGAGGCTGGAAAGCAAAATGTCTCTTATGTAAACTTATTTTCTTAGAAGGGGATTGAAAATACATTTGTAATATTGTCCTCAATAAAAAAAAATGACCCAGCCACTTTTTTGGATGCGCTGTGTTGTTTGTTACTTCTGATGATATCCGAAACACAAACTTTGTTACCCCCACAGTGAGCCCCAGGCTGACCATGGGCTGGGGTTGAGACCAGTGGGACACAGAGCAGGGAGCCGGCCTCCCTCCGTGCACACGGGCCTCCCAGCCACGTGCCCAGCCTGGCATCCGGTGCCCACCTTCGTGGGGTCCGACCGGGAACCCCACTGTGTGTCTCCCCACTCTGCTCCAAGTAGCACCACCAAACTGGGTAAGCAAACGCACCTGCCCTTTCCTACCTCCGGGCATTTGCACGGACTGTGTCCCCCATGTTTTTAGCCAGCACTTCTCCCCGTTCCAGCCCTCCGCTATCCCCAGAGGCAGTCTGGGGGAGCCACATCATCCCTACACCAAGGCATGCCACCTTGGATCGTCCTCATGTGGGTACTTTACAAATCCTTTGGGCGGGCAGGACATGAGCTCCCGGGGAGAGGAAGGGAGCCCTGTCTCTGATGATCTGTGGAGTTGGGGAGAATTCCCGTATCTCTTCAGCACCACAGCCGCACCAGATTCTTATCCTCCTCTAAGAGATGGAGGCCACAGGAGCTCAGAGAGGGTAAGCACCCAGCCCCAGGTCATACAGCACATGGCAGGGCCAGAACTCAGCCTCCATCCTCCAGGCTCCTGCTCTGGCCCAGCTCTGCCCTGGGTTGCCTCCTCTCCTCCCCCCCCCCCCCCCCCCCCCCCCCCCCCCCCCCCCCCCCGCAGCTCCGGTGCAGGGCAGGCCAGGAAGGCTCCGGATGTGTTTATGGCATGATCCTGGAGCCCACCCCCAGATCTGGTGCGGGGGTCTGAGCCTCCAAACCTGCAGAAAACCTGTGATTAATTTTCCTGTCCTCATTAATTCCCGGATTTCGCCCTCTCATTAGGAGGCGGTGGGCGGCGCGTCTGGGGCCGCATGTCTGCCTGGCTCTGAGGAGCGGTTACGGGAAGGCCTGGCACTCCTAATTGCCTTGCCTGGCCTTAGACGGGCTCATTAGAGGTAATGAAATCTGGGAGCCCGGGGCAGAGGGAAGCGCAGCATCCCTCCAGGGAGACATGCAGGCAGGAGCTCTTCAGAAGAAAAACACGCCCAAGGAGCCAGGGGGCACAGAGGGCCTGGTCAGGCCGGTGGGTAGGGGGCTCGACCCCCATGGAACAGTAGAAGGAAGTGGGTGGAGGACTGGGCCTCCAGGATGGAGGGTAGACCCCTCGGGGTCCAGCTCCTTTTCCCGAAGCTCCACCATTGGTTACATTTTCTGGGAAAAGCGGGTGGTCGTGCCGGGCCCTACCCACCCCTCCCACTGCCTGTGGGCTGAGCCGTCGCCTCTGGGACAAGCAGGGCTTGAGCCTCCTCCCTGGCCTCAGTCTCCAGTCTCACCCATGCCCTTTCCCTGTCCACCCAGAGAGAGCCCTCTAGAACCCACCTGGCTCCCCAGTACCCAGTAAGGCAAGCCCCAACTCGGCTGCATGCTCCGTCCTGCGGGGTCTGGCCTCAGTGCCCACGACCCTCCATGCTGCTCAGCCTCCGGTCCGGGCCACTCCCCTCTGAGCCTCTTCCACCTGCAGCCCCTGCTCCTGCCCCTCAGGCCCTGGGCTCCCATTCAGCTGGACGCTTACCTTGCACTTGATCGGGGCCTTTCCCGGGCCCGCCCCGCCACCTGCCCGCACTGTCCTCTTCACACCCGGGCCTCGCCATCCCCTGCTGGAAAGCCTCCCTCCGGATTCCCGAGGACACCCAGCCCAGGCTGCGTCCACGGCAGGGTGACGACAAGTGCGTGCCTTCTGGCCATACCTTCTTGCCACTGTCCCTCTCCACGTGTTCTGGGGCTCCTGCCCCCCGGGCTTCAGAGCCAGCCCCAACCAGGGTGCTCGCACCTGGGGGACGGGGAACGTGTCCCTGCTTCCTGTGACAAAGTCACAGTGTCAAGGAGCCCGAATCGAGAAGAAGCGTGAGCTGGGTGAGAGGTCAGCACACTGCTGCCCGACCCGTGCCTCACGTGGCCTTGATCTGGGGAAGCTACAGGGCTGGCCAGGGGCTGCAGCCCCGGGGACCGCGACGGTGGCCACGTCCCCTCAGGACCTCGGGGCCCCGGTGGACGCTGCGAGGACAGAGTCACTGACTTCTGGGCCTCATCCTCAGTGGCTTCCCTGGCCCGTCTGACGGTGGCGCATGCACGCCAAGTGGACGCTCGGGTCTGGTCTGCCTGAGCACGGCACAGATGCCCTGCCTCGTGGTTCTGGGGGCCGGAGTCCGACATGTGTCTCAGTGGGCTCATCTCGAGGCATTGGCAGGGCTGTTTCTTCCTGAAGGTTCAAGAGACCATTTCCTGGCCTTTTCAGGCTTCTCGAGGCTACCTGCCCCCTTGGCTCAAAGTCCCCTCTTCTTCGCGCAGCCGTGGCTGGTGGGGTCTTTCTTGTACCACATCACACGGACCCTGACCTCTTGGTTCCCTCTTCAGCTGTGATGACACTGCACCCAGGGTCACCTCCTCATCTCAGGGTCCTTAACTTAAGCCCATAGGCAAGGTCATGTTGTCACGTGGGGTCACAAAGTCACAGGTTCTGGGGATGGACGGCTTTGGAGCTGCTGTTCTGCTGACCAGAGCCTGGCTCTACCTGGAAGCCGAAGCCTAGAAGGATCTGAGGAGGGCCTGCTCTGGGGGCACTGGTGACTCGGACCCGCTCACCCCACACGTTGGGGACAGTGCTGGCATGGGAGTTGGGCTGGCCAGAGGCCCACAGTCAGGGTCAAGTGGCTCTCTCCCTGAGGGCAGAGCAGGGCCAGGCAACAGAGAAAGTTCCGGTCTGTGTGGCTGGCCGCAGCCCTGTCTCCTGGTGTGAGCAGCCCCGAGGACCCCCAAGCCCCCTGCTGGCCTGCCAGGAACTGCGGGCCCTAGCACCCCCGCCCATCCTTGGCCACATGGACGCTCCTCCCTGCAGTGATCTGGGCTTCCTCTGACTCCCATTAGCCTTTCACATAAATCAGATCTGCGCCTTCTGGTCCCAACACCTGGAAATCAGCTTCCCCCAGGGTGGCTGGGTCTCTAACTGGACAGAGCTGCAGGCATGGTGCCCAGGCCAGCCCAGGCTGCAGTCCTGCCGGCGTGCTGTAGCTGCTCACAGGCAAGTCCTAGCCCGAGCTCACGGCCTAGAAAACATTTATATCAGCACGCACACGCACGCTTTCGTTCTGGGATGACTTCTGTCTCTCCTCTCACACACTGTTGATATGTGGCCTCATAATATGGTTCTGGCTCATTCCCTCCAAGGGTCTCCTGGGAGCTGGGGGTCCCCTGGTCTCTCCTCCCTAGCCTCTGCTGACTCGAGACATCTTTGCTCTGCCTGCCAGATCAAGCCTGGGCCCTCAACCTCCCCCTCCCACGGCACAGGAGGCCTGGCTAAGAGGGGGCGCCCAGCGTACATTTGCAGACTGGCTGCAGAAACAATGTCCCCAGTGCTGGCTGAGCCCTAGACTGGCCACGTGGGCCTGTCCTGGCCCCTAGGGCCACCTCCTCACCTTCAAGGAGAAGGAGCCCCTGAAACTCTCCAGGTCCGGGAGGCTGAGCAAGTTTACAGGGCTGGGCAGAGTTACGGGGCACTCTCTCACCCAGTCTCCAGCCAGGCCCTGCCACTTTGCTTTAAATGATGCCCCCACTCCACGTGGATACCATGAGTGTCCTCTCTTCCTCTGTGTTATATTCTTGATGACTGCAGGATCAAGCAGAGTGATCTCTCTGTCGGAAAAGAGAAGCAAGAGATGTAGGTCTCGGAGCAGGAAGGGTACAGTCCCGGGCTAGGTGGGCACCTGCCCTAATATCCTGAGAGCCTGGCATCAGGTGATGGACATGTGGGCTATTTCCACCCTTGGCTATTGTGAACGATGCTGCTATGAACATTGAGTAGAAGTTTTTGTGTGAATATATGTTTTTAGTTCTTTTAAGCATATACCTAGGAGTGAAACTGCTGAGTCATGTATCAACTCCATGATTAAATCTTTAAGGAAGGGTTTTCCAAAGTAGTTGCACCATTTCACATTCCCACCAGCAATGTATGAGTACTCCCATTTCCCCACATCCCCACTAAGATGAATTATTCTACGTCTTTTTGATTATAGTCGCCCTAATGGGTGTAAGGTTGTATCTCATGGTTTCGATTGGCATTTCCCTTGTATATCTTCTTTGGAGACATTTCTGTCCAAATTATTTGCACATTCTTCATTGGATTATTTGTCTTTTAATAATTCAGTTGTACGCGTTCTTTATATATTCTGGAAATAATCAGATGTATAATATGCAAATACTTTCTCCCATTTGATAGGATTTCTTCTCACTTTCTTGATAGTGTCCTTTTGGATGAAATCCCATGCATCTCCTTTTTCTTTGGTGGTTTGTGCTGTAGACGTCATAGCTAGGAAACCATGACACAATTCTAAGTCAGGAAGACATCCGTCTTTGTTTTCTTCTAAGCGTTTTAAAACTTTAGATCCTCTTAAATGTAGGTCTTGATCTCTTTAAGTTAATATTTTATATAGTGTGAGGTAGGGTCTCAACTTGGTTTCTGGGCTTTTTTTTTTTATTTTTGGGGGGTTTTTTTGCACATGAACATCCAGTTCTAGCAGCACCCTTTGTTGAAGATTATTCTCTGACCACTGAATTTTCCTGGCACCATTCTCAAAAGTCATAAACATACATGTAAGGGTTAATTTCTGAATTCTCAGATCTACCCTCCTGATCTATATGCCTACTCTGATATCAGTACCACCCTCGTGATTACCGTAGCTTCATGGTAAGTTTTCAAATCGGGGAGTATGAGCCTTCCAACTTTCTTTGTCTTTTTCAAGATTGCTTTGGTTATTCTGGGCTCTTCCATTACCAAATGAATTTTAGGACCAGCTTGTCCGTGTCTGAGAAAAGGCAGCCAGGATTTTGACGGAGAGTGCCCTTACTCTGTGTCAACCTGGGGAGTATTTTGCCATCTTAACAGTGTTAACTCCTCCAATTTGTGAGCATGCGATGTCTCTCACTTAGGACTTCTTTAATTTCTCTCAGTGATGTTTTGCAATTTTCAGTGTACAAGCCTTAAGCTTCTTTTATTAAATTTATTCTTAATTATTTAATCCTTTTTGGCACTATTACAGTTAGAATTGTTTTCTTAATTTCATTTTTTATTTATTCAATGATAGTGTAGAGAAATACAATTGGGTTTTGTATATTGATTTTTGAATCCTGGAACCTTGCTGAACTCATTTATTAGATGTAATAGTGTGTGTGTGTGTGTGTGTGTGTGTGTATTCCTTATGATTTTCTACACAGGATTAGGTCATTTGTAAATAAATACGGTTTTCTTTCTTTCTCTACAGTGTGAGTGCCTTTATTTCTATTTCTTGCTTAATTTCTCTGGCTAAAAGCTCCAGTACAATATTAAGTAGAAGTAAAGAGAATGGGCATTCTTGTCTTGTTCCTGAACTTTGGGGGAAAGCTTTCAGACTCTCACCATTAAGCAGATTACTGGCTGTATGTTTTCATGGGTACTGCTCATTAGCTTGAGAAAATTCTCTCCTATTTCAAATTTGTTGAGTGAAATAACACGAAAAGAGGCTATAAAATGATATTTGCTTTTTCAAGCTCATTTTTGTATCTATTGAGATGATTATGTGGTTTTTACCCTTTCTTCTATTAATATGGTGTATTACATTGATTGATTTTTGAATGTTAAAGCAACCTTGCTTTCCTAGGATAAATACCACTTTGTCATAGTGTATAATCCTCCTTATGAGTTGCTGGATTTGCTAGCCTTCTGTGGAGGATCTTTGTGTCTCTATTCATCAAAGATATCAATTTGTAGTTTTCTTGTGCTGTCTTCATCTGGTTTTGGTATCAGGGTAATATTGGCCTCACAGAATGAGTAGGGAGGTGTTGGCTCTTTTATGTTTTAAAAAAATTTTGTGAATTATTGCTATTAATTTTTCTTTAAGCTTTTGGTAGAATTCATCAGAGATACCATCTGGGCCTGGACTTTTCTTTGTGAGAAGTCTATTATTATTATTGTTATTATTATTAATTCAATCTCTTTATTTGTTACAGGTCTGTTCAGATTTTCTACTTCTTTTTCTTTAAAGATTTTATTTATTTATTTGAGAGAGAGAGAGCGTGAGCACAAGAGAGAGCATGAGCAGGGAGGAGGGGCAGAGGGAGAGGGGGAAGCAGACTCCCCGCTGAGCAGGGAGCCCAACGTGGGACTCAATCCCAGGACCCTGGGATCATGACCTGAGCTGAAGGCAGACGCGTAACAACTGAGCCACCCAGGCGCCCCTAGTATAATATTTAATTCCCTTGTTTTTGTTTTTTTTTTTTCTTTTACTCTGTATCTTTGAGGTTTTGCTTTGGTATTACAATTAGCATCTTTATTTATAACAAAGTAGATTACATTAATACTAATTTAATTTCATACTATATAAAAACTTTGCTTCTCTACACCGCATTTCGTCCCCTCTGCTTTGTGCTGTTGTTATCATAAAAATTGCATTAATGTACACTGTATGCCCATCAACATAGATTTGTAACTATTGCTTTAAGTCCTTGTCTTTTTGATTAGATAGGAAGAAACTATTCACGCAGAGTATTTTCACAGCCCTGTGCTCTGCCTATTCATCCCTCCTTCTCCCTACCCACAACCCCCTGCAACCAATGATCTTGGTACTGTCTCCAAAGTTTTGGTTTTCCAGAGTGTCACATAGTTGGAATCACACAGTTTGTCTGGATGTACCAGTTTATTTATCCATTCACCTGCTGAAGGACATCTTGGTTGCTTCCAGGTTTTGGCAATTATGAATAAAGCTGCTATAAACATCGGGGTATAGGTTTTTGTGTGAATATACATTTTCAACTCCTTTGGGTAAATACCAAGAAGCATGATTGCTGCATCACATGGTAAGAATATGTTCAGTTATGTAAGAAATCACCAAACTGTCTTCCAAAGTCACTGCATCATTTTGCATTCCTGCCAGCAATGAATGAGAGTTCATGTTGCTCCACATCCTGACCAGCATTTGGTGTCGTCAGTGTTCCAAATTTTGGCCATTCTAATAGGTGTGTAGTGATATCTCATTGTTGTTTTAATTTACATTTCCCTAGTGACATATTATGTGGAGCGTCTTTTCATATGCTATTTTCCACCTATATACCTTCTCTGGTGAGGTATCTTTTAAGGTTTTTGACCCGTTTTTTAAATTGGGTTGTTTGGCCTCTGATAGTTGAGTTTCAAGTGTTCTTTGTATATTTAGGATAATAGTTCTTCATCAGATCTTTTGCAAATGTTTTCTCATAGCTTGTGCCTCGCCTTTCCATCTTCTTGACACTATCTTCCACGGGGCAGAAGTTTTTGAATTTTAATAAAGTCCAGCTAATCAATTCTTTCTTTCATAGATTGTGCCTTTGGTGTTTTACCTAAAAAGCATTGTAAACCCAAGGTTATTAAATTTTATCCTATATTATCTTCTAGGAGTTTTACAGCTTTGCATTTTACATTTATGTCTGTAATCCATTCTGAGTTAATTTACTGTAACTTTATAGTAAGTCTTGAAATCAGGTAGCCTCAGTCCTCCAATTTTGTTCTTCTCCTTCTAATACTATGTTGGCTATTGCTATAGTCTGAATGTTTGTGTCCCCCCGACCCCCAAATTCACATTTTGGAAGCCTAATGACTAATGTGGTGGTGTTAGAAGATGGGGCCTTTAGGAGGTAATTAAGTCATGAGAGTGAAGCTCTCATGAATGAGTTTAGTGCTCTTATTTAAAAAAGACTCCACATATTTCCTTAGCCCCTCTGCCATACCAGGATACATCAAGAAGTCAGTAATTCAGAAAAGGGTCTTCACCTGACCATGCTGGCCACCTGCTCTCATACGCCAGTCTCCAGAACAATGAGTAATAAGTTTGTTTTTTATAAGCCACCCACTCTGTGGTATTTTTTTATAGCAGTCACAAAAGAGTAAGCTATCTATTCTGGGTCTTTTGGCACTCCAGATGAACTCTAAAATTAGTTTGTCTATATCCACAAAATAACTTGCTGGGGCTTTGGATGGAATTTCATTGAATCTACAGATCAAGTTGAGAAACTGACATATCAACAATATTGAGTCTTCCCATCCATGAACATGGAATACTTCTCCATTTCGTTCTTCTTTGATTTTTTCATCAGTTCAGTAGTTTTTCTCATATAGATCTTGTACATATTTTGTTGGATTTATACCCAAGTATTTCAATTTTGTAGTGCTAGTGTAAATATTTGTTTTTTTATTACAAATTCCACTTGCTCATTTCTGGTATAGAGGAAAGCAATTGACTTTTGTATATTAAATTGTATCCTGCATCCTTGTTATAATCACTTATTAGTTCTAAAACTTTTTATTGATTCTTTTGGATTTTCTACATAGATAATTGTGTCATCTGTGAGCAAAGATACTTTTATTTATTCCTTGTCAATCTGTATATCTTCTTTCCCTTTCTTGTCTTTTTACACTAGCTAGGGCTTCTAGTGCAGTGTTGAAAAGGAGTGGTGAGGGGGGACATCCTTGCCTTGTTCCTGATTATAGTGGGAAAGCTTTGAGTTTCTCACCAATAAGTATGATGTTAGCTATAGGTTTTTTTGTGGAAAGTCTTTGCTAAGTTGAGGAAGTTCTACCTCTATTCCTAGTTTATTGAGAGTTTTTATCATTAATTGATTTTGTATTTTTTCCAGTGCTTCTCCTGAAAACATTGATTTGATCGTGTGGTTTTTCTTCTTTGGCTTGTTGATGCATGCTGGGAATGGCCAGCAATCCCTGTACTGGCAGATGAAAGATGACTCCAAACTTTGCTGTGAAAGAGAGGAGAAGGCAAGGGGGTCAATACTCAAGAGACGAAGACCCTTTGCCCTTCTTTGCTCCTGCCTTTATTGGTCTTTCAGGATAATCATGAATCTTTATCACTGTTTCTCGAGCATGTGATATATGACAAGGCCTTACTGGAGCTAGGAGGATCTGTTGGGAAAGATACGATATGCTAATCTGCGTGTTCTACGAGTTCTGCTAAACATAGCCTAGGGGACAATGCATACATCTCTTAGATCTCAGCGTGGCTGTTTGGGCTAAGAAAGCTTCCGAGAAGGCAACTCCCCGTGGCATTCCTACGGCAGAGTGGTCATGCAGGCTTCGGCATTCCAAAGGCCTACACCCTTCTCTGAAACCTTCCCTGCCCTCAGTGGCCTCCATGTTACATTTTAGCAAGCCAGGTATTATGGATGATTTCATGCTCTACATTAACCCCAACAGATGCAATGGATTACATTGATTGATTTTTGAATGCTGAACCAGCCTTGTATACCTGGGACAAATTCCACTTGGCCGTGATGTATAATTCATTTTATATACATTGTTGGATTTGATTGCTAATATTTTGTTGAGGGTTATTGTATCTATGTTCATGAGAAATATTGGTCTGTAGTTTTCTTATAATATCTTCATGTGGTTTTGATATTAGGATAATGCAGGACTCATAAAATGAATTAGGAAGTATACCTTCTGTTCCAATCTTCTGGAAGAGATTGTAGAGAATGGGTATAAATGCTTCCTTAAATGTTTGGTAGAATTCACCAGGGAATCCATCCAGGCCTGGTGCTTTCTGTTTTAGAAGGTTATTAGCTATTGATTCCATTACTTTGATAGATATAGGCCTAATTTATATTCTATATCTTGTATGAGTTTGGGCAGATTGTGTCTTTTTTCTAGATTTATTTTCTCTCCTTTATTGATATTATCAGTGAAATAATTCCGTGCATTGTGTTTGCTATTATATTTTCTCACATTTACTATGTTGGGAAATGGCAGACTGTGTCTTTCAAGGAATAGATCCATTTCATCTAAATTATCGAGTGTGTGTGCAGAGAGTTGCTCAGAGTGTTCCTTGATTATCTTTTCAATGTCCATGGGGTCTGTAGTAATGTCCCCTCTTTCATTTCTGACATTAATAATTTGTATCCTCTCTTTCTCTTTTTAATTAGCCTGGATATAGGCTTACTAACTTGATCAATCTTTTCAAAAAACCAGCTTTTGGTTTCATTGAATTTCTCTGTTGATTTCCTGTTTTCAGTTTCACTGATTCTGCTCTAATTTTTATTTCTTTTCTTCTGCTAACTTTGAAATTAACTTGCTCTCTTTTTCTAGTTTCCTAAGGTAAAAGGTTAGGTGATTGATTTGAGATGGTTCTTCTCTATATATACATTCAATGCTATAAATTTCCCTTTAAGTACATTGCTCTCACTACATCCTACAAATACTGATAAATCATGTTTTCATTTTCATCGACTTAAAAATATTTTTAAATTTATCTTGAGATTTCTTCTTTGACCCATGTGCGTTGTTTGGAATTGTGTTGTTCAATCTCCAAGTATTTAGCACTTATCCAGCTGTCTTTCTGTTCAAACAATTTCTAGTTTAATGCTATTGTGGTCTGAGAGCAAATATTGTATCATTTTTTAAAATTTGTTATGATGTGTTTTATGGCCCAGAATGTGATCCATCCAGAATGTTCCATGTGAGCATAAGAGTGATGTTGTTTGATGAAGTAGTCTTTTGTTCTTCCTCTCTTTTTCATGTTGTAGTTTTTTTTGTTTTTGAAAACTGGACATTTAAAATCATATAATGGGCTAACTCTGGAAATCAGATGCTCCTCCTCCCCAGGGTTTGCTGCTGCAGCTGCAGTTTGTTTGTTTGTTTGTTTTGGTCAGTTGGTTTTGCTTTGCTTTGTGACTTTTCTGAACAAATCCTGTAGAATCTATTTGTGTGTGTGGCCAATGAAGTCTCTTCTCACTGGGCTTAGTATTCAGCTAAGATTGGACAGAGTTTTCCTTTGGTGCCTGGAAACTATAAGTCTCCCAGTCTTTGCCAGGGAGCTCTTTCTTGTGTGTGTTGGGGGGCTCGTTCAATGCTCAGCCAGGCAATTAACAAATCTGTCCTGGCTTTTACTTCCTAGCCTCAAGATCAGCCAGATCTGGTCCTTCCAGAGCAAACATATAGCATGCATGGGAACTTTTAGATTCCCAGGAATATATTGGAGCTTTAAAAAGCTCCTATGTGTGACTCCTGATCTCTGGATCGTGAGTAGTTCAAGCCCCACATTGGGTGTAGAGCTTATATATATATATATATATATATATATATATATATATATATATATATGTATGTATATAGCATAAAACAAAGTAAAATAAAAATTAAAAGTTCCTATGAACTTTTCATTTCCCAGCTTTTCCTTTCAAGCTTTCTGGTTAACCTGTTGTTTGACCCACTGCCTCTGGATGCCATGAAGGTAAACATTTGCCTATAAATGTTTTCAACAAATGCTCTCCTTGTGCCAGGAGAGCTCCAAGTCAGGTCAGACAAAAAAAGCCTTGCAAATGGGCCCTTTTCACGAACCATCAAACTGGTTCGTTTGACTCATTCGTTTGGTTCGTAATGACAATTCTCTGGTAATGGGGCTTTGAAGTAGCTACCACTCCATTTATCACCTCCACTGGCTACCAAGCTGCTGGCCTTTATCATGATTGCGAGTCGTTGATTTTTCAAGACGACCACAAAGCTGGTGAAATGAGATGGCCATAGGGTCAGTTAAAATGCCACAAACCTTGTTCTTCTTTTCAAGATCCTGCCATTTTTCTTGAAAATGCTGCTAGAACTGTTGTAAGCTCTGGTCAATTTCCAGAGTTCTGAAAAAGTTGTTCCTGCTAATTTTTGCCGGAGAAAATTGTCGGAGGTCCATTTTCACTGACATTATCCTATCTGCCTCTTACAGGGATTTCTTTCTATATCCCCAGGAGGAGGCTTTGGGGAGGATTGAGGCAGGAGCCCAGCGGATGGCCTGGGGAAACTCTCTGTGTCCTCTCAGCCTCATTTCCCAGAGCTGTAAAAAGAGATGTTCAACAGAGGTACTCCCAGAGGGCGGTCTTACCTCAAATGCCCCATCTCTGTGCCTTGCCTGGAGGCAATTTTAAAACAGAAAGGGGATGTTTTTAATCTCAGCATCCCCCAAAGCAGCAGCTTTCAAACTTTTTTTCCACACTCAGAAATCGTGACGCAGCTCATGCACCTGCACAGACACGTTTATTCACATGCCTTGCGTATGGGACAAAAACTCCACCGAACAATAATTATTGTTTCAGGGACACACTCTTGATTTTTCTATTCTGTTTTATTTCTTTAAAAAAATGTGTTGGTCGTGGCCCACTAAAATGACTCTCCTGAACCACTCGTGCATCATCACCCACAAGGGGAAAACCCCAGGCCTAAAGGCACCCAGTTCAGGTGTCTGCTGCCCCGAGCTGAGTGGGAGAATGGGCACTCTGCAGGAGAGCAGGGGGGCGCGTGGGAGCCGGGTCGCAAGCTGTGGCTGAAAAGGTTGGGTTTTTAGGAGGGTGTTCATTTTGTGGGTCCAGAGGAGTGGGAGGTTATGACATTAGGACATTGGAGCTCTGGGCAGACCACTCTGGCGGGGCAGAGAAGACTCTTCCCTGTGGGTCTTTGGTAGGCAAATCTTACATGCGAGCTGCCTGGTCCACTTCACCAATGCTATGAACTGAATTGCATCTCCTCAAAATCCACGTGCCGATGCCTTAACCCCCAATGTGATGGTGTTTGGAGATGACGCTTTGGCGGAGGCGGTGGGGGGGGGGGGGTTAGGTCATAAGGTTGGAGTTCCCATCATGAGATTAGTGCCTTTATAGTAAGAGACTGAGAGATCTCCTCCCAACCCCCAGCATGTGAGCACACAGCGGGAAGATAACCATGTGCAAGCCAGAAGAAAGCCCTCACCAGAAACCACATTGGCCAACACCTTGATCTGGGACTTCCAGCCTCCAGAACTGTGAGAAATAAATTTCTGCTGTTTAAGCCCCCCAGTCTGTGGTATCTTGCTCCAGACACCCAAGGAAACACACACACCCAATCGTAAATCCCCAGACGCTGCGTTCAGACCTGGACCCAGACACCAAAGAGTCATCTTGACCATTCATCAAAGTCACCCCTACGTGCTAGCCCCTGGGGAACACGTGGAGAAGGAGACTTTCCCTGCCCCCAGGACGGGTCCGGGTAGGAAACATCTTTGCACAGCAAGACAGGGCAGGGGCGCATGTTACGGGCATTATTTCCAATTTCCAGGAGAGAAGTCTCCGTGAGAAATTGCACAACATGGAAATGCTGAGCTCACGACGCAGAGTCCCACGCTGTTTTCACCTGGTGCCGTCTCAGGTGGGGGTACCTCTGGGAGGGGGTACCCAGCTGATGGGAAAGCCCTGAGGGTCCCGGCCCCGCCCCCTCCACGCCCACTGGCAGCGCCATCACTTCAGTCTTTATCATCTGTACTGTTGACATTGCCCTTATCTTTAACCTCATCAGTGAGACGAGAAGAGTCAGCACAGGCCCGGGGAACAGGGCAGGGGCTCAGGAAATGCCGCTCCTCTCCTTCCTCACGTCTCGTGCCCTTCCCCAGGCACCTTGCTGCCTCAAACTTAATAATGTTAACAAAAGCAATCGTAACGACCATCATCCAGCGCTCACTACACGCCTGATACGGAAAAAAAAGCTGCCAACATTCATTTACTGAACCCTGGCAGTTCCATGAAGTGGGACCTCCAGTGCCCACGAAGAAGCAGGGGACAGAGCGTTGAAGCGTCTGGACCAAGGGCTCCAAGTCTGCTTCAAGGGTGGAGCTGAGAGAAGAGCCTGTTCTAGGCATCGGGGACTACGGGGCTCCCTCCGTCACCCAGCTGCAAGAAGTAGGACCAAAATAGCCCCAGCGCACATATTCTTACACCTACACACACTGTGAACACGTACACTCATCCAGCACACACATATCACACCCACTTACACACACACACACAGACACTCATGTACCTATACACACAAAACACCCGTTCATACAGCCATACACACACACATACAATCATCCACGCAACACAATCACCCACAGACATGCACACATAAACATCACACACATACAAACACACTCAGATGGTTAATTTTATGTCTCAGCATGGCCAGGCCATAGCGCCCAGATGCTTGTCCATGCCTTGCTCTGATGGTTACATTGAGGGTGTTCTTTGGATGAGAGGAGCATTTCCATCAGTGAACTTCTGAGTAAAGCAGATTGTGCTCTATAATGTGGGAGGGCCTCATCCAATCTGTTGAAGGCCCGACTAAAATGAAGCCTGGCTTCCCTTGAGCAAGAAGGAATTCCGCTAGTAGACAGCCTTTGGACTTGAACTGTGGTTCTTCCCTGCTGGCCTCGCCTGAAGAGTTTGGACTTCCCAAGCCCCTCCACAATTGCACGAGACAATTTCTTAAAATAAATCTTTCTCTCTCTCTTTCTCTACCCACCCCCCTTCCCCTGCTGACATCTTGTTAGTTCTGTTTCCCTGGAGAACCCTGACTAATATACACACATACATATATGCACGTAAATAGTCACACACACCACACACATACATACACTCACACATACATAAATATATGGTCCACATAAACATATACCACACATGTACACACCCCCCGCGCACACCCATCCACTCACATTATGCACGTACCGCACACACATACACATACCACATGCATGCACGTGCCACTGCAGTAGACAGATGGACAGACACTCCCTCACTGACCACGCACACACCCACACATCACAATCCCATAGACACACACACTCTTGCACACCATGCTGCCACCTCCAGACACGCATGCACACACATGCCTTCCGTAAAGGTCCCGGTGAATGATCTGCAAGCCAGTATGGACAGTCCTCAGACCTCAGGGCTGTGGATTCGTGTCATTCGGGTGGGGTCCAGACGCTACTTCTGAGGACGGGCCTACTTGCTTTTCTTTTTGGACTCCTAGATGAGACGTGTTGTCTTCGAACACGTCAAAAGGAGCTTGATATAAATAGATAGTGGTTGCTGTTGTTGAACTCAGAGAACAGCAAAGCAGGTGTTTTCAGTGGGGTGACGTTGGAACCAAGCCCCTGAGTTGCTTCTGGCCAAGTGAGAGGAGCCTCACCTCTCGGTGGCTTGTCCCGTGTGGTGACACCCCCAGGCGTGGGCTCCTCCCCTTCAGTAGATAGATAGACAGGCAGGATGGAGGGGTTCTTCCGGAAGAGCCTGGCCCCATCCCACCCCTGAGCAAGGGCGGGAAGTCAGCACCAGGGGGTGGGCCACAGTGGGTGTCCCTCTGAGAGGACCCGAGCTCCCTCATGGTCTCAGGTCAACTTAGCTTGGATCGGAAATACAATCCGAGTGAAACACAAGCTATTACAGAAACATCTGCACTAGATGTTTGCTTCAGCTTCTTAGCACGTGGAAATGATGCCATCCCTTCCTCCAACAAAAAAATTTTAAATTGACAGCAGAACTCTTAGTAGAAGGTTCCATGATCTCTATGGGAGTCTAGCTTTCCAAGGGAAAAACTAAATGTATGAAATCTCAATCAGTGGCAATCACAGTTGGCTCCAGCACACACGAGCTGGGAGGCCGCGCTCCCCTGGAGCATTTGGAAGACTTCATATTACCTAACACATCGTCCTCATCGAAGGGCGGCGCGTCCAAGGCCTGCATGTGATGCAGAGCAGAGCAGACCAGGACGCCAGCGGGGCCGGGCCAGTGGGGCGGGGGGCAGCAGGGCCCTGGACCGGGCCAGGCTGGTTGAGCCTCCCAGCCCCCACCCAGACATCTACGTGGAGCACGAGAAGGAGGTGGGATGGCCAGAGGACCTGCTCTGGGTAGACTGTCTAATCCCTCAACAACACACTCTGAGGACAATGGTAGGAGCCCATTTTTTAAAAATTTTATTTTATTTAAATTCAATTAGTTAACATATAGTATATTATTAGTTTCAGAGGTAAAGTTCATTGATTCATCAGTTGTATATGACACCCAGTGCTCATTCCACCCCTCCAGCAACCCTGTTTGTTTCCTAGAGTTAAGTGCCTCTTATAGTTTGTCTCCCTCTCTGATTTCGTCTTATTTTATTTTTTTTAGATTTTTTTTTTTATTTGACAGAGAGCACAAGCAGGGGGAGTGGCAGGCAAAGGGAGAGGGAGAAGCAGGCCCCCCGCTGAGCAGGGAACCCGACGTGGGGCTCAATCCCAGAACCCTGGGATCATGACCTGAGCCTAAGGCAGATGCTTAACCAACTGAGCCACCTAGGTGCCCCTTGTCTTATTTTATTTTTCCTTCCTCTATGATCCTCTGTTTTGTTTCTTAAATTCCACATAGGAGTGAAATCATATGATAATTGTCTTTCTCTGATTGGTTTATTTCGTTTAGCATAATACCCTCTAGTTCCATCCACATCAGTGCAAATGGTAAGATTTCATTGTTTTTGATGGCTGAGTAATATTCCATTTTGTATATATACCACATCTTCTTTATCCATTCAGATGTCAATGGACATCTGGACTCTTTCCATAGTTTGGCTATTGTGGACGTTGCTGCTATAAACATTGAGGTGCAGGTGCCCCTTCGGATCACTATGTTTGTATCCTTTGGGTAAATACTTAGTAGTGCAATTGCTGGGTCGTAGGGTAGCTCTATTTTTACCTTCTTGAGGAACCTCCATACTGTTTTCCAGAGTGGCTGCACCAGCTTGTATTCCCACCAGCAGTGCAAGAGGGCTCCCTTTTCAGTAGGAGCCCATTTTACATCTGGGGAATCTGAGGTTCATAAGATGACCAAGCATTTTTTGTTACTAAGGAGAAGGAGGCACTGCTTGCCCACCTCTGCCCTTTGGGGTGTCTCCTTGAGAACGTAATAGGTCTGATAAGGGGCCAAGTTTTTGGTTTTACTTTGCAAGGTCATGACCCCCCGGCCCTTGTACCTGAATGCACACACCTCTCAGGTGACCTTGGAAGACCCGCACAGATGCGTCCTCCTGTCTGTCTATGCGATGTGAGAAGATACTTGTGCACCTACTGCAGGAATTTGTTGAAATTCTGCTCCGGCTTTGAACTCGCTTTTACACTGCCTTACATGCGTGTGAGCCTGATCATGCTTACTCCAGATTAAACTGCATTCTCTCCTCGATTCTGGGACAGGAGAGTCTTCTGTGGGTGGGTCTGGCCTATGTCCCCAACACACAGTGGCAATCAGGGACTATGACCCTCCTCATCACCTTGCCGTCCAGCTAGAAGGTCTTGGGAATCTCAGGGAGGATATCCAGAAGTGGAGGCAATCACCTTTCCTTGTGGAGAGGTTTTCTGCACAAAATGCTGTTACATGCTACCTTGGCCCGGGACTCAGAATGACCCAAAGGCCCCATAAACTCAACAGGTGCCCACAGGCTGGAGATGGTGATGATGCCATGGCCTGTGTCCAATGCCAGTTCCCTAGGCACTTGCCAACCACCAGGCTGCCTCTCAGACACTGGCTCTTCTCACACTCACACTGCCCTTGAGATCCACCCACGTTTCTGCAAGTATCAAGCAAGGGCTGATTCCTTCCTGTGCCCGGGAGGGGTCCCATGTTCACCCAGTTTCTTCCTTGGGCAGTCCCCACCGTGGGTTGACTTTCATGGGGCCCAGGTCCAGCAGGTGCACCAGACCCAGCATCTGGTCGGGAGCTGCTGGTTTCCTTCCTTCACTGAGTCAGGCTTTACCCATCACAGTCCAGTGCTATGAACACTATCATTATGCAGTTCATTAGCCTTCTTCTGACTCAGCCTCTTCCCTCTGCCTTCATGATGTACAGATGGATCTGGTGGAGAAAAGCTAATTGCATATGGCTCCGCTATTTTAGGTCGGTCAGACAAACAAGCAGCATGCATTTTAATACCATCAACCTCTTTATTTTTAAAAAGCTGAACATCTTTTATGTATACACTACTGTAGCCTCTAGGTTTGGGGGGGCTGGCTGTATCTTTTAGAAAACTCTCGTCGCATACGTTCATACTTGCCAAATGCATTTATGGTTCCATTTCCATTTTGCATTTGTTCTATACAACCAGTTCACCAGAGATGGAACCCATGCGGAGTGAAAGACAAAGACAGCAAACACCAAGCATGGACAGTCGCCACCTAAGTAGTCTTCAGGGACAGGCACTGTAAACTTAAATGCATCATCTTGCTGGAGTCCACACGGTATGAATGCTGCTTTGAACCACATTGACGAAGAACAATTGGGTGCTGCACACAGGTGCCCGATGACTTCTGCCCCGCCGCTGAGGTAGGATCTGCAAGAAGCCACCCCTCCAGCTAGAAGGTCCTATAAGAAGAATGTGTGCCCCTTGTTGACTGTGCCATAGAGATGCAGCCTCAGTTATGGGCAAAACACTCTTGGGACTACAAGGCAGCTGATTCTTTGAACAGAGTGGAGGACTCGTTTTCACGTCCGTGTTAATGTCTTCTCTTCATCACTGGACCAGCTGCATATGGAGCTCATAGACGTGCTCTAGAAGGGGTTTAGAATATACTCCAAACAAAAAACAGCAATGGTCTGCACTGTCAGACTTTTCCATTCTCAGCTTTCATGTCACCGGATGGCCTGGTGTGGGCAGCATTCCTGTGCCTTCCATGAAGGGCTCGGAGCTCCCGAGTGCTGTCAGTGCCCTGACCCCTGCCGCTGTACCCAGAAGCCATCATCCAGAACCAAGTGGCTCAAAATTATCTTTGAAAGAGATATTTCCAAATTAGAAAAAGAAGATACATGTATATGTCTACAGAGTTACCAGTCCTAGTGTTTTTCATCCCATTGAGAAGGTTCTGGTATCCATCTGGTATCCGTGTCCTTTTGCCACAAGGACTTCCTTTAATTTCTTTTTTTTTTCTTTTCTTTCTTTCTTCTTTCTTTCTTTCTTTCTTTCTTTCTTTCTTTCTTTCTTTCTTTCTTTCTTTCTTCTTCTTCTTCTTTTTTTTTTTGTAGTGCAGGTCGCACGATCTTGAATTCTCTCAGCTTTGTGTGTCTAAAGATGTCTTTATTTTGCATTTATCTTTGAAAGATTTTTTTTTTATGGCTCAATATAGAAGAGAAAGCTGACAGTTTTCTCTCTTTTCAATGCCGACAGGTGTTTTCTTGTGGCTTCCTTTCGTGTGCGGCTCTGATGAGAAGCCCATCTCCATCTTTGCCTCCGTTCCTCTGTGCTTACGGTGTGCCTTTTTTTCCTGGCTGCTTCCAGGATTTTCTCTTTCTTACTGGTTTTAAGCGGTTAGATGAGGAGGTGCCTTGGTGTGGCTTTCTTCATGTTTCCTGTGTTTGCGGTCCATTGGGTCTCTGCATTTATCCATCAACTTTGTAAAATTTTCTACCATTATTTTTTTCAAACATTTTTTCCTGCTCTCTTGCCTGCTTCACAGCCACTAGACGTTACCCCCACAGCTATCTGATGCTCCGTTTATTTTTGTTTTCCATTTTTGTTTCTCTCTCTCTTTTATTTTGGATGGTTTCTATTCTCAAGTCCTCAAGGTAACTAATCCTTTCTTCTACAGTGTTGAATCTTTAGTTAATCCCATCCAGTGTATTTTTCATCTCAGACATTGTATCTTTGTTCCTTGATGTTTCTTTATCTGACATCTCTTTTCTTATCTTTCATGTGTCCACTTAACATGTTCAGCGTTTCCTTTTGCTTCTAGAACAGAGAATAGAGTTATAATAACTATTTTTATCCCGTCTACTGGTTCTATCATCTCTGACTGAGTCTTCTCCTCATTATAGTCATATTTTCCTGCATCTCCACATAACTAGGTAATTTTCTGTGGATCCTACACATTGTAAATTTTACCTTGGCAGGTGCTGAATAGGTTTTCATCCCTATAACTATTGTTGAGTTTCGTTCCCAGGGATAGTGACTTGGGAACAGTTTGCTCCGTTGAGGCTTGGTTTTGAGTTCTGTTGGGTAGGTTTTAGTCTGGCACTAATTTTACCCCAGTCCTGCATCAGTACCCTCTGAGCATTCTATCCAATGCCCATGAGCCATGAGACTTTCCAATCTGGCATGGGAGCAGCGCTATTCCCCACCCTGCAGGAACGTGGGTGCTGTCATCTCTAATCCATTCAGACGGTTTTTTCCCACCTGGGGTAGCTGTGCTGATCCTCCCCCACTGAATGCCCCAGGGGACCCCTCCACAGACTCTGAATGCATCCCTCTCTTCACACTCTGCCTGTGGACCCCAGTTGCCCCTCACCTCCCAGTCCATCTCTTCAACTCAAGAAGACCCCTCCTGGGCCCCCTTCCTGCTCATGGCCTGGAAACTCTCTCCAGGAAGTAAGCTGGCGCAGTAACAGGGATCACATGATTTGTCTCCCACACCTCGGGGATCACTGCCTTGAACTGTTTGACATCCAATGTCTGAAAACTGTTGATTGCATATATTTTGTCCAGACTTCTAATTGTTTCAGGCAGGAGGGTAAATCTAGTCCCTGTTATTCCATCTTGGCCAGAGGTAGAAGTTCATCAAATATTTGCTGAATGTCAAATATTTACTAAGTGCCAAAGATTGTTGAATGTCAGGCAAACTTCTGTACATTTGGGATGCATCAAGGACAAAATCCAACATCTCTACCCCAGGGTGGTGGGGAGAGCAGCGGTGGTCATAAAATCAAAAATAAACTTAAAAAATCAATAAATTATATATAGCGTTATATTAGTTTGCTTGGGAGGCTTCAACAAATACCATAGACTGGGTGGCTTAAACAAGAGAAATTGACTTTTTCATGGTTCTGGAGGCTACAAGTCCAAATCAAGCTGTCGGCAGGTTGGTCTCTCCTGAAGCCTCTCTCTTTGGCTTGTAGACAGCCTCATCCTCCCCGTGTTCTCACATGGCCGTCCCTCTGTACACATCTGTGTCCTGATCTCCCCTTCTTATAGGATGCCAGTCACATGGATCAGGGCTCTTCCTGGTGACCTCACTTAATCTTAATCATCTCTGTAAAGGCTCTATTTCCAAATACAGTCACATTTTAAGGTACAGGGGATTAGGACCTCAACATATGAGTTTGTGGGGGAGGGGGGAGGGCACAATTGGGCCCATAAGAAGTATGTTGGAAGGGAGTAAGTACTGTAGAAAACAAGGGGAAAAAAGCAGAGCAGGTTTGGGAGGATCAGAGTGCTGCATGGGGCATGTTTTAAATAGGGTCTTACTGACAAGGTGACATTCTGCGTTCTCTCCCCTCTACTCCCACCCAAACCCTGGTGTGATTGGAAGGGTCTCAGAGCCACTGGGAAGCCAGAGCAGTGTCCTTGGAGAGGGCTCCTTCCAAGTCTTGGATTGCTGACCCCCTCCCCCCAGAAGCGCCTGCTTCTGCCCGCCAAGGCTGGGAGGGACGCAGAGGAAAAACTGACCACGAGCAGGGCTCTCAGAGGCACACGGCCCCGAGCCCCGCCCAGGGCATAATTAATTGGGACACACACTCTCAGAGTTCACAAATGTTTATTCTACAAAATCTAGGACCCAGATCCAATGAGAAAATGCATTTTTCCTGGTGAGTGTCTGTGTCTGATCAGCTCTTGTGAGTGAGCGCAGCTGAGCTGAACAGCTCACACCGGTCAAGACGAAGCATTTGGAAGGCTGTTATCTGTGTCTGAAATGTGCCGTGTGTCCACAGTTGTGTGCACGTGAGGCAGTCCCCCCTTCTGGATGGGGGCACGGCACCCCAGACACAAGCCCCTGCCCTGATGAGAGCCGGGCCTGGGGTCGCCGTTACGTCATGCCTCTGCCCAACGCAGCGGCCCCTCCTTCCTGCGGGGCTCATGCTGCGTGGCCCTCTCCACTGCTGCACCACGAAGTGTGGGGACATTTCTTCCCCTGCTCACAGCCCACCTCCCACAACGTGCTCTCCTCACCACACTTGGGCTTCGGGGGGGCAGAGTCCCCAGCTCCTACCACACCAGCCTCACAGACCTGCCTGGTCCCACACCTAGCCTGACCCACGCTCTTTGACTTCCTTTACGCCAATGACTGCCCTGAACCCACCCCTCCACCCCCCCACCCCCGCTGTCGCCATCCCTGGCCCGTCCTCCACAGCAGGGGCTCTTGGTCTTGGAACCTTCAGTGCCAGCCTGTGTGCCCTCCTGGGCTGGAGCCCTGCTGTCTAGACACCCCAGAGGCTGGGACCATTTGATAGCATGGCTCTTAGGAAAGGTGACCCCCACCGCCTGGGATCCCAGGATCCAGCTGGGGGCACTGCACAAAGATGCACCGAGGCCCCATACTACAGTGTGTCTTGCTTCCTGCCCCCATCTTCCCATCATCTGAGAGGTGGGGGGCCCCAAGGGCTCCAAGGTCCCCCAAAACCCTTCGGCCGCCGTGAGGCATGGATCAGAGACAAGGGAATGGTTGTCGGGAGGGAGGAAGTGGCTTCTTAGTGTGGGTGTTTTCGACCCTAGCCCGTGGATTTCTTCCAGATCTCCCAGCTTTGTGGTTGCACAGAAACAATTTCTTAAAACTTTTGTCAAACCTTAAAAAACTCGCCCTCCTCTTTTGCTCCAACCCACAAACGCTGAAGGGGGCAAAACCGAAACCAAACAAAAACAAAACCCCCAACAAACTTCGTCTTTGAAACTCAGGCAGCCATAGGCCCCACAAAGCCGCCAGGTCCAGCAGGCCCGTCTACTGATGGGGCCTGGCCCACCCAGCCTTGCGTGTGCAGAGCTGCCCTTGCTGGCGGCAGCCGCCTTTGCCTGGACACCCCAGAAGCTTCCGGAGCACAGGGACAGGTATCCCTCCAGGTTGGTTCCTTTCAACAGTCCGAGACTTCACTTTCAAACAATTGGACCAATTGACACTGGGCATGGCGTTTACAGGCGGCACTCGCAGGAAATAGTACATAATCTACCCCAAGGAGCAAGCCAAGGCGTCTTAGAAAAGCCCCAGTTGCTCCAGGCAGGAACTCAGGCCATGACCGTGAGTCCACGGGGCGCACACCGCCCCTGCTTTTGTCCAGGGATGTATGGAAGCAGCCTGGGGCCGGGGACGATGCGGGGTCTGAACACGACAGGCTGTGTAGACATCTTGGTTACAATTCTCTACACGGCAGCCTTCTCTGAGTCGCCGGCCACCCCCACCATGTGCCTCAGTTTCCTTATTTGTAGACTTGTCCACGGGGGGTTGTGTAAGGTTAAAATGCGGTTTGTAAAAGGTTTTATTGATTCCCGATGGGAATATGATTTATTAACATGCGCCCCATGGAATAAAGAGAATTTTGACCTTGTGGACTCCCCTCCCCTCTTCTCTTTCCCACCCTCCTCCCCCCCAAAGAGAGAGGTCTCTATTTGCCAGCTGGGTTTCAAGCTTTTTTTATGATGCAGATTTGGGCCAGAGGGCACAAAGAAGAGGTCTCAGGAGGGAGAGAGCTGAGGAGAGAGCAAGGGAAAGCAGGGGTGAGTGTTACTGGCTGGGTGAGTTCCAGGGCTCCCCTTTGTGGTGGAGAAATATGGGGGATGGGCAACGCCAAAAGAAAACAGAACAGAAGCTGGAGGCTGAGTCTAGCTCAGCAAGAAGAGCCCCAGGAGCGGGAGCCCGAGGGACTGCTGGAGAGAGAGAGCAGGGTGGTGGGGTGGGGTGCAGGCGGGCGAGGAGGTTCCCCTGCAGGCGCTGGGATGGGGGACTGCCGAGGGGGAGGGGGCCCTTCATACGCCTCTTATGAGGCTCTGAACTGTGGACCCTAAATGTTGTTTCCAAAGTCTCCGGCAAGGACTGGGATCCCTTTTCGATTCAGTGGTGACTGGGCTGCTGACTCTGTCTGCGTGTGAAGCTCAGCGCCCTGCCGGGGACCCGTGTGGCCCTGGGCGCATGGGGGCTGCGGGCCCGGCTCCGCAAATGCTGAGCGCCTGCTCCAGCTCCGGCCGCTCACGCTCCAGGATGCTGGCCACAGAGGCAGAGAAACCACATGCCCGGTGAAAGGAGGGGTGAGTTGAGGGCGGAAGGGCAAATTCCCCTCCTCTGCAGTCTGTCGGAGAGGTGGCCTGCCAGCCGAGTCCAGAAGGACAGGGACATATTGCCAGTCAACAAGGGGACGAGGGTGGGAGAGGGTGTGTGCAGGCATTCTTGCCTGAGGGCAGGAGCTGTGCAAAGGCCCAGGGGCAGGAATACATAAAGACTCAAGCATTGCAGAGACTCTGCTTTTAAAGTGATAGGTAGTGAGATGAAGGGAGTTTGGATTTTACCCAAAAGGAGTGGATTTAAGTCCAAGGATGATGGAAGGGTCAGGTTTTCAGAAAGTTTGCTTTGGCAGAGGCAGAAGGAAGAACAATAGAGGGATGGAGATCCCACCCAGCTGCTCCTTACCTGCGGCTGCCTCCACCAGGAGTGTGTGTGTGTGTGTGAGTGTGTGTACACGTGCATGTGTGTTCCAGCTCTGAGACCTCAGGCCAGGGAAGGGACACTGAACCGGAACGCCTCCCTTGTACAGGGACCCCTCCCCAGTGTTCCCAGAGAAGCTTAGAGGGGCACGGCAGGTGGCCCATGGCTGAGGGAGGCCCCACGCTGCAGAAACAGCTGGGGGGGAATCAATTTGTTCTTTGCTACAGCTAGACATAAACCAATTAGAGCAGACCCAACAGGGGCCTTGGTGTTGGGAGAAGAGAACATGAGAAGGGTAAGTCCAGGCATGTTAATCCTTGTTGGTACCTTCCAGCTGCCTGCCGGGTGAAGCCCAGACTCACAGGAAGGGGGCCAAGACCTGGGGTCGCTGGCTGCCTCCCCTCACCACTGCCCCCTCCTCACCCCCACCCGGACCCGGTGGTTCCAGAGGGCCTCAGGCCAAGCGCGCGCTTTCCTGCCCCGAGGCCTGGGCTCCGGGGAGTCCCGTCGGGGGAATGCCCGCCCTGCCTCCCAGATGCCCGCAAGGCCGTCCTTCTCCAGCACCCCCGCCCCGGAGCAAACTTACTGTGTCTGCTTTGGCTGCTGGCCTCAGCCGTGGAGGCTCCAGCGAGGTCAGTGGGAGGACCTCCACTCCAGCCCAGCTTTCCACATCAGTGTGAAGGGGTCACACGCCACCCCTCGCAGGGAGGGGTGGATAAGGCAGTGCTCCTGGCAGATGCCTGCTAAGTGCTGAGGACAAGGACCCAGGAGCTGGGCTGCGCAGCCCCCTGAGTGCAGCCTGCCTGGAGTCATTGTGGGGGTGCCAGGTCCCCCCCACATACCCCCGCCAGGAGCCCAGTGGGCGCTTAGGAAGGCAGGCTGCTTCCCCGTGGCCCTGCACTCCTCGGCCCCCGCCACTGGTCCCCCAGCTGTGCCAGGCCGGGAGCCTGACCTGCTCCGCCCCTTGCCAGCTCTGAGCCACCCCTGCGCAGGCCCCCTGGGCTGTGGGGCCCTGTTTTCCAGGAACCAGCATCTCAGCCTCTGCATGTCGAGAATGGTCTGGCCATGCCCGAGGGCTGTGGTTTCTGGAACGGGCCTTCCAGGGAGGGGGGAGTTCACACTGGCAGAGGGCGGCTGAGGAGGGCCCTCTTTTGCCTCCCGGGGGTACCTGGCCAGGTGAGCCCAGGGCGTGTGGTCCTGTGCCCCGTGTGTGGTGTAGCCACCTCCTGCCTGTCCCCGCGCCCCACACGTGCAGCACCTCCCCATCGTGCCCCTGCTTTCTCAGGTGCTGGGCATTCCCGCCGCAGGGCTGGTCTGGCTGCTAGCGCGCTTGCCGCTTCTTCTTCTTTTTTTTTAATTTAAATTCAATTAGCCAACATATACTACATCATTAGTTTCAGATGTAGAGTTCAATAATTCATCCGTTGCGTATAACACCCAGTGCTCATCACATCACATGCCCTCCTTAATGCCCATCACCCAGTCCCCCACCCCCACCCCCCTCCCCTCCAGCAACCCTCAGTTTTTTCCTAGAGTTAAGAGTCTCTTGTGGTTTGTCTCCTTCTCTGATTTCTTCCCATTCAGTTTTCCCTCCCTTCCCCTATGGTCCTCTGTGCTATTCCTTATATTCCGTATATGAGTGAAACTATATGATAATTGTCTTTCTCTGATTGACTTATTTTGCTTAGCATAATACCCTCCCGTTCCATCCACGTCAATGTAAATGGTAGGTATTCTTCCTTTCTGATGGCTGTGTAATATTCCATTGTATATCTATACCACATCTTCTTTATCCATTCATGTCGATGGACATCTGGGCTCCTTCCACAGTTTGGCTATTGTGGACACTGCTGCTATGAACATTGGGGTTCATGTGACCCTTCTTTTCACTACATCTGTATCTTTGGGATAAATACCTAGTAGTGCAATTTCTGGGTCGTAGGGTAGCTCTGTTTTCAACTTTTTGAGGAACCTCCATACTGTTTTCCAGAGTGGCTGCACCAGCTTGCATTCCCACCAACAGTGTAGGAGGGTTCCCCTTTCTCCGCATCCTCGCCAACATCTGTCGTTTTCTGTCTTGTTAATTTTAGCCATTCTGACAGGTGTGAGGTGGTATCTCATTGTGGTTTGGATTTGTATTTCCCTGGTGATGAGTGGTGTTGAGCATCTTGTCATGTGTCTGTTGGCCATTTGGATGTCTTCTTTGGAGAAGTGTCTGTTCGTGTCTTCTGCCCATTTCTTGACTGGATTATTTGTTTTTTGGGTGTTGAGTTTGGTAAGTTATCTATAGATCTTGGATACTAGGCACGCTTGCTTCTTGAGCACCTCTTGCCTACCAGTGTGGGGCTGGGGGCTGGGAGCTGGGCCTCTCCTTCCCAACTTAGAGGGAGGGACCTCACATCGGCCATAACAGAGCTATGTGAATGGTGTGTGTGCGCCCAGAAGAGGGAATGCAGGGTACCCCCCATGGAGGATGAGGAGGCTCCCAGTGCAGAGGGATGGAGACACTCCAGAGAGGAAAGTGCACAGTAGAGGTAAGAGAGCAGACCATCCTCCTGGGCTCTGCTGATCTGTGGGCTGCCAAGGGGCTTAGGGGTGCACTCAGGCCTATTCTCTGGAGAAGGCGGACCTGGTGTGCAGGAGCCCCACGGGGGACCAAGACCGTTCCCCAGCCCTAGATTGTGCTAGGGAAGGCTGGGTCCAACTTGCCGCGGGGGAGCTGACCCAGCAGCAGCAGGGGCCCCCACAGCGAGAGGCACTGATGGGGCCCGGGACAGGTCAGGGAGCTGCCACTCTGGCCATGTTTTAGGTGCACACGGCTGCTTTACGCTGACAGTGAGGTGCCCGGGTGCGCAGGTGGACGCAGGGAGACCAAAGGGTACACACTGTGGGCACAGAAAACACGCCTTCACACAAGGATGTGCACGCTCGCACGCGGACATGATTAAAGATACCCTGGTGCCGATGTGAGACCACCTCCTGTGCTTCAGCCGCCCGGGCGGTGGGGAGAGGGGGCAGATGCGCAGGTGGTAGAGGACAGGGTAAGACTTCTCACCCTCCCGATCTACAGACCAGCAGCCCCAGAGTCCTTTCTGCAGGCCTCCGATGGAGAAGCAGGAAGATATGACAGCAGGAACAACGAAGAACCACAGAGACGTGGAAACATGTTTTTCTAGAAGAGAGAAGCCAGCCTGGAGAGGAGGAGGTGTAAAGGGGGAGCGTGCCAGGGGGTGGAGCCCAGGGAGAACCAGGTTGGGGCAGCCACCTCCAGCCTGATACCTGTCACCACTCCCTGGACACCCCCAGGGCAGGGGCAGGTGGGGACGATCCTTCAGGGACACAGTGGTGCCACGCACAAGCTAGATGTTGGATGAGGGGAAAATCGGTGCTCGATTCAGGTCCCCGCTGCCCTCCCGCCCAGGGGTCCGCGCTGCAGCCCCGCCCCCCGTTGGCCAGGCGGAGGCTCAGGCGGGATCAACCCCCTTCCACTGCACTGTTTCTCTCTCCTCTTTAAATTAAAAAAAAAAAAAAAAAAAAAATCCATGGAGGATTTCTGGTAAATAAAATTACCCACCTTGTTCCAAGTGACTGGGTGAGTCAGTGGCTGTTGACTTGAGGTTGGGACTGTTTCTCTCCCTTGAGGCCTCACGGGCCTCCAAGAACACATGCGTGGACCCCAGGTTCAAGGACTGGGGCCTGGGAGCCCCTCAGCCAGACCCCAAGGCCCCACTTCCTATGGCAGCTCCCCTCCTGCCCCTCACTCACGCTGCTGGGGGGGCCCCACCACTAGGAGTCCCCCAGAGACCCCCTCAGGTTCCCCGTTGTGCACAGTGCTCTCTCTGTCCGGAACCTTCTCTCCCTCTTCCTTGCTCTTCTTCCTGCCGTGAGCCGTCCGTGGCCCCTTCCCAACCCCAAACCGAGGGCGCCGAGGAGTGAGGCCGCCACCCCGGGCAGCTGCTTCTCCTTGTGCCTACCTGGGGGGCTGTCCTGGGCATGCTTCATGCGACCTAGTCATATTTGTCCCCCTGTTTTCTGAGGCTCTGTCACTACCATCCCCACCCACGACAGGCCGCATGCTCTGCCCAGCTGGGAGCCGCCTCCCTCCGCATTAGGGCCGCGCCTAGGCCTGGGCAGGGAAGGCGCCCCCGGGGGACCAGTAGTGAGCACATTGCTGTCTTCAGCAAGTCAGAGTCCTGCAACCGCAGCCTGAGTGGGGCACCCCAGGATGACCGCCAAGTCTGGGGGGACGGAGTGCGGGACAGCGGGCAGAGCCCCGGACGAGCCTCCTCCTCCCACCGTGACGCTGTGATCTGCCCCGAGCCTGGAGTCGTCACCTTTACGGTGGGCCAGTGGAAGGGGACCATGTACACAAATCTCATCCCCTTGCATGTAGTAGGTGCTCAGGAAAGGCGCAATCACCCCACTGCCTGCCAGCTAGCTTGACAGGCACGGCTGTCTACAGCTCACTGTCCCCTTGCAGACTCTGTGGTTTGGAGATGTGCCCTGAGCTTTCACCAGGGGTGGTTAGGAGGAGGAACAGTTTTATGAAACTTGTCCCAGCATTTGCTGTCTAGATGCTATTGGGGACACTGTCCACTTTTCATTTCAGGGCCACCTAGATGGAACTTCACAGGAAAAGCATCTTTCAGAGCCTGGAAAAAGCTTTGTGCTTTCCAGAGCACTGAATGACCACTGTCTTTAATGGAGGCTTTTCCTAACACAGGGGTGCAGAGACACTGCTCCATTCAGCCCTCGGGACGGTCACTTCCAGGCTGATGGGAGCAGGCTTGTCTGCCTTCCCCAGGGGAGGCACATTTCCTGTGTCCCCTCATGGGAGGAGAGCTGGGAAGCCCTATCCCCAGGGACGGTGAGGACAACCGAACAGATCTTATTTCCCTTTTCACTTTGGCTGCCAGGAATCTCAGAGCCAGATTCAAGAATCCCATCAAAGCCACCGCACAGGACCTAGTGGCCGGCATGTTTGTGTTCTCCTTTTCTTCTTAGTGCTCAATTGCTATGGTCATTTATATTTATATTTTTGTGTTTTGCTTTTCACTCATGTTTGTTCTATCTTGCCTCTAGTCCGAGGTCATCTTTCATGAAGTAAGGCAGTGTTTAAGCAAATACTTACATGTGTCAGGCATGAAACCCCAAACCCCACGGGGCCCACCAGTTCCAGGAGCAGACCCTACACTTTCTCCTCGCCCCTTTTCCGCCCCGAGAGTGCCTGTCCAGGACCTGTGCTGGATGTTGTCTTTGGACAGGATCACCCTCTGAGGGAGGACATACAGACCCGTAATCCAGGGGGAATTTCTGACTCATGGAACTTTGTGTCCAGAGGGCTGCCTGGCCCTGGTTCTTCATTCTGGGTGACATGGAAGCCCAGAGAGGGTGGGTGGCAGGTCCTGGGTGATGTGATGGTGGCCTCCTGGCTTTCACCCAGACGGAACATGAACCAGCTCAACCACCCTCAGCTTCCAACAAGGGAAGGGATCCTCAGATGGAGACTCCGCAGAAACATGAGACGCATTTAGCATTATGATTAAGTGTCGGCTGCCCTGGCTAGAGGCTTTGGGACTAGCAGGAAAGTTATAGACAGCTGGATGCCTCTGTTCACCAAACCTTCCAGCAATGTGGGAAACACCACCCCCGAAACCAGCCAGGGCCTCACCACGGGGCTGGTAAACACCACTGCCAGGGCCACCAGGGAGCGGAAACGGCCAAGGCCACAGAGAGGTGCAGCTCAGTCTGAGAAGGAAAGGAAAAGAAGCTTCCAAAGCAGTGCCCGTTTGGAACCCCTCGGCCCTCTTCCCCTTGAGTGCCCCAGGCAGTGTGGAATGCACATACACACACAGGCTCACACACACGTGTGCACACCCTCATGCTCACGCACCCACTCCCACACTCGTGCATACACCGCACATGCGTGCACACACCCACACACGCGTGTGAACCCGTAGAAACATACATGCAATGGCGTGCACATGCACACACGTGTGCACACAGTCACGTGTATGCACACACAACACACGCACGCGCACACACAGAGCCCGAGAGCGCTGTTTGTTGTAGCCTCGGGCCCTCCCCGAGCCGCCCCCGTGATGAGTGTGGACGCTTGAACGGGTGCGCTGGCCGATCCGGGGCCGTCCTAAGCAGGCTCTGCAGCCCCCGTAACCAGTCTGGTAAAAGCTGTGCCTCACTGGTTTCTGACAGTGGCAGCTGGAGAGCAGAGCCCGCACAACCCCAGAGAACCATAGCACTTTGCAGAGCTGCACGGAGAGCCGCAGTGCGTCCCTGTCCTCGAGTCCCCAAGGCTTCCTGCAAACCCGCCCTTCCCAGGGGATGGAGGACCCCAAAGCCCACACAGACCTCCTTCTGGCCCCTCCCCAGCTCCTGCTGCTCCTTCCAGCCCCTTCTCCTGCCCGTGGGGGGCTGGCTAGGAAGGGGGCTGCTGGGGTATTGGCTGGGGAAAGGCCCCAGGGCCTCCCCCACGTCCCATCCCTGCCCCCTCCGTGTGCCAAGCCATGGGGCACCCCTCCTCTCTGAGCCCACCCAGAACTGGGACTGAATCTCGGTGAAAAAGATTGATGGCAAAGGATCAGAGCCCTGGGGAGGCTCCCGCCAGGCGGAGGCTGGATTGAAAACATCACATCAACAGTGTCTCGGGATGGAGGAGCTCAGAGGGACATCTTGATGGAAAACCTCAGTCTGGGCTACAGCATTAACTCCGGCCCCGTGGGACCATGGGAAAGAGGAGACTGTGGGCTGTGAGAGCAGTCAGGGTCCCCGGGACCTTGCCTCCCCCTTTCTCCGGGGTGCACCATGAAATGGGGCCCCCGGATTTGAATGGGGACCCCCTGCTAGGTGGGTGACATGCCCCCACCCTACACAAGGGAAAGAACGGGGACTCCCTGTGGCCACTCACCGGGAAAGATCAGGACAGGGACCAACCTCCACCACTCACCCCCTTGCGCCCCGGCCCCAAATGGAGACCCACAAGGCACACTCGTGGGCGTGGGTGCTGAGACCACATTTGTCTGGACTCAAAGCTAAACCACATCCTACATCAGGATTGTGATGCCTTGTCTGGTGATGTCTGGCAACGTGGAGAACTGGGGGCTTGGACACAGAATTTCCCCCATGAACAAAGGCCCTTCCTTGGGGCAATGGAACCTGCTCAGATGGTTACAAGAACAAGTGAGTGAAAATGCCTGCCACGTGGCCCGGGCACCGGCCACAGATGCACCCGTGTCCCGGGGCCTCCCGTCTCCCCCTTCCTGGGGTGGGGGAGCGCAGACAACCCTCCCCAAATCCAGCAGAAAACCCAGCAAGCAGGGGCTGGCCCTCTGCCTCCGTGAGGGTAGGGGGTCACTGGCCCAGGAGAGCGCAGGGGCGCCCCGAGCATGAGCCTGGGGGTGCAGCACACAGATGCTGTTTGAGGAAAGGCTGGTTTACAGAGAGAGGATGGCGGTGGGGGGAGGGGCGGAGCTGGGGGCAAGTTGGTTTATTTGAATATTCGGAGAACCAGATGAAAATGGAGTGATCTGGAGTCTGCAAGGGAAGGGGCTCAGGGTCAACCACCTAACCCACCCCTGCCCCCACCTTCACCCTTACCCCAAAGGGGCGCTCTCCAAGGTCCCCGGACAGGGAGCAGAGCCCTCCACCCCCATCTTCAGGTCTGCAGACAGATGTGAAAGGCACTCCCTCACTTGCTCTGTGACCCTGGGCAAGTGACTCCCCCTCTCAGGGCTCAGTTTTGCCATTTGTAAGCCTAGGGGAAGGGGATTGTGAGGGGGTGGCTAAGGGCAAAGAGGGAGGGGAGAGCCAGGGAGGGAAGCAAGTGGGGCGGGAAGCACCGGCCACCAGTGGCAAAACCCCCAACTTTCAACCTCTGCAGCGCCCACCAGCTTCGGACACGTGTGAGCAGCTTCCCTGGACCCCTGTCCACTAAGAGAATTAACTGTGAAAAAGAAAATGAAAATCGGGTGCAGTCCATGCTGGGCTGGGGGGCTCCCAAGAAAGGTGGAGCCTGGCAGGGCCCTGACCAGGGGCTGGCTCCTCCATCAGGCTGTGGGGCCTGCACCAGGAACGCCCCGGGCTGCCTGGGAGGCGAGAAACAAAAGGAAAATCCACAGTCCCTACATTCCCAAGAGGGCACTTGGTGCCTCTGCAACCCACCTGGGTCGGTGTGTGTATGTGCACGCGCGAGCACAAAACATGTGTGATGGGGGTGCGTGTGTGGGTGCATGGGTGTGTATGTGAGTGTGTGTGATTGTGTAAGAGGAGAGGCTATAATCTGGACATGAGGAAAATTCCCAGCACCCAGGCAGAGTGTGGCCCCCAGGGGCAGGACAACTGGAGTCCTGGCTGCCTGTGCCGACCCCACACGAGGCCTCTCTCCCACCCAGGCTGTCTCCTTCTTTGGCTGGGCAGGCCGGCCTGGCACCTCTGGGTGGATCCCTGCCAGGTGTCCTGGCTCGCACTGCCCCCCAGTGGCCATCCTGGGTGCCCAAGGGCCTGGGGCTGGAGTGGGCAGAGAGCTGGCAGACAAGGCGGCAGAGTGGCCAAGGCCCTAGTCCCCTCTGGACAGGGGGCCCGTGCCCTATGGCCCCCTCCAGGAAAATGGCAGATATTCTAGCCTGAGACCTCTGGACCCACCAAGATGGTACCTGTGGCTTTCTACCAGCCTTCTGAAGGGAGGCCCCATAGCCATTCAGTACCTCTACTGTCAGGGGATGGACCAGCCCCTCCACACGCCCACCCAGAGATGCCTCCTGTCTGCCGGTGGCTCCCTGTGACCTCAGCCGGGTCACATCTGTGCCCCGGACCTCTGCTGCCACATCTGGGTTAGCGCGGACTGGGGGCCTCAGGACACAGACGGAGGGGTTCAAGGTCTGATCAGGAGGGTCTGGGAGCCACCAGAGCCTGTGGCCCTCGGACCCCCCTCCCGGAGAGCCCCCGGAGGCCCCATCAGGGCTGGACCGTGTGGCCACTCCCACAACCCCAGGGGAGGGGACCAGAGCCAGCCCACTCAAGCCTCTGGTTTAGAGGATGAGAACTGAAGGAAGGAGCCCCTCCCTGGGCCGATGGGCACGCAGGCTCCCAGAAAACCGTAGGGGGCTGGGCTCAGGCCCCCCCAGATCCACCCCCCCCCAGGCAGTGTGTTTTCAAGAGCTGCTATTTTAGGACAGAGAGGGTGCCTAGGAGGGCAAAGTGCTTGTGAATAACAGGACAAGTGGCCCTCTCAGGGCCAAGGCGACAGGGCGGGGAAGTCAGCAGGCTGGGGTGAGGGGTTTTTTCCACCACAAAAGTTCACCTAAACGGTGGCCCTGGTGTCAGGGTCAGGACCCGGCGTCTCCTGCAGGCTTGCCAGAGAAAATACGAGATGCCCACTTACATCTGCGTTCCTGATAAACGTGCAGTGTTTGGGACCGACTTACACTGAAACATCATTTTGCTGTTTACTGGAAATTCAAGTGTAACTGGGCATCCTGTCTTTTTATTTGCTAATCTGGGAACAAGGGCACGCTCTCTCCTGCGGGCTCCCGGTGACTCTTCCCTCGCCCCGTGCAGAGGACACCCCCCACCGACCCCACATCTCGGGGAGCCGGGGGCCGTGGGCAGGCAGAGCCCACCGTCAGGGTCCGGGGGGGTGGGGGGAGGATAGCAGCCCCCGGGGGCGTTAACACCAAACGCTGTGGTTGAGGACTCCATCCCCACCGCCTGCCACACTCAAGAGTGTGTGTTCACTAGATCCGTCTCCAGGCTTCTCTGCGGAGGTTCTGGAAGAAACCATCACTTCCTCCTCACTCAGAAGCCAACGGGGGCCTGTACCCAGGGGGCAGAAGGAACACTGTCGAGGGTTCCAGGGCCCTCCCGCCTGCTCCGTGGCCATTTTTGGACCGTATCTTCTGTGTTTTGTCCCCAGAGCCCTGAGAGTGAATCGCACAGGTGTTCTGAGCTCAGGACGACAGGGTGCAGACAAGGGGCTGACAGCGGATTCCTGCACTCCCCAGAGGGCTGGGGCTGTTGCCAGGGGGGCCCCTAGAAGGGAGAAGAGCCCATCCCACTCAGAGTCTGGGGTAGAGCAGGGTCTCTGTCCCGCGGACACGGATGCCCCGGGTTGGCTGGGCACAGCCTTAGAGCCACCTGTCTCCACGCACCCCTGCCCAGCTGCCGCCCTCCCAGTGGGCCTCCGTGGCCGCTCCCGATGCTCCCTCCACCCGCCAGCCCCCGCCACGCCCGCCGACATGGAGCAGGCTGGTATGGGGATGCCGCCCGCCGCCTGGACAGGGAAGACCCACAAGCACCAGCATGAAGGCAGACCCCAGGGGGCAGGTGGGCCTGACCCCGGAGACCAGAGACTTCCAGGCTGAGGGGGCAGCAGAACGGGGCAAAGCTGGAATGATCCGGTCAGATGTGGGTGGGAGGTGGGAGAGAAGCTGAAGGTGAGGCGGACACTGGGAGGAGCAGGGGTCCCACGCTTTTTCTGGAACTGGCCAGAAGGTAATATTTTAAGCCCCGCGGGCCTCGTGGTCTCTGTGGAAACAACTCGGCCCTGCCATGAACCACAATCACCGTGTGCGGATGAGCAGGGCTGTGTGCCAATAAAACTTTACCCACAGAACCAGAGAGCAGGTGGATCTGGCCTGTAGGCCACAGCTGGGCAAACCTGGTCTAGACTAGAGATGATGGGGCCTGAGGTGAGGGAGCAGAGAGGGTGGTGAGAGCGCGGGACCTCACTGGCCGGCTTCTGGAACACCCAGGGCTGGGTGGCATGGGACTCAGGGAGGTTGTCTGAGCCTGTGATGGGGCCGTGTCCCTGTTCCCAGGGCCTCGTCTCCCTCCAGAATGGTTTGCTCCCAGCATCTGGAGAAGGAGTGAAGAAGAGGGTCTGTGCCTGGTGGAGGGGTCCGCAGGGACCCCAGGTGGAGTCCATCCTGGCAAAGGAGCCCCTGGCGTGGTCCCAGGCAGCCCAGCGGGAGTCAGGAAGGGAGTGAGGCGGGAAGGCTGGGGTCTGAAAAATGGGACAGAAGGAGATTCTTGGCCACAAGCCTAAGTTTTCTGGGCCACAGAGAAAAGGTCAAGGACATTGTCCAGCCTGGCCAGCCCTCCAGACAGAGGCCTGGCCTGGAGACAGGCCATCCTGGGGACCAAGAGCCCCTGCAGGCAGGCACTCCAGAGGTGAGGGCTGGGCCGCTGGGCTTCTCACTCCTTGACAGGGGTCCTGGGGGCCACGGCCCTGATCCTCGGGACGCTCTCTCCCAAGAGTGCTGACTCAGCCCCCCCGGGTCCCTTGGACTCCTGGCAGCTGGCATCCAGAGGAGCCATGGGTCCTAGCTCTCAGCCTCTCCCCAGTTTCTGATGCAGAGATGAGATGCCTTTTTGGCAAATTTGGCCGATTTGCCGAGCTCGGAGAGAGGGCCGCCCCTGCCCAGACTCGGCGCCATCTCCCAGGGCCTCTACCTAGAGCCAAGGGCAGGAGGCCTGTCCAGCCCTGCTGCCTCCAAGAGGTCCTAAGGACGCTTTCCCCCCTCTAACCTGAAGAAGTGCCCTTTCTCCACAGGACAGAGCCCCTCCAGGCCACCTCTCCCTGTGCTGTCAGCGCCCCGGGGCCAGGGTCTGGTTCCCTCCATGACTCCAGTGACCAGCATGAGGCCTGACACTGAGCAGTAAACACACCGAGAATCAGAGAGGACTCACTGTCCCCTGCTTGGGAAGCCTCCATCCCGGGCAGCTCCACCCTGGAGAAGCCTGTGCATTCTGAGACTTAGCTCAAACATCACCTCCCCTGGAAGTCTTCCCTGATTGCACAGGACAGAGCCAGCATTTACTCCTCCAGTGTCCACCACCCTGGGCACAGACCCCTCCTGAGACAGCACTTGGAATATGATGAATAAAATAGATTTCTATATTTGCACAGATTTGTTTATGTCTTCATATTATATATTTATTTATGCGTTTGTTTATAATATAGTTTGTTTTATATTATATATGATGTTATATCATATATAAGGTATATCATATATATCATTTAATTTTAACTTAATAATATAATTTATTAAAATTATGTATACTATGCAATATATAATATATATTCCTATGTAAAATGTATGTAAATAAAAATAAAGGATATTTGGGGGGCAGTTGGGTAAATTTGAATATAGACTGTATATTAATTAAAATTGCTCTATCGAAGTTAAATAATACAATTGTGATTTTGTTGGAAGATTTTGTAGGAGATAAATGGCACGTTTAGCTGTCTTTGCCCCTCCCGAGGGACCACTGAACCCTTGGGAAGGACTGGGTTTGCATTGTGCACCCCCTGCCCTAAGAGGCTCCAGGCACCGCCCCACTCTCACCCCTTTGCACAGGACTGCCTGAGACAGCAGCTGCCAAGTCAGGCGGCCAGGTGTCTTAACAGGCAAATAGCTAAGAGGCGCATTTCTGGAAACGAGTGGGTGTCGTCTGGACAGAAGCGGGAAGTGGGTCCCGGAGGTGAGGCTTTGATCTCGGGCAAAGGAGGACCAGACATTCTCAGGAAAAGAGGAGAGAGGCACGTCGGGGCCAGTGTAGGGGGACAGGAAGGCAAGGCCCCCGCGGGGCGTGGAGTAGGTGAACAGGAAGGAGAACAGGAGAGAGGCCAGGTGGAGAGACAGGAGGCTTCTGAGCATGGACCCAGCAAGGCTGGGTGCAGCTTCGCTCCCGTTCTTTGGCAAACAGATAGGAAAGATCAGTATCAGATGCCATGAGCGCTAAGGAACTTCCGGCGTAAATGTGGGGATCCCTGGTGCCTTGTGAAGCCCAGTCACCGTTTGCGGAGCGGGGGAGAGCGGGGCACATGGATGAATGAATCATTGAGACCAGCTCTGGCTTTGAGAAGAGCTGTGCACCCCAGACCCCAGGTCCCAGACAGGCCAGAGAATATTTGTGCATGCAGAGGGGCAGGGGCACCTCTTACCCCTCGGGCAAAGTGAGAAGAAAGCACCATAAACCACGCTGTGCCCCCAGAAGGCTGCCGGGGTCCGGGTGGGCGTGGCCAGGGCCCCTCTGTGCTAGTGTCCCGGGGCTGCCAAAACAAAGGGCCAGAGACTGGGTAGCTTAAAGCGACAGAAATTCATTGTCTCCCGGTCCTAGAGGCCAGATGTCTGAAATTGAGGTGCAGTAGGGCCATGCTCCCTCTGGGTCCTGTAGGGAAGGATGCTTCCTTGCCTCTTCTGGCTTCTGGTGGCAGCTGGTGCTCCTTGGCCACCACGGATCCCTGGGCTCACAGCTGGGTCGCTGCAACGTCACCTCTGCCCGCACACAGCATTCGTCCCTCGTGTCCCACTCTCTGCATCTGCCTCCATGGCTCCTTTTCTTACAAGGACATCGGTCTCTTTACATTAGGGGTCTACCCGATTCCAGGATGAGCTCATCTTAATCTGCAATGACCCTATTTCCAACTAAGGTCACATTCGGGGAGTCTGCGGAATTAGGACTTCAACCTATCTTTTTAGGGAGACACAATTTAACCCATAACACCTTCCTGATCCAACCCCCTCTGCCTTTCTTTTTTTTTTTTAACTGAAAAAGTCTGTTTCCAAAACCTTTAAATTAATGAATAAATTAATTGCATGTTCCAGCCTTCCTCAAAGAACCAAGTCTCCAAATGGAGAAGATGGTGCTTTTGCAGGGAGAGCCAAACCCAAGGAGACAGTGCCTGGGCTGAATCTGCTGATTCTGTTCAAAGAGCAGAAATAGGCTAGTTTCCTCTCGACCCTCAGGCTGTGCCACCGGGTAAAGCAGGTCTTCAGGAGTAACCCCTGGGACCTGGGTCTGACTGGGGTCCACCAGGCAGCTAAATGATGCCTTCTCTGTAGCACCGAGAGGCAAGGGGAGAATGGAGAGCAGCAGAAGTCACTCGATCCATCATCAGGCAGACAGAGGATGGTTACCGAAGAGGCGGAGCCTGGCTGCGGGCTGACTGCGTGGGCGGGCGCTGACATCCCCATCCTGGGCTGTAGCCTTTCTTCTCCCCAGCCATCTGTGCCTTGTCGGGAGCCGGGGCCGTGTCTTCTTCATGCCCACGTTCCCAAGGAGGGGCCCAGCCACAGGTGCTCTGCGGGCGACGGGGACTGGCCAGCGAATTCAGCGATCCCCAAAGATGACCTGCCCCTCGCTGTGTCTGCAGTGTGGCTTTCACACACCAAGTTTCTCATCACCGGTTGAGGCCAGAGTGGACGCAGTGTCTTTTCACACCAGCCATTCTCCAGGAAACGTGCCTTGTCTGCTAAGCGCTCCACAGGGCTGTTTGACATCTTCCCTGGCATTTCCACTGTTGGACGTGGACTCCTAGCTGGTGAGCACCCACGGTCTCTGGCCCGGAAGAACTGGCCAGGAGCACTCGATGAATGAATGAATAAACCAACAAAAGTTGCTTATCCCAGGCTACCCCGGGGCAGTCTGGCTGTCCCTCTGTCTCTTTAGACTGTGAGCTCCCGGAGGGTGGGAGACACTTCTCGTTTATCTTGTATCCCCTGGAGCTCCCGGAACGTGAAGTACCTAATTCTTGAAGGAAGGAGTGACTGAAGACCTAACCATAGCTATAGGGGCCACCGAGATCCCAGGTGACACCTGCAAAGCTCCAACGATGGGACCCGTGAGGACAAGCCCGCTGGGGGATGGTGCTGCCTGGGTCCCTGCGCAGGCCTGCGGTGCTCCCGGGCTCAGCAGGAGGAAAGTGCACGGTCCGGGCACAGACTGCCCTGTGCTCAGAGCCCAGGCCCGTGACACACACCCCTTTGAGCCACTGGAAGGGGGATTTCCAAGCAAACGGGGAGTGGTTGTGCTCACCATCCCCTCCCAGTGCCTTCAGGCTTTCGGGCTGATTTGGAAGACTCACAGAGGAGCCCCGGGTGGAGGGAGGACCCGTTAGGACCAGAAGCTCTTTCCCCGCTGCGAGGGGCTTGCTGATGTCCCAGGAGAGTGTGTCAGCCCAAAGCTGCCCTGAGCAAGATGCAGCACACGCGTGTGTATCTTCCTGGCCACGTGCCAGGATCTGTGCGTGCCAGCGTCAGAAAGAGAGTGCATGGGTTCGGGTGGGGGACACACAGGCGCAGATGTTTTGCTTCTAGAAGCTCCAGATGTTGCCTATCATTCTGTAGTTTCTCTTTCTGCAGCTCGCTCCTCCCGAAAAAGGACTTCAGGACGCAAAGAACTGGACGGTTAAAATCACATCAACAGAGCCTCTCCCCTCTATGCTCCGCCTTTTTTTTTTTTTTTTAGAGAAAGTCCATTTCAAAAACTTTTAAACTAATACTAAATTAATTGCACATTCCCACTGCCTTAAAAGGAGAGATTTAAAATATACAAAATGTATTGGATTTATAAATTCCCTGAAGCATTTGCATTTCACCCAAATCACCTGTGCTGACAGGGGAGGTTGCCATCAGCCCCGGAGTCGGATGGATGCAGGTGGGCGTGCACCCCACTTTTGAGACACGTCGTGTCAGGAACATCACTTGGCCTCTCTGAAGCTCGTGTCCCTCACCTACGGAAATAGGAGGATGACACTCTCAGAGGCCAATTGGGGATCAGGAAGAAACTGGGTGGAAAGGTCCCACGGGGCATCAGTCAAACAAGGGTATACTCTAGGGCACCCCTCTGCTCCGGGAATGATAGAAATTGTCATGATGTAGAGCCCACTGTTCTCTCCCGCTTCAAGTACCTGACTCCCAAGAGCTGGGGATTGTCTAGCCTGCCTTTGCAAATGGGGAAACCGAGTTTCAGAGAGGCCAAGAGGCTCCTGTGGTCGACAGAATAGTGCCCCCCCCCAAGATGTCCACATCCTCATCTCGGAAATCTATGAATATGTTCCCTCACATGCAAAGGGGATTTTGCAGAGGCTGTTAAGGTAAGGGTCTTGGGAAGGGATGTTATCCTGGGTCATCCAGGTGGTCCCCATCCAGCCGCATGAGCCCTTAGAAAGGAGAGGCTTTCTTGGGCGTATTCAGAGAGAGGCGTGGAGAAGAGAGCAGGGTCAGGGAGAATGCACTCTGCTGGCTTTGCAGGCGGAGGAAGGGGCCACGAGCCAAGGAGCACAGGAGGTGTCTAGAAGCTGAAAAAGGCCCGGAAATGGACTCTCCTCCAGAGCCTCCAGAAGGGACCCAAACCCGCCAACACCTTGACTTCGGCCCAGGGAAACCCCTCAGACTTCTGACCTCCAGAACTGTAAGGTAATAAATGTGTGCTGTCTGAAGCCCCTGAGTGTGTGGTGATCTGTTATGGCAGCAAGAGGAAACACAGTCGGCTTTCTAAGAAGCTGACAAGTCCACGGCCGGCAGGCCAAGACTCCACGGCCAGCTCCTGGCTCCCAGTCCAGGGCTTACCCTCCAGAGCTCTGCATTTTTTTTTCTCCCAAAAGGTGGCTACATAGGGTGGTCTGGAGAGCTGCCCTCCCCCGCTTTCCTCGGGGTGTTTGGAGCACACACGCTCTCGTTGTCACCCCCCAACAACCATGCTCATTCATTCATTCTTCAGCAGACGTGTGCCGAGTGCCCACTCGGTGCTCGGGGCTGTCCCGGGCACTGGGGAACAGCCGTGGGGGTCCCACAAGGTCCTGCCCTGCAGCTCTGGCTCATGAAGCCCTCCAAGGATGCTGTCATGCTCCCGAGGCGCTCAGATGCCCCAGGCAGCCTCAAAGGATGAACGGACACCCCAAATGTGGCCTCTCCCACACAGTGGAATACCCCACAGTGGTGAAAAGGAAAGGAGCACGGACGCATGCCACAATGAGGATGAACTTTGACAACCCGATGCCCCGTGAAAGCAGCCAGACCCAAAAGGCCACATATTGAACGATTCCATTTTCGTGAAATGTCTAGAAGAAGCAAATCCCTAGAGACAGAAAGGAGAGGCGTGGTTGCCAGGGGCTGGGGACAGGGGGTGGGAGTGACCGGGAAACAGGTGCAGGCGGTACTCGTCAGGGCTCCTCAGAGAAGCAGAACCAGTGGGACCAGTAGGACGAACACAGAAATGCAGAAAGAGAAGTCTCCCGTGATTATGGAGGCGGAGAGGTCCCCCCGGTCTGCTGTCCGCACGCTGGCGAGCCGGGAAAACCGGCGGTGTGCTTCCACGGAGGAGGTCCGGAAACGGGGAGCACCTGCCCCAGGGCAGGAGAAGGTGGAGGTCTCAGCTCAACAGAGAGAAGCTCCTCCATCTGCCGTTTTATTCCACTCGGGCCCCCACGGGCCACATGTGCCCCCTGTGCTGATGAGGGCACCTTATCTGTTCTGTCTACTGACCCCCATGCTCATCTGTCCCCGAGACACCCTCACGGGCACACCCCAGAGCAAAGCTGCACCCGCTGGGCCTCCTCTGGCCCAGCCACGTTGACGAGTAACAGTAACCATCACAGGGGTTTTCATTTGGGGCGCTGAAAACGTTGTGGAACCAGACCCTGCGGACGGTGCACAGCCATGTGAATATGTTTAATGCCCCTGAATAGTACACTTTAAAATGGCTAAACCTGGGGGGCTCCTGGGTGGCTCAGTCAGTTAAGCGTCCGACTCTTGATTTCAGCTCCGGTCATAATCTCAGGGTCGAGGGATCAGACCCCGTGTCCCATCCCCCTCTGCGCTCAGCGGGGAGTCAGCTTCTCCCTCTCCCTCTGCCCCTCCCCGCCCACCCCCCACCCCCGCACACGCGCAGGCGTGCTCTCTCTCAAATAAATAAATGGATCTTCAAAAAATATATAAAATGGCTAAAATGGTAAATTCTATGTTATGTATAGTTACCACAATAAAAGTCAGTGAAGCAATGTGCACCTGTTAGTTCTGTCCTAACTGCATCAGCGGGGCCCTGGAGAGCCTGGGGGTTCAGCAGCAGGTACACACACCTGCGTGTCCACCACCCTCACGGCTCACCTGCAGGACGGAGCCAGCACCCTTATCGTGGGGGATTGTAGAGAGCATGAGGCCGCCGGCGGAGGGCCAGTGCCCTCGGCCCCCTGTCCTGCCGGGGTCACCGTAGGGAGGCCCCCCAAGCCCACTGACATCCCGCAGCCCACCCACTTCCCATTACTGGATTCTCACTGGTGTTTGTGTATCTTTTTAATGCGTCCCATGCAGGGACGTGTCCTGGGGCACATCCTGACTTCTGTGGGGGAGGTGGAAGACAGCTCGAAATACGTAATGGACCTGGAAGGAGAAGAATTCCAGCGGGGGCGGGGTGGGGGGGTGAGTGTCTGTGCACGTGTGTGGCTGCTCAGTGGCGGGGGAGCCCGGGGAGCAGGTCTGGACAATGATCCAGCAAACACAGGACACAGGGTGACTCTGTTCTCCTGGGGCTCAGACTCCCGGGGGACCATTAACAACACATCGAGACAATCTGTATTTCCCCGGGTTCCCAACGCTGCGCAGTGTTGGGTATAAAGGCTTCCAGATTTTTGTTCACCGATGTAAACATCGGTGGGGGGGATCAAGGTGTTAGAACGAAGAAACAGCCTTAGTGGCCAGTGGGGGAAAGTCTCCACTCGAGGTGGTGTGCATCAAACACCCTCCCTCTGGGCTTTGCCTGTCATGGTGCTTTGTCCCTGCCAGCCTGACCCGGGGCAGACCGTCCCAGTCCCACGGTTCAGGGAAGGGCAGGGTCACCTGAAGCCTGCGGCTGTCCAGACAGGTGCGCCGGACCACCCCGGCCAACTTATCCGTGTGAGCTGATTGCTTTAAATAAAGTCAGCCGTTCCTCCAGCTCATGTAAGGATGGTGGGATCAATCGGGTACACAGAAACAGATTACCAAGCAGGTGGCTTCGGGCTAAAGATAAATTGTGTCCTCACATAACTCAGGAGAGTGGGATGCACATAGCTCCTAATGTGCAAAGCAAGACTGTCTAGTTCCTTACTTCTGCAGGAGAGCCCAGGCTGCGGCGCATGCCTCCTGGAGCCCCCGAAGACCCTCCCCCAGAGGAAAATCGCGGTCAGGGCTACCCTGTGCTCCAATTGTGAGCAGGCCGGTCTCCCTGCTGGGGGAGGGGCAGATGGTGACGGTCTCTGCCTGGGCCCCCTCCCCCGCTGCCCTGCCCCACACAGCAGAGAGCAAAGCAGGCCAGGGATGCACTCTCTGCACGGGGCTTACAGGTTCCATCCTGCTCCCAGCAGGACTGTTCCTGGGGCCCGCCCCCCCTTACCTGAGTTGACCTCCCCGGACATCTGACCTGGCAAGTCGGCCTAGACCGTTGGAACTCCTCATGTGTCTGCTATGCTTGGCCTTGGCCCATGTTGTCAGCCCTCCAGGGATCTATCCTGTCCCTTCCTTTTTTTTTTTGTCTTTTTTGGAAGTAATTATAGATTCACAGGAAGTTGCAAAAATAACACCAAGAAGTCCCGTGCACCTTCACCCTGTTTCCCCCATGGGTAACGTCTTGCATCAGCGCAGCACGGTAAGGGACAGGAGTGGACCTCTGGAAAACCCACAGACCTCACTCGGGGCTCACCAGTGTCACATGCTGTCGCAGTCGGCTCAGCTGCTCTGACAAAATACCATAGGCTCGGGACTTCAACAGCAGGCATTTATTGCTCATGGTCCTGGAGGCTGGGAAGTCCAAGCTCCAGATGCTGGAAGATTTGGCTCCTGGGGAGGAGCCCCTTCCTCGATTGCAGATGGCTGCCTTCTCGCTGTGTCCTCACATCGGCGACAGCGATGATCTCTGTGGGGGTCTCTTTCTTAAGGGCCCTGATCCCACCCTCGTGACTCATCACCTCCCAAAGCCCGCCCCCCCGCCCCCAGCCAAGGCCATCAGCTTGGGGATTAGGGCTCCAGCCGATGAGCCTGGAGTGGACAGACAGTCCACAGCACATGCATTCACTGTGTTTACCCAGTTCTGTGGGACCGCATCGCATGGGCAGATCTTGCAACCACCACCACAACCATGACCCAGAGCATCCATCACCGTGAGGCCCCCTGCCACTGCTTGTCAATCTGTCCCCTCATTTTGCCATTGGAGATGTTACGTGTAACTTCCAAGGTCGGCTTCTCTCACTCGGCATAATGCCCTCGAGATGCATCCATGCTGTGGCCGGGGTCCACAGTTTGTCCCTTTACATTGTGGGCAGTGTCCCCGGCCCGGATGGACCACAGTCTGTTTTACCATCTACCCGAAGGGCATGTGGGGTCCGGTTGGGGGCTACCACAAAACAGCTGCTATGAACACCGCGCACGGGTTTGTGTGAATGGAGGTCCTCGTTTCTGTGGGATAAATGCCCAAGAGCACAATCACAGGTAAGTGTCCTAGGTAAGTGTAGTGTAGCTTTTGAAGAAATGGCCAAACTTTTCCAGAGTGGCGTTTTACCCTCCCAGCTCACAGAGGAGGAATTCCATCTCTCTGCATCTCGCCTCCTCTCCTCCCACCCTTCACGTCCCTGGGCTCCCGTGTGGGGAGCAGCAAAGCCGGCCACCCTGTCCCCCGGGGGGCACACCCTGAGCCTCTCTGCTCCTGGCTCAGGACGTCCAGTGGGCCGGCCCCCTTGAGTCTGCCCTGTGTCTCTCCACCCTCTGCTGCACCCCTCAGCCTCTTCCCATGCTTGCGGCTCACACACTTCTGCCCCCCGCCCTCTGCCCCCCACCCTCTGCCCCCTGCCCTCTTGTGTACCCCTCAGCCTCTTCCCATGCTTGCAACTCACACACCTCTGCCCCCCGCCCTCTGACCCACGCCCTCTGACCCACACCCCACACTGCAGCAGGAGGGGCGCCCCCATCAGCTGCTTGTGGCGCCTTCCCAGCCTCACCTGGTTGGGTCCCCCCATTCTTGGAGACCCATCACCCTCCTCCGCCTCAGCACATCTCTGCGCTCTCATCTTTGGGTCTTTGCCCTTTCTTTTCCTTGCCTTGGCATGCTCTTCCACCCTTTTTACTGGTCAATTCTCACCTAGTTTCTAGGTCTTCACTTAAGCGCAGTATTTTCTGAAGAGCTTTTCCTGACCCTTCTGCTGTGTGCCCCCATCTTGCCCCAGGAGACCCTACATCCCCATGGATAACTGCTGTGCACAGCAGGGGGGATGACCTTCTCAGCCCAAGGCTGGCAGCCCTGCAGGGGCCTGGCACGGGGCATCAGGGCACTGTCCTTCGCTGTCGTGTCAGTCCTCCCGGGGGCTGGCTTCCACAGGCGTCTGGGTCTTCCCTTTGGGGAGAAGGCCGGGCTTGGCCAAGATCAGAAGGAGGTCGGGAGGACGTTGCTGGAACAGCCTGGTTGGGGGGGCGGCGTGACCCTGGACACCTGGCTCTTCTCTGCTCTGTGGTCCCGGGCTTGGGGGCAGGGCCAGCCATGCGATTCGTGGGGGCCTGGTAGGAATTTTTCCGGCGGCAACAACATGCGGCCCTTCTGAGCATGGGGACCCTCCAGGAGGCCCAGTTCTAGGTTTGCCTCCCTGCCTAAAGAGACAGCGGCCAGCTTCTTGAAGTGGCCTCCCCTTTACTGTTTTATCAACTCACACACCACCTGACATTCTTCGCCCAGAACCACCTCCTCTTGCTGGCCTGACGCTGTGGAGCACGCTGAGCAGCGAGACCACGTAGATCCTTCTGTGGATTTCCACTTGGGGGAACTCGCACCAGCTCAGTGCCTCAGCTTTCTCATCTGTGGAGGGCGTACTGGACCCATCAGGGGCCGCTCTGGGCCCTGGAACAGCCCAGTGTGTCCCCCAGTGTTGCCCTGGCCCAGTTCTGAGGCAAGGCCTCGCAGGGGGCCCCGCAGAGCCCACCCCAAGCCTGGACCGCCTGGACACTGTCCTCATGTCCTCCTGGCCCTCCCATCGAACTCTGTTTTTCTTTCTTCACATGGTGTTTTTAACAAGGATCCCACATACTTGGGCCAAGCCCGGCTGTTACCCTGGAGGCCACCAATAAATTTCGTAGGCAAATAAAATTGACTGAAAATTAGCATAAGAAGCCTTAAATTAACAGGATGTAATTTTATGAGTATCTCACAAACTAGTCAAAGATGTATGTCAGCCTGGGGTGAGTCAACTCCTTCAAGTGTCTTTCATTATATAACGCTACTAATTTTTCTCAAATGTAAGCAATGTGTTTTCTTCCTAAACATTGTGTCCTTTGTTCTGCAATTTGGAAAAATAAATTCCCTTTAAAGCCCTGCTTTGCTCAACCACAAAACAAGGCAGAGAGGCGGGAGCAGAGGTGCCCCAGCCCCCCACCCCGGTCTAGGAAGGCCCCGCCGTGTGCACGTGGGAGGCTCTTGCTCAGAGCAGAGGAGACTCCAAGTTCAGGGCCACGAAGGCTGGGAGCCAGGAAGCCTCTGACCAGAGGCTGCAAGTGAGACAGAGACACAGACTCCTGCGGCCGATGGGCGTTAGCTGGAGAGAGGCTGACCTTCACCTTCTCCGTGGAGGCCAGGCTTCATCGCCCCAGGGGCTTCGCGGTGGCACAGGGCAGCGAAATTCGACCTTTGCTGAGCACATGCCCGGTGCCCGTGCAGGGGCACATGGACAGGGGCACCCTGGCTCACCCCCAGGATCTCATAGCGTGGCCAGGGCTGGTGAGGTGACCGGGGCCCCTTGGAGCCCATGGAAGAGGCTCACCACCACCCAAGGGCTGAGAAGGCTGCGGGCAGGGGTTGGGGGTGGGGCGCATTTTGCAGGAAGCGCTGAAAACTGAGCCAGCATGAGCAGGGAGCTGGGGAAGCCATCACAGAGGGGAGAGGAGACAGAGGGCCTTTAGGGCTTGACGGCACAGGGCTAGGAGGACATGATTCCGGGGACGTCCAGAGCCCACTACAAGGCCCACCCCACAAACAGTAGGTTCTGGAGAAACAGAGCAGGCGGCGGTTCAAACCTCTGCTCACCCTGATGGCCCCATGTGTCAGGAAGACACGCCCTGGCAAAGCCAGGCTGCGGCTGTCACAAGTGCCAGGGTACTACTGAGAGACACTTGGAAGAGCAAGCTGGGAGGTCTGACTCAGTTCTGGAGTCTCCTGTTTGGACTCTGGAGTCCTCAGCGTTCAGGTGGTGGTGGTGGTGAGACCAGGTGAGACAGGCGGGGGCTGCAGAGAGGAGGGAGGAGCCAGCCCAGAGCCTGAGGGAGTCAACCTTCAGAGCCAGGTGGAGGGAGTGGGCGCAAGGGAGGCAGTAAGAGGGGGACTCGGGGCTTCACGCCTGGAAGATGAGAGTGGCTGTGAGATCACAGAAAAATATGTCCATTGGTCTCTGCCCCTGGTTCCTGGCCTAGGGCTCCGAAAACCCTTGGAATTTCCTAAGTGGTAAGAGCACTAGGAGCATCTTGTATTCCAGTATTTGGTCATCTGCCCCCAGTTCTGACACTGAGTTCCTAAATCCTAAATATGTGTCCCATGAATCCCATGTAGGAAGGCTTGGAAACACAGATGCGGGTCACTTTGGGGGTGCAGTAGGCTCCCCAGGGGTCAAAGCCTGGCTCCATTCAGACTCAAGAAAGATCATGTCACCAAAGAGAGCCTGGTCATCGGGGGAGGTCCCAGAGGTGGCAGGTGGGAGGGGCAGGCTAGCAACGAATGCACAGGGGGTGAGGTCGACATGAAAGTCTCCAGGTGAACCCCAGCCTGCAGGCGGAGCTGGACGTTATGCAATGGCCCATCGAGTTATCTCTGTAAAGAGTTGCCCTGTCCGGCTTGCCACCTTGCTCTGATTCCACGCCAACTTGACACTTGGTCCTGACTTGCCTTCCATGGACATCAGCTGCAGACAGAGAATGCACCAGTCGTGCCCGCACAGGTCTGGGCCACGGGACAGGCGGTGCTCTCACTGAGCATTGGCCCCTTGGCACCAGGTTTGGTGAGCTTGGCTCCAGAGACTGGAGACAGGAAATGCCCTAAGGCAAGGAGAGACAATCCATCAGCCTCCAAGCTCACCAGGGGCCAGAGAACACGTTCCCAGGCTTTTACTGACAGCCCACACCATTACTTCCCGCGCCCTAAACCCCCCGACCTCCCCCCCGCCGCGTTCCTATTTTGCAACGCCCGGCTACAGCTCCAATCACATGCAGCTTTCTCTGCCGAGGGGACACAGCAAAGATGGTGACACATGCCTGGGAACATCCAGCATCGAGCACGTCAACCACCAGCAAATGGTCATCCGGGTGCAGAGCGGGGACAGGCTGCCTCCAGGAGAAAGGAGCTCGCACTTGGACCTGCAGTTAGGAGATGGGGACAGCTCCCAGAGGAGATCACAGAAGTCGGTGTGGGGGAGGTGATGGGGAGAGATGAAATGTGTCCCCCAAAGGCCATTGGCTGATTGGAGGGTGCAGAACTGTCGGAGGTGCTGAGTAGGGGCTGTGTCCGTCTGTGGGGGCTGCCGAGACAGAGCACCACGGGCGGGGGGCTGCAAGGCTGAGGTCAAGGTGCCTGCAGGGCTGGTTTCTCCCAGGCCTCCCTCCCTGGCTTGTAGACACTGCCTTCTCCTCTCCTTGTCCCAATCTCTCCTTCTTATGAGGACACCAGTCATACTGGATTAGGACCCACCGGAATGAGCTCATTTTAACTTATAACCTCTTTAAAGACTGTCTCCGAATATTCTATGTCCTGCGGGTTAGGACTTCAACATAGGAATCTGAGGTGGGGGGTAGGGGATACAATTGAGCCATATCAGAGGATAAAAGTTGTAGCTAACGAATTTGAAAATGAAGAAGAAAGTTTAACACCCCCCCCCAAGTTCCTTTGGTTTGTGGGGGCTGGAGGTGGTGGGTGAGCCCCCACAACAAGGGTTAACCGACCTGGCCGGTTAATCAGCGTAAGCTTTCAGCAAGGCTTGATGAGTGATAAATGGGAACATACTTCATATCAAGTGCACTAATAATCTTCCCTGAAATCAGCCAAGTATTCATCACGATGATGCTGATTTTCCAGGAAAATTAAATAATTGCAGCCTAGGTGGGTGGACCTTAGTCACCACCTCATTTTCCTGCCCTTGGTGCCATCCTCAAGGGCCCTCACTCAGCTCCTCGCCTCCAGCCCCTGGTTATGGACACTCGAGAAACCTCTTGTTCATGTCCAGACCCGGCAGGACTCGGGCAGCTCCTTCCTGAGGGCTGGTGGGCGGCTGTCACAATTCCACATTCTCTGGACAGGAGCCTTCTGAGTGTCTGTAATAATGGCCCCTCCCGCAAGAGCATGGGGGAGTTAGAAAGGTGGCCAGAACCTTCTCTAGTCTCCAACCCCAGTGAAGTCACAACTTTCAGGATTACAGAGAAGAGGGAAACTGGGGCTGGGGCCCCAACAGCGGTCCTGTATCACTCAGGTTGAGCAAGGTTAGCTCCAGAAACAAGCACCCTCCGCATTTCGGTGGCTTCCCAGCACACATTTGTTTATTTACTTATTTATTTTTTGAGAGAGAGAGAGAGCGCATGCACAAGTTGTGGGGAGGGAGGGGGTAGGGAAAGGGAGAGAAAAACCCAGGCAGGCTCCATGCTCAGTGCAGAGTCCAACGTGGAGCTTGATCCCATGACCCTGAGATCATGACCTGAGCTGAAACCAACGGAGCCACCTGGGCACGCCCCCCCGACCACACGTTTATGTGGCACTCCCCCCACACAGCCCACCTTTGGTGGCCTCGCTTTCTCCAAGTTGCCTTGTTCTAGGACCCTGGCTGTCAGTACAGCCTCCCCCCAGACATTGCTGGCTTTGGGGTCATGGAGGAACACGCACCGGTTCTTAAATCTGCTCCCTGAAAGGGACGTACAACACACCCACCTGCCTTTCATTGGCCGAGTCAAGTCAATGTGGCCACCCTGGTGTGAACTGGGTGGAGAGCGCTATCCTCCAGCAGAGGGGCAGCAAACAGTCAGAACGATGTAAGAACCTGCCACAGGTTCCACGCGTGCCTGACCCACCTTCCTCACACCCCCGGAGAGGTCCCTCCCTGCGGGAAGGCACAGGACGGGTCCAGCATAGCGGAGCGCCCAAGGCGGGAAAGAGGTGGCTTTCTGGGGGTGTCATCAAGACCTTTGCAGTTGGGAGCATCCTTGGAAACCAGCCTCCGCATCTCACTTATGTATTTTTAAATTTGCATCTTAGGTTCAGACAGTTGAGTTCATCGTACTCCTGACTTCACGGCACACGACTCCATTTCCTGCCATTAATCTTCATCTTGTCCCCAGTCTGCAAGCCTGGTTCCCCCTCGCCCCCGACCCCAGGTGCTCACTGGAATGTTTCAAATCCATCCTTGAATCCTTGTTTAACTAGAAAACATGTAACTTTCGGGTGTTTTAAGGATTGTTTCAGTTGTAAGTACATTTTGTTGAACTATAAAGCTCCTGTTTCTTACTTTTTTCATTCAACAATATGCCTTAAAAATCTGTCTGTGCTGCTTGTTGCTGAGTACACCACTAACTCGGTGGTTCTCACAGCTATGGAATCCCACTTTACGCATCTTCGTCTGCTCTCTCTGTCCCCAGTGATGGACACAGGCTGTCTCCTCCATCACACGGCCGCAGCACAAGCCCCTCTACATGGCCTCTGGTCCCTGGCCCCATGCATGTACCCAGAAGGGGGGCCGGTGAGCTCTGAGCCACACAAGGGCAGCACCAAGCGAGGTGCAGGACCCTCCCCCCACCCCCCACGGCTGCCTGCCCCCCACTCCCACAGCTGTGCCTAGTGAGGGACCCATTTCCTCACATCTCTATCAACATCTGCATTACCCAACCAATCTTTTCACAAAGTTGACGTCTTAGTATTCTTTTTGCATTTCCCCCCAAATTCCCAGTGACATTGAGTATCCCTTCATACGCTTGTTAGCATTTCAGGCTTTTCCTTCTTGGAATTGTCCATCGTTTTCTGCCGGTCACCCGTTTTTTTCTTACTGACTTTGTCAGAGTCCCTTGTATGTTGTAGATAGTAATCTCTGCTCAATTCCGATGTTGTAAGTATCACATTGCAATGTGCCCTCCCCTCGTTACCCGAGCCTACCTCTCGTTGACCAACATCTCCAGTTCTGATGCCGTTCTAACCACGAGCAACTCACCCAGCGGTTGTGCTTTGTAAAGGACCTCATTTCAGAAGTCCTGCCCCCATCTGTATTAATTTTACAGTTTTATTCCTTACACCCATACAAATTTATATTTTACATCTATTACATATGTTTATATTTAGCCAGTCTAGACTCACTGTGTGTGGCATGAGGTGCTAGGAAACCAATCTAGTGTTTTCCTCTATATAGTGAGTCAATTTTCCCTACACTGAAAATTAATAATTTATCCTCTCCCCTCTGGTTTGTGACCCCACCTCCATCAAATACTATGTTCTGTATGTAATGGGTATGATTTTAAGCTCTCTCTTCTGTTTTTATTACTATGGTGTGGGTAGAAGGAGTTTTAAGATGACCCCAAGAGCCCATCCTGATGCATCTGCTACGCACAATCCCCTCCCCTCGTGTCCCATGGTGGGGTATCGCTCCTGAAGTTAGGTTACTAATCAGTTGTCTTTGAGTTCATCAAAAAGGAGATTATCCACAGGGGCCTGACCAAACCCGGTGAGCCCCTTGAAAAGGCCTGGGCCCTTAATGAAAGACTGATTGCCAGTGCGAGTGGGCCGCACGTGAGGCAGATTCTCCATGTTGGCTCTGAGGAAGGAGAGCCCAGCTGGTGAAGAACGCAGGCGGCCTCTAGGAGCTTAGAGCAGCCCCAGCCAACAGGCAGCAAGAAAATATAGTCAAGGAACTGAATTCAGTGAACAAAATGAATGGGTGTGGAAGTGTGCTCTTCCCTGGGGGCTCCCAGATAGCAACGAAGCAGCCGACTCTGCAGCGTGAGATGCGCCCTGAGCAGAGAACCCAGCCAAGCCCCGCGGACTTCCGACTTAGCCATAAAATAACCAACTGTAAGTCAGTTTGTGGTAATTTGTGACCCAGCAATGGTGGTGAATCCATTGTCTTTGTAGGATGGCTCCTCACCAGGCAGGACAAGCCACCGCCCCCCCACACCCCGGCGCTCTTCTTTCTCCAAACTGACTTAGCAACTGGTGGACATTACGGCTTATGTATATTTAGAAGGAGTGACAATTTTAAGCCTCCATTCAAGTGACCTATCTTTCCATTTTCTTCACGTTTCCCTTCATGTCTATTTGGATGAAATGTTTGCCCCTTGCCAACATTCATACGTTCATTCATACGTTGAAGCCCTAATCCCCAGTGTGATGGTGTTTGGGGGGTGGTGCTTTCTGGAGGTGAGGAGGGTTAGATGAGGTCATGAGGTCGGGGCCCCCGTGATGGGACTGGTGCCCTCACAGGAGGAGACACACGAGAACTCTCTCCCTACCGGGTGAGGACCAGCGCGAAGGCAGCCATCTGCAGGCCAGGAGGGGCACCCTCACCAGAACCCGAGAGTGTGGACTTCCAGCCCCCAGAGCATTGGGAGATACGTCCACCTCCGGCCCACCGTGGTTTATGGCCGCAGCCTGGGCAGACGAACGCAGCCCTTCAAATGCTCTCAAATCTCTCTCTTGACTTGTTCATGTCTTCTTCACGTCCTTTACATTTCTTTCTTTTTTTTTTTTTTAAGATTTTATTTATTTATTTGAGAGAGAGAGAGCATGAGCAGAGGGAGGGGCAGAGGGAGAGGGAGAAGCAGGCTTCCCGCTGAGCAGGGAGCCCGATGCGGGGCTCGATCCCAGGCCCCCCGGATCATGACCTGAGCTGAAGGCAGACGTTTAACCGACTGAGCCACCCAGGCGCCCCTTTGTCCTTTACATTTCCTAAATTTTAATGTCCCCCCCGCCAAAGGTTTCCTGCATTTATTTCTGGCTTAATATTTAGATACTTCATAGTTTTTTGTTCCTCTTGTGAATGTATCTCTTTTTCTATTATATTTCTAATTGGTTAATACTGGTGTAGAAAGCCACTAATTTTAGTAAGTTGATCTTGTGTTCAGCAATCTCGCTAAACTCTATTATTAGTTCCAACCAATTTTCTGTTCACTCTGGTGGGTTTCAGCAGATGATAGGTGCTCTGTACATACCGACAGCTGTGTCTCTTCCCCAAGGATTCTTCTGTGTCCTCCTGTCACAGCACAAGCCAGAGCCTCCGGGTTTCTTCCCAACAGTAACAGAAAAAAATCTAGAGTTTACCTACAGAGAATCAGGTTTCCTGTACACTTTTAATGTACGAAACCTCAATCACATTAAGAATGTCTGTTTCTATTCAGTTTCCTGAGAATTTTTTTTTTTAAAGATTTTTTATTTTATTTATTTATTTGACAGAGAGAGACAGAGCGAGAGAGGGAACACAGCAGGGGGAGTGGGAGAGGGAGAAGCAGGCTTCCCGTGGAGCAGGGAGCCCGATGCGGGGCTCGATCCCAGGACCCTGGGATCATGACCTGAGCCGAAGGCAGACGCTTAACGACTGAGCCACCCGGGCACCCCTGGTTTCCTGAGAATTTTTAAAACTCACAAGAAGGTGAACTTCATCAGATGATCTGCTGCGTCTATCGAGAGCCATTTTGTTCCTTTAGTCCAATGGTACGGTCATAAATAACACTGACAGAATTTCTGGTGTTAACTTGTTCTTGCACTTCTAGAATAAACTCAACTACGTCACTTTTCAAAATGCACTGCGGGGTTAATTAGCTCGCAGCTTATTTGGAATCGTGCCTCTATTTTTATAAGTGAAGTAGACCCAGTTTTTTCCTCTATTGGCCATATCTGAACTTGGAATAAATGTTATTTTTGCCTCATAAAATGAGTTGGGCAGATTTCCCTTTTTTTTTTTTTCTATTTTCTTGTTTCTGGAACGAGTTCTCTAAGAATGTTTATCTGATCATAAACTGTTTCGCAGAACTTCACATAAAGCTATCTGTGCTTGAGGGTTTCTTGAGGGGAATGTCTTTGCTATTTCAGTTTCTTAAGAGCTCAAGTTCATTACGTTCTTACAGCCCTCCTGTATCTTTGCTTGATGTCTTTGACAGCTTGATCTATTAGTTCCAAGAGGGACATTTTTAATGACAGTTTTAATTGTGTATTTATCTAGTTTGCCCACAGTTTCATTGGTTGTGGCTTCCTGAAGTCCAATGTTATCTCATTAGAAGAACATACGCTTGGGATTGTTATATTTGCCCCACAATACTCTTTTCACAGAGGCCTGATTTACAAATGGTTACATGTGCGCATTAGAAGTATACAGCTCAGTGACTCTTGACAGTGTATATACCATGTACCTAATTCCCAAACCAAGACACAGGACGTTGTTGTCACTCCAGACAGCTACCACATACCCCATTCTGGCTACCGTTCTAACTTAACCACAATGGCTCGTTTGCCTGTCACTAAACATCATGTAAATGGAATTATATGGTATGTACTCATTTCTTTTTATATTTATTCACCCAACATAATGCTTTGGATACTCACTGATGTTGTTGCATGTATCAATCACACATTCCTTTTCAGTGCAGAATACTCTCCCACCGTATGAATAAACCACAGTTCACTTACCCATTCTCCTGTTGATGGCTACTTGGGCTGTTTCCAGTTCTTAGCAATTATGAATAAAACTCCTACAAATAATTCTATACAAATACTTTATGGTTTCATGTTTTCACATCTCTTCGGTAAGTACCTGAGAGTGGAATTGCTTGATCATTGGTAACTGTATATTACTTTTATAAGAAATTATCAAAGAATTTTTCACAGTAGTTATATCGTTTGAGACTTCACAGCAATTAACGAGAAGTCCAGTTGTCCCATATCCTCATCAACACTTGATATTGTCAGTTTTTAATTTAGTCATTCTGTGGGTATGAAATGGACTAAGCTCATGATGGTATTAGATTGCATTTCTCTGATCACTAAAAATGCTGAATACCTTTTCATGAACATATTGGCTATTTGTGTATGTGTGTGTGTATATATATATATTTTTTAAGTATCTATGGGAATCTTCTATTTTATATGGCTATCTTTTTAGTTTTGATTTGTAGGAGCTCTGTATATATTCTGAATATAAGTCCTTTTTCAAATATATGTATTGTAAATATTTTCTCCCAATCTGTTGCTTGCATTTTCACTTTACTAAAGGAGTCTTTTAATGAGCAGAACAGAAATCTTTAATTTTTATGAAAGCCCGCTTACCGTTTTTTCCTTTTATGGTTACCATTTTTGGAATCTAAGAAGTTGTGCTTACACCAAGGTCTCAAAGATATTTTCCAATGATTTATCTTCTAAATTTAGATCTATGATCCACATCAAAATAATTTCTGTATGGTATGACGTTGGAATCAAGATTCATTTTTTCCCATATGAATATCAAGTTGTTCCAGAATCATTTGTTGGAAAGAGTTTCCTCTCCCCATAGAATTATGTTGGAGCTTTTATCACATTTCAATTGGCATATACGCATGAATCTGTTTCTAGACTCTATATGCTGTTACATGGATCTATTTGTCTAACCACATGCCAATACCATACTGAAATAATTACTGTAGCATTATAGCAATGCTTGAAATCAAGTGGTGTGAGTCCAAAAACACTGTTTATCTTTTGCATGCTTATGTTGGCTACTCTGGGTCCTTTATATTTCCATGTAAATTTTTAACAGCTTTATTGAGATATAATAATTTATGTACAATTAACTGGGTATATTTTAAGTGTACAATTTGACCGGATCTCATATATATTATGAACATATAATATATATGCATCTGTAAAACCATCACCACTATCAGGAAAATGAGCACACACATATCACCCACAAGAATTTTCTTTTGCCCCTCTGTAATCTCCATATTCCTCCTGAACCTCCCTCCAGGCCACCGCTGATCTGCTTTCTGCGCTACAGTCCGTAGGTATTTCCTAGAATTTACGTAAATGGAATCATGCTATATGTATGCTTTTTTTTTTTTTTGGTCTGATAGCTTTCACTCAATTTTTAAAATATGTATACATCTTGTTAAGCGTATCAATAGTTCTTTTACTACTCAGTAGTATTCTGTTGTATGAATGTACTAAAATTTATGTATCCATTCCCCCTTTGCTAGAGAATTGGGTTGTTGCCCATTTGGAGGTGTTACCAATAGAGACACGGTGAGCATTCATGAACAAGCGATCGTGTCAACAGACACTTTCTCTCCAGATGTGTAAATACCTGGGAATGGAGCGGCCAGTGCCTACGGCAGAGGTACGTTTAACTTTCTAAGGAAGTGCCAAATGGTGTTTCAAAGTGGTTGTACCATTTCACGTTCCCACTGGCTGTGTGGAAGAGTTTCAGTTGCTCTGCGCGTTTTGTTAACACTTGGTGTGGTCAGTCTTTTACATTTTAGCCGTACGAGCAGGTATGCTGTGATATTTCACGGTGGTTTTGATTTTTCAGTTTACTACTGATGTTTAGCATATATTCAAGTGCTTATTTGCCATCTATATGTCTTCTTTGCTGAAGTGTATATTCAAATCTTTGGTCCATTTTAAAAATTAGGTTGCGTTTTCTTATTATTGAGTTTTGAGAGTTTTTATAGATTCCAGATAACAAGCTCCTTTTCAGATACGTGCTTTGACAATGTTTTCTCCTTGTCTGGAACTTGTCCTTTCATCCTGTTAACAGTGTCTTTTGAAGAGCAGTTTTTTACTTTGATGAAGTATAATTTATCAATTTGTTCTTTTAGAGACCAGGCTTTTAATGCCACATCCAAGAAATCTTTGCCTAACTCAAGGTGACAAAGATTTTCTCTTATATTTTCTCCAGAAGATTTATGGTTGAAGTTTTGCATTTAGGTTTAAGACCCATTTTGAGTCAATTTTTGTACACAGTGTAGGTTATGGATCAAAGTTCAATTTATGAGATATGAATGTCCAATTGATCCAGCACCATTTGTTGAAAAGACGATCCATTTCCCCACTTTTAAACCTCTGTCGAAAATCAATTTTCTATGCATTTGTGGGTCTAATTCCAAACTCGCTCTTCTGTCCCATCAACCCATTTGTCTATCTTGTGGTCAATATCCCACTATAGTTTTTTAATAGCTCTTGAAATCAGATGGAGTTAGCCCCTTGAATTTATTATTATGTTTCAGGGTTGTTTTGGCTATTTTAGTCCGTCTGTATTTCCGTGTAAGTTTTAGAATCAGCCTTTCCATTTCTATAAAACAAACAAATAAACAAACAAAAACTAAAAACACAACTGGTTGGGGTTTTTATTGGGATTGCATTGAATCTGTAGATGAATTTGGGATGAGTGGAATTTTAACTTTATTGAGTTTTCTGATCCATGAACGAGGGGCCTCCTCTCTCACAGGGGCTCCAATTGCATGTATATTAGACTACTTGAAGGTACAGCATATTCCACTTAAAGTTTTTCTCTGTGCATGTCATTTTGGGTATTTTTTTATTCCTATATATGGAAGTTTACTCCCTTTTCTTCCGCTATGTCTAATATGCTGTTAATTCCGTCCAGGATATTTTTCATCCCAGACATTGTAGTTGGCATCTCTAGGTTTTCCATTTGGGTCTTTCATATTCTCCATGGCTCTACTTAACATTCATTCATTCATTCAAGGGGGGAGGGGCAGAGGGAGAGGGAGAGAGAGAATCCCAAGCAGGCTCCACGCCCAACGCAGAGCCCAGTGAGGGGCTCCATCTCACAACCCTGAGATCATGGCCTGAACTGAAATCAAGAGTCAGACGCTGAACTGACTGAGCCACCCGGGCGTCCCTCTACTTAACTTTTAAACATATGGAATACAGTCATAATAATTGCTTCGATGCCCTTATCTGTTAATTCTAGCATCTGTGACAGCTCTGGGTTGGTTTTGACTGATTATTCTTCTCACTGTGGGACTTATTTTTCTGCTTCTTTGCATGCCTGATAATCTTTGATTGGATTCCAGACCTTGGGAATTTTATCTTGTTGGGTACTGGATTTCTATAAATATTCTTCAGCTGTGCTCTGAGATGCAATTAAATTGCTTGCAAACTATTTGATCCTTTGGGTTTTGTCTTATGATCTGTCAGGTGAGACCAGAGCTGTGTTTAATCTAGGGCCAGGGCTGGTACTAAGATGAAGAAAGCAAGGTGCCTGGGGTGCAGAATTTAGGGAGGTACTTGTGCTCAGGGTCATGCAAGTGCAGGACCTCCTTAAATGTTGTGTTGTATGGGGCTCACTAGGGGACTCACCCTAGTCCTAGCCCTCATTATGGCTAATTATTTGCCACCACTCAGGTAAGACCTAAGTACTTTAACCAAAGCTCCATGAATTATGACAATTTTCCCACCTGGCTGTTGGAAGAGGAATATTCCCAGTTCTGTGGGAGCACCAGGCACTGTCCCCAGCCTTGGCTAATTTCCTCACATGAATATGCTGATCAACACTGAGCTGAATACTCAGGGGGACCCTCGGCATACATCTGGGGTTCTTTATATTGCCTTCTCCTTTCTGACACTCTGCCCTGTGAACTAGGCTCCTTGGTCTACCTGGGCTCTCATCTTGAACTCCTCAACTCAGGGAGTCTGCCCAGCTCTGCCTGGGCTCCCCAAAACTGTATCACAGCCTACAAATTGTCTCAAGGTAATAGTCTGGGACAACGTGAGGATCACCTCATTTGTGTCCCATCTCTCAGGCATCACTGTCCTTCCTTGCCTGATGTCTAAGGTCTTGAAAAACATTTTTTCATGCTTTCTTGTGTTGTTGCTATTGCTGCTGTTATTTTAGATGAAAGAGTAAACTTGATCCCTGTTATTTGGTCTTCGCTGGAGGAGGAAGTCTATTTCTATACAAATTTTAGAATCAGTTTATAAATTTCTGTAAGAACGTCTGCTGGGATGACTGAGATTGTGTTAAATCTGTAGATTAATATGGAGAAAATCGCTATCTTAATAACATTGAGTCCCCAAGTCCACGAACACACCGTAGCTCCCCATTTATCCCAGTTTTCCTTAATTTATGAACAGAGTATTTTCACTGTTTTAATTTTGTTCTTAAGAAGTTAGTGTTTCATGTTCTTTTAAATGCTATTGTTTGCATTTCATTTTTTAATTGTTTCCTGCTAGCATCTAGAAATAAAATTTATTTTTGTGTACTGACATCACGGACCTCAATTCCTGAAACCTTGTTATATTTTTTTATTTAAATTCAATTAGCCAACATATAGTACATCATGAATTTTTGATGTAGTGTTCAATGATTCATTAGTTGCATAACACCCAGTGCTCATCAGATCACGTGCCCTCCTTAATGCCCATCACCCATTTCCCCCAGTGACCCCACCCCCTCCCTTCTGCAACCCTCAGTTTGTCTCCCAGAGTCCAGAGTTTCTCATGGTTTGTCTCCCTCTCTGATTTCTTCCCATTCAGTTTTCTCTCCCTTCCCCTAAGGTTCTCTGCGCTATTCCTTATGTTCTACATATGAGTGAAACCATATGATAATTGTCTTTCTCTGAATGACTTATTTCACTTAGCATAATACCCTCCAGTTCTATTCATGTCGATGCAAATGGTAGGTATTCATCCTTTCTGATGACTGAGTAATATTCCATTGTATATATGAACCACATCTTCTTTATCCATTCATCTGTTGAAGGACATCTGGGCTCCTTCCACAGGTTGGCTATTGTGGACATTGCTGCTATGAACATTGGGGTGCATGTGCCCCTTCTTTTCACTACATCTGTATCTTTGAGGTAAATACCCAGTAGTGCAATTGCTGGGTCATAGGGTAGCTCTATTTTTAACTTCTTAAGGAAACTCCATACTGTTTTCCAGAGTGGCTGTACCAGCTTGCTATATTAACTTATCACTTCTAGTACGGTTTTTGTGTTTTTTCATAAATTCTTTAGAGATTGTCATATACAGAATCATATCATCTGAGAACAAAGAAAGTTATTTCTTGCTTTCTTATCTTTGTCTTTTATTATTTCCTTGCTTTATTGCAATTTCTATGACCTCCAGAATGGGTAGTATCAAAAAGACAAGAAATAACAAGTGTTGGTGAGGATGTGGAGAAAAGGGAATCCTTGTGCATTGTTGGTGGGAATGCAAACCGGTGCAGCCACTGTGGGAAACAGTATGGACGTTCCTCAAAAAAACTAAAAATAGAAATACCCTATGATCCAGCAGTCACACTACTGGGTATTTACCCAAAGAAAACAGAAACACTGGTTTGAAAAGATATATGCACCCTTATGTCTATTGCAGCATTAAGTACAATACCCAAGATCTGGAAGGAATCTAAGTGTCCATTGATAGATGAATGGATAAAAAAGATGATATATATATTATGGAATATTACTCAGCCATAGAAAAGAGTGAAAAGAATCTTGCCATTTGCAACAACATGGATGGAGCTAGAGAATATAATGCTAAGTGAAATAAGTCAGTTAGAGAAAGACAAACACCATATGATTTCACTTAATATGTGAAATCTAAAAAACAAAGCAAATGAACAAATAAACAAAGAACAACAAAAGAGAAGCAGACTCATAAATACAAAGAACAAACTGGTGGTTGCCGGGGTGGGGGGTGTTAGTGGGGGGATGGGCAAAATAGGTTAAGGGGATTGAGACGTACAAACTTCTAATTATAAAATAAATAAGTCATGGCGCTGAAAAGTACAGCATAGGGGACACAGTCAATACTGTTGTAATAACTGTGTGTGGTGATAGGCAGTAACTACTTATTGCGTGTAATGTATACAATTGTCAATTCACTATGTTGTATACCTGAAACTAACATAATATTATATGTCAATTACTCTTTAATTTAAAAAACCACCAAACATGCATTCCTGAAATAAATGTAATTTGGTCATTACTTATTATCATTTTATATAGGGTTAGATTTGATTTGCTAATATTTTGTTGAAAAGTTTTGTATCTAGTTCCTGAGCAATATGGGTCTACAATTTTCTTTTTCTTTAACTCCATTCAGGCTTTGCTATCAGTTGTATGCTGGGCCTCACAAAATGAGTTGGGAAATGTTCATGCTTATTTTCTGAAAAAGTTTGTGTAACCTTGGTATTATTTCTTCCTTAAGTGTGATAAAGACAAAAAAATGAAGCCATCTGGGCCTGGAGTTTTGTAAGCCTTAAATTATAAGTTCATGTTCCATAATAAATAAATGTAGGGATATTCAGGTTTTCTGTTTCTTCTTGTCTTAGCTTTAATCAGCTGAGTTTTTCAGGGGAATTTTCCATTTCATGTAGGTTGTTAGATTCATTTGCATAAATTTGCTCATGATAGCCCCTTATTGTCTTAGTAGTATCTATAAAACAAAACTGATGATTCCTCTTTCATTCCTGATATTGGTGATTTTTTTTCCTCCATTTTTAGAAAAATCAATATTGCTAGATTTTTATGAGTTTTAATAATATTTTTAAAGAAACAACCCTTGGGTTTGTTGGTTTTCTGTATTGCCTGACCATATTCTATTTAATTCATTCTCATGCTATCTTAAGACAGAAGATATGGTCATTAATTTCAAATTTTTATTCTTTTCTAACATTAGCACTTTAAATTATAATGTTTCTCTAAAAGTGATTGAGCTGAATCCCATGTATCTTTTGAAATAAACCTATAAATTTTAAGGATAATTTTAGATTTACCAAAAAAGTTGCAAATACAGTACAAAGAGCTCCCATATACCCAACACCCAGTGTCCCTGTTAATATCTTATGTGTATGATGTAAATGTACATATACATCCATGATAGATTTGTCATAACTAACAAACTGATCTTGATATATCATTATTAACCAAAGTCCATATTTTATGTGGATGTCCTTGGTTTTTGCATAATGTCCTTCTTCTGTCCCAGGGTCTCATCAAGGACACACATAAAATCTGATCATCATGTCTCCTAAGGCTCTTCTAAATGGAAATCTTTCAGATTTTCCTTGTTTTTAAAGATCTTGACAGTTTTGAGGACGACTGGTCAGGTATTTTGTAACTGTGTGCACCCCACACATTTTGAGATGTTGTGTCTTCATTCCTATCAAATTTAAGAGTTTTTCTAATTTCTGTTGCCATTTTTTCCAGCCACTGGTTACTTAGAAGTGTATTGTTTCATTTTCTCACATTAGAGGACTTCTAGTTACCTTTTCCGTGTTGGTTTCTGGTTTATTTCCATTGTGGTCAGAGAGCTTACTCTGCATTAATCCTACCTTTTGAAATACACTGAGATTGGCTTTATGACACAGCATATGTTCTCTGTTGGTGACATTTCATGGGCAATTGAAAAGAATGTGTATTCTACATTTGTTGGATGTGGCAGTCTATAAATGTCAATTGTATCAATATGGTTGAGAGTATTATTCAAATGTTCTATAGATTATAGATTTTTGATCTATGGGTTCTATAAATTTCTGAAAGAGGAAAGTTGCAGTCCCCAACTATGAATTTGGATACGCTTATTCCTGGTCAATTTTTGCTTCATGTATTTTGACCCTGTTTTAAAGGTGCAAATGTACTTAGGATTATGTGTCCTCCTAATGAACTGATACTTCTAGTATGAAGTGTCCCTCTTTATCTCTGGTAGAATCTTTTTACATCAAACACAACTATTGATACTGTTGAGTTTAAATAAACCACCTTGCTATTTGTTTTCTATTGATCCCTCTTGTTCTTTTTGTTTGTTCCTCCTTTCCTGCCTTGATCAAATATATTTAGCAATCTAGTCCATCCCACATTTTGGATTTGGGACACATCTGTGCATCATACTTTTTGTGGTTACTATAAGAATTACAACATATAGTCACATTCGCCTTGAATTAATATTGTACTGCTTTATATATAAAAATCTTAAAATAGTATATTTTTATATGACCCTTTCCCATCCTTGGTGCCGTTGTGTATATTTCATTTCTACACATTAATAAACACATTAAATTGTTATAAAAGCAATCGCTAGTTTTAAGGAAATTAACAAAAAAATAGTCTCTTTATTTACTTAGTGTTTGTTATTTTCAGTGCTCTTCACTCCCTTCTGTAGGCATAGGTTTCTACCTAGTTTTATATCCCTGCATCCTAAAGAACTTTCTTCAGCATTTCTGTTTCTTTTTCTTCTTCTTCTTTTTTTTTTACAACTTTTTATTTCAGGACTCTTTTACACTTTTGCTTTTGTTTTAAACAACTTTATTGAGATAGAATTGATATACAATAAACTACACATGTTTAATGTATGCAGTTTTATAAGTTTGGACATATGATACACCTGCGGAGCCATTGTCACAATCAACATAATAGATCTATCCATCACCTCCAAAAGTGTCCTTGTGTCCCTCTGTGCATGTGTGGTAAGAACTCTTAACATGAGCTCTAGTCTCTTCACAAACTTTCAAGTGCATATACAGTATTATCCATTATCAGCTCTATGCTGTCCAGCAGATCTCTTGAACTAATTCATCCTGCATAACTGAAACTTCACACCAGTTGAACAACTCTTCATTTCCCCTCCTCTGAGCCTGAATTTTGAAAGCAGCAAGAGAAAAGAAAAACTCATCACATACAAGGGAGCAACCAGGAGACTATCAGTAAATTTCTCAGCAGAAACCTGGCAAGCCAGAAAAGAATGGAATGATATGTTCATATATAAAAAGTAAACAACTGCCAACCAAGAATACTTGGTAAAGCTGTCTTCAGCAATGAAGGAGAATAGGAAAAAAAAAAATGAAGGAAAAAAGGAAGAAAGGGAAAATAAAGTCTTTCCCAGGCAAACAAAAGCTGTGGCAGTTTATCACCACTGGATCTAACCAACACATATGGAAAAATTCACCCCAAAGCAGAAAAATAACAGTTTTTCCAAGCATACCTGCAACATTCTCCAGGAGAGATCATGTGCTAGGCATAACAAAATTCTCAATAAATTTAAAATAATTGAGATAATCTAAAGTATATTCTCTGACCATACCAGAATTAAATTAAAAATCAACAACAGAAAGAAATCAGAGAAATACTGATATACTTGGAAATCAAACATCACATTTCTAAATAATGCATGGGTCAAAAAAATATTAAAAAGGAATTTAAAAAATAGAAAACAAAATGAAAATATGACATTAAAATTTATGTGATGTAACTAAATCAATGTTTAGCAAAAGATTTTAGATTTAAAATCTTATATTGGAAAGGAAAAAAACTTAACACAGTAAAGAATGAAAGAAGGAATGTCACTATAGGAATTCCAGAAAGTAAAAAGGAAGATTATGAACAATTTCATGGCAAAAACTTTAAGGGATCTATAAAATTACTGTGAGAATTAATAAGCAAGTTTAGCGAGGTCACAGGATATAAGATCAATATATCAAAAAATCAATTGTATCTCTATATACCACCAATGAAAAATCTGAAGACAAAATTAGGAAAACAATTTCACTGACAAAAGCATCAAGAAATATTTAGGAATAAATTTAAGAAGGGAAATGCAAAACCTTTGCCCTAAAAACTATAAAACGTTGGTAAAAGAAATCAAAGTGGACCTAAATTGAATGGAGCCATATACCATGTTCATGGATTGGAAGATAATATTCTAAAGATGGGAATTGTTGCTTTCAGTTTTTCACTGTTGAGTATGATGTTAGCTGTGAGCTTATCATTCATGGCCTTTATTATGTTGAGTTACATTCCTTCTATACCTAATTTCTTGAGAGTTTCTATCATGGATGTTGAATTTTGTCAAATGCTTTTTCTGCATTGACTGAGATGATCATGTAATTTTTATCCTTCATTCTGTTAAAGTGGTGTGTCACATTTGATTTGTGTATGTTGAACCATCTTCACATCCCAGGGATAAATCCTACTTGATCATAGTGGATGATTCTTTTAATGTGCTGTTGAATGGTTTGCTAGTATTTTGTTGAGGATTTTTGAGCTTATCAGGGACATTGTCCTATAATTTTCTTTTCTTGTAGTATTCTTATCTGGCTTTGGTATGAGAGTAATACTTGTCTTATAAAATGAATTTGAAAGTATTCTCTTCAATTTTTTGGAAGAGTTTGAGTAGGACTGGCATTAATTCTTTCTTAAATGTTTGGTGGAATTCACCCATGAAGCCACCTGATCCTGGGCTTTTCTTTAATGGGAGATTTTTTTATTACCATTTCAATCTCCTTATTCATTCTTAGTCCGTTCAGATTTTCTATTTCTTCCTGATTCAGACTTGGTAGGTTTTATGTTTCTAGGAATTTATACATTCCTTCTAGATTATTTAATTTGATGGCATATAGTTGTTCATATTCGCCTTCTATGGTCCTTTGTGATTCTATGGTATTGGCTGTAATGTTATTATGTAAGTCCTCTCTCTTTTATTCTTGGTTAGTCTAGCTAAACAATCCTAAAATTTATATGGAACCACAAAACACCCCAAACAGCCACGGCAAACTTGAGAAAGAAGAATAAAGTGGGAGGCATCACTCTTCCTGATTTTAAACTATATTACAAAGCTAGTAATCAAAACAATATAACAGTGGCATAAAAATAAACCACAGACCAATGGAATAGAACAGAGAGCCCAGAAATAAACCTATGCATATATGTTTAACTCATCTTTGACAAGGGCACCAAGAATACACAACTGGGAAAGGATAGTCTCTTCAATAAATAGTGTTGGGAAAAGTGGATATCCACATGCAAAAGAATATAATTGGACCCCTATTTTACACCACACACAAAAAATTAATTCAAAAAGTATTAAAGACTTAAATGTAAAATCTGAAATTATAAAACTCCAAGAAGAAAACAGAGGGGGAATAAAAACCATGACATTGGTCTTGGCAATGATTTTTTTTTTTTTATAAGACACCAAAAGCAGAGGCAAAAAAAGAAAGAATAAACAAGTGGGACTACATCAAACTGAAAAGCTTCTGTAGAAGAAAGGAAAGAATGAACAAAATGAAAAAAGCAACCTACAGAATAGGAGAAAATATTTACAAAGCATATATCTGATAAGGGGTTAATATCCAAATATATAAGGAACTCTTACAATTCAACAGTAAAAAAATAAGAACACAAATAATTCAATTAAAAATGGGCACAGGACCAGAATAAACATTTTTCCAAAGAAAACAGGCAGATGGTCAACAGGTACATGAAACTATGCTCACCATCACTGATTATCAGGGAAATGCAAATCAAACCCAAACGAGATATCACCCTGCATGCATTAGAATGACTACTATTAAGAACACAAAAGATAGGGGTGCCTGGGTGGCGCAGTCAGTTAAGCATCTGCCTGTGGTTCAGGTCATGATCTCAGGGCCCTGGGATCAAGCTCCGCATCGGGCTCCCTGCTCAGAGGGAAGTCTGTTTCTCTCTCTCCCTCTGTCCCCCCTCCCTGCTTGTTCTCTCTCTCTCTCTCTCAAATAAATAAATAAAATCTTCAAAAAAAAAAAAAAGAACACAAAAGATAACTAGTGTTGATGAGGATGTGAAGACATTGGAGCCCTCGTGCACTGTTGGTGGGTAAACTGGTGTAGCCACTGTGGAAAACAGTACACAGCTTCCTTGGAAAATTGAAAATAGTACTACCATATGATCCAGCAATCCCACTTCTGGGTATCAATCCAAAGGAAATGCAATCAGGATCTCTGTGCCCCCCATGTCATTGCAGGATTACCTATAACAGCCAAAACACGGAAACAACCAAAATGACCATCAATGAATGAATGAAGAAAATCAATATATAATATATCAAAAATATATGAAATATTCATCCATGAAAAAGAAGACATCCTACTATTTGGGACAACATGGATAAACCTGGAGGACATTATGCTGAATGAAATAAGCCAGATACAGAAAGACAAATACTGTATGTTTCCACGTGGATGAGGTCTCTAAAGTAGTCAAACCAGAGGCACCTGGGTGGCTCAGTCAGTTAAGCGTCTGCCTTCAGCTCAGGTCATGATCTCGGGGTCCTGGGATCAAGCCCCACATCGGGCTCCGTGCTCAGCAGGGAATCTGCTCGTCCTTCTGCCCCTCCCCTGCTCAGGCTGTCTCTCTCTCTCTCTCAAATAAATGAATAAAATCTTTAAAAGAAAATAAAGTAGTCAAACTCATAGAAACAGAGTTTAGAATGGTAGTGACCAGGGGCTGGGAGTGGGGGATGTGGGGAGACAGTGAAAGGGTTACACACTTTCGGTTATAAGATGAAGTTCTGGGATCTAAGGTACAGCATGGTGATTCTGGTTAGTAATAACGTATTGTAAGCTTGACATTTGCTAGGAGAGTAGATCAGAAGTGTTCTTGCCTTCTGGTTCTCCCAAGCAGGCGGCAGGGTGGGAAGCCATCGCAGGTTGCCGGCTCCATCCCCTGAACCAACCCCTGGAGTCACCACCTAAGGGAGGTGGGGGCTGATGGGCCTCTGAGAGGAGCCACCGTGAGGGGAGCCTTGGGCTGTGATCGGGATCCCCCCAGGCCTGGGCCCTCAGGATTCTCCCTGCACCTCGCCGCCTCCTGTGCAGGCGCCTGGCTGCCTCAGCCTCCACCCTCCATGCCTGGTGCCCACAGGGGTGCTGGTCATCTGGCTGCTGTGGCCCGGGAGAGGCGGGGTGGTGGCAGGACGGAGGAGAGGGGCACATGCTCTCGCGTGGACTTGGCTCTGGTGTCTGGGGGTGGTGGGGCGTTGAACTCAACAAGGCCAGTGAGAATGGAGAAGGGAAGAGAGGCTATAAAAATACCATCTCCCCGTCCAGCTGGTTCAATGGGACTTTGGGGATGGGAGGCATCCCACAAGTAAACAAATACAAGGTCTCCTACCCATGTAACAGGATAAGATGGAAAGCACATTATGTGATGAAACCCTATTTAAAAGGCGCAAGTCAAAACAAATAAATTAATTTAGTGTATTACGAAACAATTACAACAGTGCCCACTGCCCTCGTCCCCCACCTCCTACCCCCGCCTCCAACTAGAGGTCTTCTTTCTGGCTTGAACCCTGGGGTTTTGGCAAAATTTAAAATGGCTTCAGTACAGCGTGTGCCTTTGGACCCAACCCGGCTGGCTTTATTACGTGCATAGACTAGCGGCACGTTGTCTGGCGGGCTTCCCCAGCCCGGCACCCTTTCTTGCTCCCAGAGGCAGAATAGGGGCAGCTGAATCTGCCCCACTAGGCTGCCCCCCACCCCCCAGGCCAACCTGGTGACCTGCTGGGAGTGGTGGCCCGCAGTGATTTGCACTGTTTTCCTTCCCTCCTGCCCCCAGGCTGATCCCTGCCAGGTCTCCCCTCCCTTTCACATGACTTGTCCCATCCCTAACCTCCTTCCCCTCCCCCACCTTTCCTGCCTCCCAAGGAGACACCTGAGAGATCTGCTCTGTTAGGGTTGGGAGCCCTCACTCAGCCTGCCCGGGCCCTAGAGTGCTCTGCTCTCCCTTCCAGAGTCAGTTTAAATTCAGTCGAAATGCCGTGCTCTCTGGGAGGCTGAGGTGTGCCTAATGTCCCTGCAAGGCGCCTCCATCCCAATCCCTTGGACCTGCGACTATGTTACTTACATGTCAAGGGCGAAATTAAGACTGCAGGGAGAGTTAAGGTTGCTAGCCCACTGACCTTAAAAGAGGGAGGCGATCCAGGATTCTCCAAGTGGGACTCAGTGTCATCCCAGGGGTCCTTATAAACGTGAATGAGGCAAGCAGGAGAGGAGGCTGAGCAGGATCCGGCCTGCCTGCCCATGCTGGCTCCGAAGATGGAGGAGGGACCATGAGCCAAGGGGCACATGTGGCCTCCAGAAGCTGGCAACAGCCAGAGAACAGATTCTCCCCTGGAGCCTCCAGAAGGAACTCGGCCCTGCCAAGCCCTCAGTTTTCTCCTGGGGAGACCCATCTCAGAGCTGGCCTCTGGACTCTAAGGCACTGTAGCCTCCATGTCAGGGGTAATCTGTTGTAGCGGCGAGGGGAACCCGGGACAAAAGTCTTCTCCCCCAGGACGAGGAAGGCAATCCCTCTGTGGGCTCCACTGAGTCCAGAGCAGGTCTCTGGATGCTGCTATTTTGACGGGACATTCTGTAACGGCTGAAAGAACAAGCCGATAAACTCACAGCTTTTCAAACATGTCCAGGTAGAGTAAGCCCAGTCCCAGCCTTCACCCCTCCCTCGGCCTCGCTCTGTCCTTGACCCGCACACATCTCAGGGCCGTGCTAAAGAGTGACAGGGCCGGCTTCCTCCCTGAGGAGGGAGCTCTGGGCGGGGGCTCCAGAGCCGGGGCGGGGGTCCTGGAGCGGACCGCTGCCATCACCTGGTGAATGACCCTCTCTGTGGCCAGGGTGTCCTGCCCGGAGCACAGCCCTCTGGGGGCCCCTGTGGCACCATCTGGAACCGTTTGTCTTGCTGTCTCTCTGGGTGCAAGGGGGGTGGCTGATGGATCGCTGAGTGCCCAGAGCCAGAGCCGACACACAGCAGGGGCTCCGGGAATGTAGGCGCCAATCAGTCAATCAACAAATCAATCAGTCAGTCAATACACATTTAGCAAAACCAAAAGACGGTTTCAGAAGAACGTCCAAGTCTGCAGCATCGCATTCTCCTTATGGAGGACCACTTCCGAGCTGGCCTCTCTCTCACCTGGGCCAGGCTCTCTGAAATGCATCGCCATTTCATACCTGCCTCCTCTCCCGGCTTCTGGACCAGCCTCCCCTGTCCCCTGAACCCAGGCACCCCAACAGGTGAGCCCTCACCTGCCCCCTGCACCCTGGGCAGACCCACAGCATGCCCACTTCAGGACTCTCACCTACTCCTGGTCCTCCACGTCCCCAGCATCCAGCTCCAGAGAAGGCCCTGCGCAGGTTCCCCAGCAGCGTTCTCCTAGGCAGGGAGGGCACTAGGCCCGAGCCAGCGCTCTGCTGATGGGCTCCAGCAAGGCTATAGTTTTGATGCTATTATATTTGCATTATCCATCCTCATTTCCTCTTAACTTTCCCCCCATTTGCTGTTTTGCTGAATTAATGAAAAGAGTGGATACCTTGTGCCCCCTTCTCTCTGGACGCTGAGTGTGGTATGATGAGATTCTGTTAACGTGGCTCTGTCCTTAGAGCCAGGCTGGACCTGGCGGGGGGGACACTGTATCCCCAGGAGTCCATGGTGGGGATGGGAAGTAGGATTCAGGGGCCCAGGATGCTGGGTGGTCCATGGTGGATGAGTGGCCCGCCCTGAGTGGAGAGGAGGTAGGGGTGTCAGTGGTCACAAGAGTGACGAGGCTTTGCTCTCTCACGTGGCAAGACGGGCCACTTCGTGTCTGGGGCCAAGAGACAGCTGCACAGACTCTGGAACCGAGTGTCCTGAGCTCCCTGAAAACCCCATTGCTTGCAGTCAAAGTCAGATCAATAATTGCAAAAAACGGAGCCTGGCTCCTTCCCGGCTACCCTTCCCCACTGTCTCTGGGGCGCTCAAGCTGACGGCCTCCCCCCAGTAGCAAGGAGGAGTGTCGGTGATGACTGGACTAGGAGTGCAAGCCCAGCCTCATTCATTCACGCTGGAGACGGGGCCTTCCTGCCTCTCCCCCTCCCTGCCGCAGTCAGTCTTGGATCATTCACTTCCAGACCCAAGCAGCGGCCCCCAAACGGGACAGTGATGTCACTTCCCTCCCCCTTGTCCCAGCCTCCAGCCCCTGACATGAACAGGTCCTCAAAGGACTCCCCAGGGAGGCCTGACAGACAGAGAAGGTGAGGGGCGAGACGCAGGAATTCTTCCCAAGGAGCCAAGGAACTTTCTGGCACTGGCGATTCTCACAGGGCAGCCGGAGCTCGTAGCCAGCAGGCCGGCATGACTCTGACTAACGGGTGTGGACGGCCCAGGAGGACCAGTCATCATCAGAACAGGCTGTTTGCCCGTCAGGGAGAGGGTGAAAGTGTCCCCTAAAGGCTGCACGAAGCTTTTCCAGAAGCTTCTACCGGAAGCAGCACACAGCGGGTCTGATGGAGAAGGTGGGGAGAGGGCCAGGGCCAATGGCAGGGAAAAGAAAACCCAAACCCACACCAAGTCTTGTTTTTGATTTACCTGCGCGATTCCTGGGCTGAAAATTGCACAACCGAATTCCATCCATATACGGTGTAACAGGTTCCCTGACAGAAGTATCGGTGGTAAACACACTGGCGCCCTGCTCTCCCAATTACAGCGAAGTTCATCGGCGTGTCACAAGGAGAGAAGGTAGCCTTGGCCACTGCAGTTAATTTTTACCAAGGCACTTTTGGTAAACAGGGGACTTAGCAGAGTTTTATTTTTCTTTCCAGACCAGCAGCCTCAATATGTTTGTAGTATAACAAATAAAAGCGTTTTCTTGGAACCTCCAGGAAATTAATGGCTCATTTTTCCTGGCAGGCTGATGTGAGGGTACTCAATTACCTTACGCTGATTAAAGACAAGCGTTACTGCCTCTGGGCAAAGAGGAAAAGAAGAGAAAAAATGAAGCCCATTAGCAAAAGGGGGCAGTGATGTAAGTGATGCAGACAAGTTGGATCTGCTTTTCCACTCGCCTGTTGTTTCCAGATGCCACAAAATGGGATCGGATGGAGCTGAGGCCACATCTTGTCATGAGGCTGCCTTGGGAGGGTTCTTGCAGGCAGATAAAAAGCAATCATTATTTACTAAGGACCCAAGATGCATTCCACGCTTTCATCCTTTTGCCCATTTTAAAAATGCCCCGTAAAGAAGGTGGTAGGTATGGACATCGTTTTGCAGCTCCAGGAGCAGATTGGGAGAGCCAGTTTCCCCTCCCATGGAGACCAGGAGGAGACGGGGCACTCAGGCCTGCCTGGGTATGAACCACAGCTGGGAAAACTGTGCTCGGTGCAGCTCAGCAGCACCCAGGCAAGGGCTGACTTATTAGGTCCCCAGAGGTCTGCAGACGTAGGAGTAGATTCATGGTGGGATCGTGTCCAGGGGGATCATTAGTCACATATCTCCTGCCCATGCCCCTAGCAAAGAAGACTGTGCACACGGCTGGAGACACCATGTGTAGCCCCCCAGCCCCACCCAAGGGAAGAGGAGAGGGTCCCCAGCCGCCTTCTAAGCCCGGCTCTTCCTCTCAGCAGCTCTGCCGCATGGCATAAATCTCCCGGTGCCCCAGTGCAATGAAGGGTTGCCCTGCATAATTCCTGAGGTCCCTTCGCCTTTACATCCTATGATTCTATTAACTCTGAGAGTGGGTTTTAAATGCTAAATGGAGTACATGAAGGCTGAATATTTCTCGAGATTTAAAATGTCTCTCTGCTAATTGAAACTAATTCTCCAAACTGTACATTAAAAGCCCCAGGCTGATTTTTCTATTTGATGGACCCTGACAAAGCAGCGCGCAAGACGCAGCGGCCCCAGCCGCGCTCCAGCTCCATGCGCCCCGATGTCCCTGCAGCCCCGCTTGCTTCCCCGAGCGCCCTCCCCTCGCTCGGGTCCCCTCTCCTCCTCCTCCTCTTCCTCCTCCTCCTCCTTCTGCTCCAGCTTGGCAGGCTAATGGCCGTCATCATTATGATGAGCGTTTAACAACGACGGGCGCTGCTCTCAACAGAATGCATTTCTTCCTCGGGAGAAGGGACATTTAAATCCTGCTGCCTGGCTAAGTGGGAGAGAGAATAGCAGGGCCCCAAAGCTGTGCAAGGAGGAGGCTCCCGGCAGCTCCAGGTAGCAGCGGGAGCTTCAAATCAGCGGGGGTAGGAGGGGGTCCGGGTGGTTGGCAGGCAGAGAAGAACAAAAGTTTCGGGGTTCTGTGCTCGCCCTTCTGAAAGTGGTCCCTCCCACCTTAGCCGGTTTTGAGTTTCCAGTCTTTTAAGTACACAAGCAACAAAAGTCCACGAAACAGTATTTACCGGTGCTTTATGCGATGCATTTTTTTCTTACTGTGTTGAAATACACCTAACATGAAATTTACCATCTTGGCCATTTTTAAGTGGCATTTTTCAGTGGCATTAAGTTCATCCACCCCGTTGTGCTACCATCACCACCATCCATCTGCAGAACTTTCTCATCATCCCAAATAGCAGCTCTATCCCCATTAAACACGAACTCTCTGATCTTCCCACCAGGGGCCCAGGGTATGTGATGCACGTCTACGTTTCTGAATCTCTTCAGGTCCATTCCATTAAACACATGCTGGTCAGAACTCAGTAGCAATCTACATTTAGAAAACTGTACAGCCCTCATTCCAGTTGGGAAAACTGAGGCACAGAGAGAGGAGACAGCCTATCCCAACTGACAGAGCGCCAGGGGCCATCAGGGATGCAAGTCAAGCCATCAGATGCTAGTCCTGACTGTCATTTGACTTTCACTGCACTTTATATATGGCCAAGATGGGTTTGTCTGTTCCTTTCTTTTATAGGAAATTAAAGGGACATACAAGGCATAACAAACACTAGTGTGCCCACCACCCAGAACTGATGAATGGTAATATTGTTTCACAACTGTTTGACATTTTTATAAAAGGAACAGAATATTAGACAATGCTGCCTTCTTGTCCCTACTCCCGGGGCACTGTTTCCCCATAGGTAACCTGAATTTCACCCTTCAGAATTGGGTGTGTTTTTCCAGTGCGCTGTTTATACCTACAGAATGAGATACATGTGAATAATTTGTAGTGTAGTTTGCAGTGTGTTTTCAAACATTTTCATGAATGATATTGCAAAGGAAGCTTGCTTTTTCCTCAACATTATGTTTTTGAGATGGAACTGGGTTGATATCAGTGTGTGTGTGTGTGTGTGTGTGTGTGTGTGTGTGTGTATACTTAGGTTGTTTCCAATTTATTTCCCTATTACAAACAATGCTGCAATTATGCACAGGCTTCTCTAGGTAATAGATTTAGAAGGGGAATTGCTGAGTCTTTGCAAACATGCATTTCCAATTCCAATTTCACTTTGGATATTGACAAATTGCTTTCCAAAGTGGTTGAATTAATCTCCACTCCTACCAGCAGAGTGTGAGAATTCCTTTTTTGCCTTATATTCACTAACTCTTGATATTGTCAGTCTTTCAAAGTTTTTGTCAATCTGATTAGTATGAAATGTCCTCTTGTTTGTTTTAAATCATATTCATCTGATTCTTAGGAAGGCTAAGCTTATGGGCATTAATAATTTTTATTTTCTCCTGTAAATTGTTTATTCTATCAATGAAACAGAATAGAGAACCCAGAAAGACCCACATAAATAATGTCAAATGATCTTTGACAAAGAAGCAAAGGCGATACAATGGACTAAAGACAGTTTCTTCAGGAAATGGTGTTGGAACAGCTGGACATCTACAAGCAAAACAATCCATCTGGACACAGACCTTACATACTTCACAAAATTTAACTCAAAATGGGTCAGAGACCTAAATGTAAACACAAAATTATAAAACTCCTAGAAGATACCACAGGAGAAGACCTCGGTGACCTTGGTTAGAGCGATGACTTTTAGACACAACACCAAAAGCACAATCCTTGAAAGAAATCATTGATGAGCTGGACTTGATTAAAATTAAAAACTTCTGCTCTGCTAAAGACAATGTCAAGAGAAGGAGAAAACAGGTCTCCGACTTGGAGAAAATATTTGCAAAACATGTATCTGATAAAGGGTTTGTATCCAAAATAAAAAAGAGTTCTTAAAACCTAACAAAAAGAAGACAAACAGTGTAATTAAAGGATGGGCCAAAGACCTTAACAGACATACAAGTGTCAAATACATATGTGAAAAGATGCTCCACATCAAATGCCATCAGGGAAATGAGATACCACTACACACTTATTAGAATGGCCAAAATCCAGAACACTGACAACACCAAATACTGGTTGAGGATGTGGAGCAACAAGAACTTTCATTCACTGCTGATGAAATTGCAAAATGGCTCAGTCACTTTGGAAGACAGTTGGAAGCTTCTTACAAAATTAAATATAATTTTACCATATAATCCAGGAATCACACTTCTTGGTACTTACCCAAAGGAGTTAAAAATTTATATCTACACAAAGACCTGCACACAGAAGTTTATAGCAGTTTGATTCATAATTCCAAAACTCTAAAGCAACCAAGATGGCCTTTAGTAGGTGAATGGGTAAATAAATTGGGTACATCCAGACAATGAAATATTATTCTGTGCTATATAAAAATGGGCTAATTAGCCATGAAGAGACGCTGAAGAAACTTACATGCATATTACCAAGGGAGAAAAGCCAATCTGGAAAGGCTACATCCTGTAGGATTCCAACTCTATGACATTCTGGAAAAGGCAAAACTCTGGATAAAATATCAGTGGTTCTAGGGGTTGGGGCAGGAGGGATGACTAGAAGGAACACAGAGGAGTTTTAGACAGTGGAAATACTCTTTATGATACTATAATAGTGGATTCATGTCATTATACATCCGTCTCAACCCATCGATTATACATCAAGAGTGAACCCTGTGATATACTATGGACTTTGGGTGATCATGATGTGTCAGTGCAGGTTCATCAATTATAATAAATATTCCACTCTGGTGGGTGATGTTGATAATGGAAGATGCTATGCATGTGTGAGAGCAGAGGGCATTTGAAAAATCTCTGTACCTTCCTCTTAATTTTGCTGTGAACCTAAAACATCTCTAAAAAAACAAAGTTAAAAAAAAGATCACTGACGGCTTAAAGCAAGATTGACAATACTTTGTGGAGTCTCTAACACGTGTAGAAATGATATGTAGGACAGTGATAACACAAAATAACACATGAGGGGGAAATAGAAACATACAGTTTATATTTTTTACTGAATACGTTCTTTTAAGAGAGACTGCAATAAATTAATTGTGCATATCCTAAATTCTAGATGAACCTTAAAAAAAATAAAGAGGTACCTCTAGTAAGCCTATAGGTGAGATAAAAGGAGATGCTAAAATTACTCAACCCAAAAGAATGCAGAACGATGGGAAAAGGAACAAAGAATATACAGGACGGCAACAGATAGCAATATTATATAATTAAATTTAAAACGTAAATGGTCTAAATGCACTGATTCAAAGCAAAGATTGTCAGACTGGATAAAAAAGCAAGACTTGAGACTTCCAATTTCAGCTCTGACATGTAAGTGCTTGCAAGTAATCACTCCCATCCTTACTAAAAAAAAAAAAAAAAAGAAAAGAAAAGAAAAGAAAAAGGAACAAAGTGAAAATCAATGTCTTTTGTTGGATCCATCATCCATCAGAGAATTGAGGTCACAGGGCAAACTGCCACCTGAAAATGGGGGGAGAGAGGAGACACTGTCACAGCTGAGGTCCGCTCTCCTGAGGGGCACAAGCCATGGAGCCAGAAACTGGCAGGAATACTTACGGGGTGATTGTGACAAACTGCCGGAGATTGAGTGTGGACAAGCATAAGAATGGGAAATGGGAGGGGGAGGCACAATTGACTGGATTTTTATCTCCAGTCCCACCAGGTTCTCACCTCAAAGAGCCAAGAAAAATTCCCTCTTGTCTCAGGCTGGGAGAGGGGAAAATGAACCCTTTGAAATACTCTCAAGGCATCTCCATAACAAAGGTCTACTCAGCAGGAGAAATGACCTTATCAGGACTGTGTCGCTGGTAGGATGAAGGGCAATAGCCCCCTCTAGCCTTCCTGTCTCACTTAAGTCCGGGAGGAGGGGAGAAAACCAAGAAACATAGGTGAAGGTCACAGGCCAAGGACACAGGTCCACTAAGATTTAATCGTGAGATCACAGAATGCTCTCCCTCCTCCACGCCTTACTACCACATCAACAGGCTGCAGTATCACGCCAGTGAGTTACAGCCTAAAGAGCTACGAGGCACAAACTATATTTAGGAAGCAGTTCTTAGCAAAAACCAAAGACCACATGAAAAATAGAAAGAAGGAAGCTAGAGGAATTTGAAGCCTTTGGAACTTACATCTACAACAAACAACACAGCTCAACTTCAGGCCATAAAACCTCACCCTAAAACCCTATTCACCTCAGTTATTGTTACCAGATATATCAGGTTGGGGTTTCAACAAAATAATTATAAGGCATTCTAAGAGGAAAGAAAAAATAAGACCGAACTATATGCTGTCTGCAAGAAAACCAGTTTAAGTACAAAGACACCAAGGATGGAAAAAGAGGCATCCAGCAAACACTAATAATAAGAAAACTGGTCCATGTCAATAGAAGACACAGTAGACTTCAGAACAAGGAGTATCCCTAGAGGAAAGAGGGACATCCTGTAACGATAAAATGCTCCATTCACCAATATGACACAACAAAATAAAACATGTACACTTCTAATAACACAGCATCAAAATAAGTGAGCAAAACACTGAGGAAGCTGAAAGGAGACATGAAAATGCACAATTATTTTATATTTCCATATTTCTCCCTCAGTAATCAAGAGGAAAAGTACACAGAAAATCACTAAGTAGCTAGGATAAGAATCACACTGGGCTTATCCTCAGAAACTGTGGAAGCAAGAAGACAGTGAAGTAAAATCTTTAAAGTGTAGAAAGGAAGAAATCCACCAGTCTAGAATTCTGTATCCAGTGAAGTTATCCTTCAAAAGTGAAGTAGAAATACCTTCTCAAACAAAAATTGAGAGAATCTGTTGCTAACAGACTTGTCCTGAAAAGAAATGTAAAAAGAAGTTCTTCACAAAAGGAAAAGGATGTAGATCAGAAACTTGAATCTACAAAAAAAGAAAGAACATAAGAAAGGGAATAAAGCAAGGTAAAGTAAAAATACTTTTATTATCTTAATTGAACTAACAAATTACAGTTTGTTCAAAAGGATAATAGCAACAATGTATTCAGTGATTATACTTATGAAAAAGTGAGATGAATGGCAGCAATATTATGGGAAAGGATACCACAATTGAGAATTCTCTTCTACAAAGTACCTGCACTCTCCCATAAACAGTATTGTGTTATCTCGAAAGTGGACTTGGGTTAGTTGCCAATGCATATTGTAAACTCTGGGATAGTCACTAAAAAAAGTAAAAGAGAAAGAAATAAATATGCTAAGAGGGAAGAAAATGGAATCATACTGAAATGCTCAGTTAAAACCATAGAATTCAGAAAAAGACTGGATGATAAAAAATACAAAGCAAGGGTGACGAGTAGAAAACAGGAACAGACATGATACATATTAATCCAGCTGCTGTGGTCTACAGGTTTGTGTCCCCCTAAAATTCATATGTTGAAATCCTTCCTAAGCCTCAGAGATGATGGTATTAGGAGATGGGTCTTTGGGGGTGCTCAGATCATGAGGATGGAGCCCCATAAGTGGGATTAGTGCTCTTATGAAACAGGCTCCAGAGGGATCTTTAGCCCCTTTCATCGTGCATGGGAATAGTGATAAGGAGCTGGCTATGAACCAGGAAGAGAGCCCTCACCAGAACCCAAACAGGTTGACACCCTGATCTCAGACTCCCAGCCTCCAGAACTGAAAGCAATATATCTCTGTTGTTTATAAATCACCCAGTCTGGTATTTTGTTACAGCAGTCCATACCGACAAAAAGCTCTATCAAAAATCACTTTAAACATCGATGGTCTAAATGCAATTAGACCAATTAAAAGACAGCGAGTGGTAGAGCGGATAAACACAAGTCCCACTATAAACTGTCTACAAGGAACACACTTTAAATATAAAGGCTCAGATTAAAAGTGAAGGGATGGAGAAAGTTGTACAATGCTAACACATCAAAGGAAAGCCAAAGGAACTATATTGGTTTCAGACACAGCAGACTTCAGAGCAAGGAAATGATCGGAGATTTTTAAAAAGGGGCATTGGATGATGACAACGAGGTCAATTCTCCAAGAATATGTAGCAATTCTTGACATGTATGCACTTAGAAAACAGAGTGTCAAAATATATAGAGCAAAATCTGCCAGAACTACAAGAAGAAATAGATTAATCCACGATTAAGTTGGAGACTTTAACACCATTCTACCAGTAACGGACAGATGCAGCAGGCAGAAAATCAGCAAGGACATAATTGAACTAAAATAGCACCATCAACCAACTGGGTCTAATTGAAATCTACAGAATACTTCATCCCATATTCTTTTCATGGGATATTCACCAATGTTCAAATAGACCAAACTCCATGTCATAAAACATACCTCAGCAAGTTTAAGAGAATAGAAATAATAACATATGCTCTCAGACCACAGTGGGACTAAACAAGAAACCAATAACAGAAAGACACTGGAAAACCCCCCAAATACCTGGAGATTAAACAACACACTTCTGAATAACACGTAGGTCAAAGAAGAAGTCTCAAGAGATATTAATAAATATTTTGAACTAAATGAAAATGAAAATACAACAGCAAAATTGTGGGATGCAGCGAAATCAGTGACTAGAGGGAACTTTTTAGTATTGAACGTATATATTAGAAAAGAAGATCTAAAATCAGTAACCTCAGTTTTCACCTTAAAAACTATTAAAAGAACAAGTCAAATCCAAAGTAAGCAGTGGAAAAGAAATAATAAAAACTAGGGCAGAAATCAGTAAAATTGAAAACAGGAAATCAGTAGAGAAAATCAACAAAACCAAAATCTACTTCTTTGAAAAGATCAATAAAATTGATTAAACTCTAGCTAACCTAATTAAGAAAAAGAAAGAAGATACAAATTACTAACATCAGAAATGAAATAGAGGCAGGCCATCACTATTGATTCCATGAACATTAAAGGGATAATAAATAGTATGAAAAACTCTATTCCCACAAATTTGATCACCTAGATGAAACAGACAACTCCTTGAATATACATTTTACCAAAACTCATACAAGAAGCAATAGATAAACTCAGTAGACTTGTATCTATGAAAGAAATGGCATCAGTAAATAATAATCTTCAAAACAGCAAGCGCCAGGTCCAGATGAGTTCACTGATGAATTCTACCAAACAATTAAGGAAGAAATTATACCAGTTCTCTACTATGTCTTCCAGAAAACAGAAACAGAAGGAATACTTCCTAACTTCCCAATTCTATGAGACCAGTATCCCTGATACAAAAACCAAAGACATTATTACCAAAAAAAAAAAAAAGAAAAAGAAAAACTACAGACCAATATAAATCACGAATATAGATGGGAAAATCCTCAATAAAATGTTAGCAAATCAAATCCAACAATGTTTAAAAAGATTGATACAGCATGACCAACTGGGATTTATTCCAGAATGCAATACTGGTTCAGTGTTTGAAAATCAATTAGTGTAATTCCATTCCATCAACAGGCTAAAGAAGACAAATCTTATGATTATATCAGTAGATGCAGAAAAACCATTGGGAAAAAATCCAACACCCATTCATGATAAAAATTCTCAGTGAGCTAGGAATAGAAGGGAACTTCTTTAACTTGATAAAGAACAAGCACCAAAAATGAAGAGCTAACATCATATTTACTGGTGGGAAACTCGAAGTTTTCCTGCTAAGATGAAGCACAAGGCAAAGATATCTCCTCTCACTACTCCCTTTCAACATCGAAGTAGGAGTCCTAGCAAATATAATAAGACAGGAAAAGGAAATAAAAGACTTATAGAGTAGGAAGGAAGAAATAAAACTTTGTTTGAAGATGACATGATTGTCTATGTAAAAAGTCTGAAGGAATCAACAAAAGCTTTTTGGAACTAACAAACAGCTACAGCAAGTCTACGGGATACAAAATTAATATACAAAAATTATTGCTTTCTTGTATATCAGCAATGAACAATTGGAATTTGATATTAAAAACCCAATACCATTTACATGAGCACCAAAAAAAAAAAAGAGGAATAATTGGGTATAAATCTAACAAAATATTTTAAAGGTCTATATGAGGAAAGCAGCAAAACTCTAATGAAAGAAATAAAAGATCCAAATAAATGGAGAACTATTGCATGTTCACGGAAAAGAAGACAATATTGTTAAATTGTCAATTCTTTACAACTTGATCTATAGATGCAACGCAATTCCCAGCAAGTTATTTTGTGAATACTGACAATTTAATTCTAAAGTTTATATGTAGAGGCAAAAGGCTCAGACTAGCCAACTCAATATTTAAGGAGAACAAAGCTAGAGGACTTCAAAACCTATTATAAAGCTACAGTACTCAAGACAGTATGGCATGGTGAAAACAGACAAACAGATCAATGGAACAGAATAGAGAGCCCAGAAATAGACCCCACAAATGCAGTTCACTGATTTTTGACAAAGGAGCAAAATTAATTCAATGGGGAAAAATTGTCTTTTCAACAAACGGTGCTAGAACAACTGGGCACCCTCATTCAAACAAATAAATCTACATACAGACTCAGATCCTTCACAAAAAATAACTCAAGATGAATCACAGACTGAAATGTAAGCCACAAAATTATAAGAATTCCAGAAGATATCACAGGAGATAATATAAGTATCTTTGGGTAAGGTGATGACCTTTTAGATATAATACCAGAAGCACAAAGCCATGAAAGAAAAAAACCCTAAGTTGGACTTAACTAAAATTAAAAACTCCTGGTCTGTGAGAGACACCATTAAGAGGTAAAAAGATGAGCTACAGATTGGGAGAAAATATTTGGAAAATGGATATCTAATAAAGAACTTGTATCCAAAATATTCAAAGAACTCCTAAAATCAACCATAAGAAAAACAAACAACCCAATTAAAAATGGGCAAAAGATCTGAACAGACACCTCACCAAAGAAAATATACAAAGAAGATATGGATAAACTGTAGTATATCTAGACAATGAAACATTATTCATCAATTAAAAAAAATTAAGAGAGTAAATCCTAAGAGTCCTCATCACAAAAAGAATTTTTCCCGTTATTCTTTTCTTTTAATTATATCTCTATGAGAAGATGGGTGTTAGCTGAACATATTGTGGTAGTCATTTCCCAATGTAAGTAAATTGAACCATCATGCTGTCCGCCTTGAACTTACTGAGTGACGCATGCCAATTATTTCTCAATAAAACTGGAGAAAAAAAAAAGAAATGAGCTATCAAGCCATAAAAAGACACGGCAGAACCGTAAATGAGTATTGCTAAGTGAGAGAAGCCAATCTGGAAAGGCTACATACTGTATGATTCCAACTATATGACATTCTGGAAAAGGCAAAAATATGGAGACAATAAAAGGATCAGCTGTTGCCGGGGTTTGTGGGGAGGACAGGAGGGAAGAATAGGTGAAGCACAGCATTTCCAGGACTTTGAAACTATTCTGTACAGCACTGTGATGGTGGATACGTGACATTATGCACTTGTCAAGACCCATAGAATGGACACCACCAAGAGTGAACCCTCGTGTAAACTGTGGACTTTGCTTAATCACAACGTACTGACACTGGCTCTTCGGTGGTAACTGACGCACCACACTGATGCAAGATGGAAAATCATAGGGAAACTGTGTGCCAGACAGAGGGAGTATGTGGGAACTCTGTACTTTCCAATCAATTTATCTGTAAATTCAAAACTGCTCTAAAAACATACAGGCTACTAATTAAAGAAAAAAAAAATCTTAAAAGCTTCATCCCCAGCCCAGGGCCTGGCACAGCCTCAGCCCAGCCTGACACCAGCTGTGGGACACCCATGGTGGCCACACAGAGAGAGGGTCCTGCTCTGCACACTGTATGTGACTGTCCCTGGAGGATGGTCCCCACCTGCCCCTGCCCTGGGGGTGTCCAGGGAGTGATGACAGGTATCAGGCTGGAGGTGGCTACCCCAACCTGGTTCTCCCTGGGCTCCACCCCCTGGCATGCTCCCCCTTTACACCTCCTCCTCTCCAGGCTGGCTTCTCTCTTCTAGAAAAACATGTTTCCACGTCTCTGTGGTTCTTCCTTTGTTGTTCCTGCTGTCAATATCTTCCTGCTTCTCCGTCGGAGGCCTGCAGAAAGGACTCTGGGGCTGCTGGTCTGTAGATCGGGAGGGTGAGAAGTCTTACCCTGTCCTCTACCACCTGTGCATCTGCCCCCTCTCCCCACCGCCCGGGCGGCTGAAGCACAGGAGGTGGTCTCACATCGGCACCAGGGTATCTTTAATCATGTCCGCGTGCGAGCGTGCACATCCTTGTGTGAAGGCATGTTGTCTGTGCCCACAGTGTGTACCCTTTTATCTCCCAGAGTGTCCACAGGAAGGACATGTGAGGGTCAAAGTGCCCTGCGGTGTCTCTCCTTTGACCCTGGGTGCACCTGTCCATGGGTCTGTCTGTGAGTGGCCTCCTGAGCTTGGTCTCAGCTCTATTCTTGTGGCTTTTTAAAATTTAAGACAAACAGGCTACTTTTATAAATGGATGAAAGATTTTAACAGACCATTAACAAAAGAAGATATGTACGTGGCTTATAAGCATGTGAAAAGACACTCGACATCAGGAGTCCTAGGTGAAATGCAAGTAAAAACCCCAGTGTGCTACCACTACATCCTGCCATGTGTTGGCAAGGATGTGGACAAGTGAGAACCATCAAAACCAAACCAAACCAAAACAAAACAAAACATGTCCATGCTATTGCACGTGTAAAATGGTATAAGCAGTTCAGAAAGCAGTTTCATCATTTGTTCAAAGTTAAATACACACTTATCTTATGACCTAGAAATTCCATGTACAGATATTTACCCAAGAGAAAGGGAAATATATGTCCACAAAATAACTTAGACACAATTATTTGAAGCATATTCATTCACAATAGCCCAAAACTCAAAACAACCCAAATGTCCATTCACTGGTGGACAGATAAATTCTAGCATGTCCATGCTTGGAATACACTTAGCCATAAAATGAAAACTAGTGATACAGCAACATGGGTACAAACCAAAAATATTATGCTCAGTGTAGTAAGCCAACCTGAAAGGGTCTATAACATACGATTCCATCTGTTCACAAAAAGCAGTGAGTGGCTGTCATGGCAAGAGGCGGAGGGGACACAAGAGACCTATGGAGGGAAAATGTTCTGTCTTGATCGTGGTGGTGGTGGCTACCACAGGTCACATTTGTCAAACCTCACGGAACTGTAATCTTAATATCATTGATTAATAAAAAATTTCAGACACATATACAATAGGTGGTTTACTTTTAGAAGGGATAGGGCATCTCCAAAATGAGTTAATAAACTCTGTTCCTTGATGTTCACGAATAATTATGCTTGCAATTAGACCCTTCACTATGGCATTTACTGCAAGAAAGCCAAATTAGAGGGGCAACCAAAAGCAGAAAAATCACACAAGTTGATCATAAAAGGTAACCAATGAATGACAAATACCTGACTGCATTGTTTGTAGCCGTGCCCCCGGCCAGTTCACGCTGCCATTGAGCAACGTCACTGGGTGAACACGTTCGAAACTCAAAGTCCCAATCTCCCTCCCTCTGTCGCCAACGGGATGTGTAGGCTCAGGCCAGTGAGTTAACACTGGCTTACCAGATTCGTGGTCTCCTGGGTCTGAAAGACACAGTGCTATTCTTAAAGATAAGGATGAAACTAGCAGGTGCCATGATGTGGTCATTGTTGATTTCATTTATGACCATTAACAGGAGGGATGGGGATCAAATAAGCAAGAGGTCTGCTGATAGGAGCTTCTCCCAGTTTTCCTTCAGCTGAGAATGTCTCTATTTCATGTTCATTCCTAAAGGATATTTTCAGTGGATGTGGAATTCTATGCTCCTTCAGCAACTTAAGGACGTCCCAGTGCCCCAGACCGTGGTTTCTGTGAGAGCGGTCTGTGGTCACAGAGCTGCAGTTCCCACCCGGGACCAACCAAGAGCCACAAACAGGAGGGGAGGATTTCCATCACTCCAACCGTGCCGTCCCTCGGCCCAGAAACAGAGGGCTTCCCTTGGGACTTTTCCTGATCACACTTGGTGTGTAGTTCCAAGTTTCACTTGGTGTGTAGTTCCAAGTTTCCAGCTGCCTCTGAGTCGAAAGGAGGACAGGCTGAAACTCACAGAAGAAGGTTGCGGGGGGCACTCACTGATGTCGGGGGGGGTGCTTTCTGCAATCAGCCTGCTGCCATTTCTGTGAGCAGATGCTCCACACATCTTTCCAGGCTTTAGTGTCTGCTGGTGGGAGACAGAGTGGCGCGTGCTTACTCCGTCTCGGTCCCAGTTATGTTCCCCAGCATGCTGCAAGTTCTGTGAGGGCAGAGACGTCGTCTAGCTTATTAATCTGACTGACCCGAGCTCAGTGTTGTTCACGTAGCCACTCCTCCTCTACAATTCACTGAATAAATCAATAAACAGTGAAGACTAAATTAGATGATGTTTGTAAAGCAACTGGCCCGGTGTAAAGACGTTCAATATCAATAAACGATAGTATCTACCTTTGCCTGGAGAGACCTGAAGCTTGTGTGTCTATCTCCATTATATTCCAACTACTTAACACGGAAGCATTCAAAACAGGGCCAGACACTCCTACAAGTCACTAACCTGTTGAAGTAAATGAGGCACCTCTCCAAAAATGTTATCCGTAAGCCCCAAGAAAATCTGAGTTTATCCCGTATGCAAATGAGAATTTAAAACATGATTGAAAACACATGGGTGGCGTTTCAAATCGGTGAGGGAAAAGAGAGGTTTTCAATAAATCATATTGAATAGCCATTTAGGGGGAAAAAACCATAGACGTCCTTCTTACTCTCTGTTTCCAAGTAAAGCCTGGATTGGTCTGAATAGAAGAAATAAAGCCATAAACGTACTAGGAAAAAACATAACTAAATAGTAGACCTATTATGAGAAAGAACTTTCTAAATAAAATACAAAATCTAGTACCCTAAAGGAAAAACTTAATAACTTTGATTTCATAAAAATGTAAATCATTCCTTGTGGGGGTATCATTATAAAGCCAGAAGGCAAGCAAAAAATGAAAATGTGAATTTATTGTAACAATGTACAGAAAAATATGAGCACTGTTGTGCACACGTGCACACACACAGATACACACAGTATCTAAATTAGAATGCTTCGAAAGAGGACTTCTAGGGGCGCCTGGGTGGCTCAGTCGTTAAGCGTCTGCCTTCGGCTCGGGTCATGATCCCAGGGTCCTGGGATCGAGCCCCGCATCGGGCTCCCTGCTCGGCAGGAAGCCTGCTTCTCCCTCTCCTACTCCACCTGCTTGTGTTCCCTCTCTCGCTGTGTCTCTCTGTCAAATAAATAAAATCTTCAAAAAGAAAAAAAAAAAAAGAGGACTTCCTACCCTTCTCTCTTACTTCGGCTGACAGAGGGAGGTATATCTTTTGGAGGGAATCCTCAGGACCTAATAATTTGAATTCTGCCTACGCTGCGGAACACCCCCCTCCCCCGGGGCACAACTCCTAGGGGTACATTCACGTCACAGTCTCCCTGCAGTGGTGGCGCCAGGGTCTGGCAGTCTGTGGTCAGCACTCACTGTCCCTGTACTACAACCTAGGCCGCCCCCCCCACAGCTGCTTCCCCTGTTACCCAAACCAGTGAGCTGGCGGAAACTAAACAGGGACCGGATTGCAAGGAAGTCTGGAAAATGCAGCTATAAGGAAGACCTTGGAAGGTCAGGGAGAGGGATGGTCACATCACGTTTCTCTTTTGCCTGATATGATCGGGGACTACACGATCACAGTCCCCAAAGTGGAACCATCTCTCGTTCCTGGGATAAACGTGTCTCCCGACACATCGCCGCATTTTCTCCGTTAAAGGTTTTAGTTGGAATTTTTCATAAGTGGGATGGCCAAAAATAATTTTTGTCCTAGTCTTGTCTGGATTTGGCGTCAGAATTATGCAAACTTCATTGGAGGAGCTGGAAATCATCTTTTCCTATTCTGTAGAGCAGTTTATGTAAGTACCTTATAGGAGACACCTATTCCTTAAAAAGTTAGAGCGTGCCTGCTGAGCGGCCTGGGTCTGTTTTCTGTCATCAGTGTTGTGTCGACACGGGAAGTCTCCAGATTACCTGTTCCTGTTCCCTTTTTCCTGTGGGTTATTTTTCTCTTGAGGTTCTTCCTCTCCGGGGGGAGGGGGGTCCACGTCAGTTCACCCATTCTCAATTATTCCTAAATAATTTTTAATTTGTTTTTAACTTTCTCTTCAACCGAAGTTATCTAGAAAATCATTTTGTAATTTGCAGGCGGATGGATTCCTTTTTCAAGGTGGCGGAAATCTTACTCCCCGGGGTTGACTGCAATTTCCTACTTCTCCCTTGCTTTGGGAAGCCACGTCCTGTTCAGGGTGGCGATATGCCCAGCTCTAGGGCAGAGACCATGTTTGTCTGAAGCCATCCTACGGCTCCTGTTCCTCACCACCCGCTACTCACTTGGCCAGCCTGCTTTCCCAGGGCAGACCCACGACTCCATCCAGCCCCCTTCCTCCCACTTTGGCTCTAACATTAAATACCTGGAACCACAGCGCAGCGTAGAGGGTGAGCCCAGACTGTGGGCTGCGCCTGGGCTCAGCTCCCGTTCCATCAATTACCGGCTCTATAACTTTGGACAAGTTACTGAATCGCGCTCTGCCTCAGTTGCCCCAGATGTAAAGAGGAGTACCTTATCGATTTATATGATAATTCAATGAGTGAAAATATAGAAGGGGCTCAGAACAGTGGTTGACACAAAGGAAGTCCTATGAAGTGCCAGGATCATTATAATAATTATTGATGTTCTAATAATCATTGCCGTCCTCTTGGGACTGTGAGGACAGAGAGCCAACATATAGAGAACACAGAGCAAAAAGAAAGAAAGGGCTCGGATCCTTGATGAAGATGTTGAACAGAGCTCGGAAAACCCACCTCTAGACATTCAGAGAACATTAAATGTCCCTCCTTAGGTCCTCTGCTCATTTTCATTGAATGCATTCTAACTGATATGCTTGCTTATATTTTTCATTAATTCAAAAACAGGTCTCAAGCACTGTTCTAGGCTCTGGGGACACAGCTATGGAACAGCCTCAAAGAAACCCTCTGCTTCTTGGAGCTCACATTCTTTTTATACTAATTTCTGATTGCTTTTCACGGAAGCCAGAGAAAGTAGCCCCATGAGCTCTGCTTTGGGGACTCTCTACTGAGATTTTGTTGCTAATACAATTTTTATAATTGAAAAGTGAAAAGAACTTTTGAAAAGAACGCATGTTCTTGTTTGAAAAGAACGCATACAGGCAAGTAGAAGACAAGAAAGGTTAAGGTCCAGATTCGTTTTTTTACATACCGATGTCCAGTTGTTCAAACACTGTTTGTTGAACAGATGCCTCTTTCTTCATTGAATTGCGTTTACACCTTTGTCGAAAACAAAATGGCCATATTCGTGGAGGTAAAGTGAAAGGAGGAGAGGGGAGAGAACAGAAAAGCAAACACAGTAGAAATGTCTAAAATGAAAATACCAAACGTCGGCAGAGTCATGGCACAGACAGACCCGTCATTCCCTGCAGGCTGGGGTGTTGCAGGGACGATCTCTGTGGCCGGATCCATCTTTTCCAGCTGAAGTAAGTCCTCCAATGCTCTCAAGTGTGTTCTCAAGCAGAAACGCTCACAGACATTGGGCAAAAAGCACGAACGAGAACGTTCCTGGCAAGACGATTTGTTGGACCCCAGGGTAGAGACCACTCACGCACGGCTCGTCGTTGGCCGCATGGACAGCGCTGGGGTACGTCCACACGATGGACCAAGGCGTGAAAACGAGAAGGAACGCTCTCGCACGACGCACCACAAGGTGGCCAAATCTCACCAACGTAAGTGCTGGAACTAAAGAAGGAAGACGTGAGCGGACGTCCGGAATAATTTCGCTCATGTAAAGTACCAGACCAGGCCACGCTCGGCTGCACTGTGAGAAGCGGGGCCGGTGGCTTACCTTGGTGGGAACAGGAGAATCCTGAGGTTATGGGATGCTCTCTCTCCTGACCTGGCTGCTGGTCACACGGGTGTGCCCAGTGTGTGAAAATCCATCCACGCACACACGCGCGCTTGTCTGTGTATCACACTTCGAGTAAGAGTTTAGGAAAAGAGGGAGAAAGGGAGAAGCAGTGGTCCTCTGCACCCCTCGTTCTGCACATGGGGGTGCACTCTGCCCGCCTGCTCCACAACCAGGCACGTGACAGCAGAGCCCCCCTCCCCCCCACATATCCTAAGTTTCCGGCTCTAGGGGTGTGGAGGATGCTGAGCCATGAAGCCCAGGACAGGATATGTCCTCGGGAACTTCGAGTCTTGAGGAAGGAGGAGGACCCCATGGCCGACACACCCTCCAAGGCACCAGGTCACTGCGTCCACTGGTAATGCCCGGCTCAGGTGGTCCCAGTAACTCTGCCTACAACCCCGTTTCATCCTCATGAGCAGCTGGTCTGTGCCCCGAACACACAGATCTTTCTGACACCGTCATCTTGGGCCATACTGCTAATGCAGCGAGTCGCTAAGGCAGGCTGTGGGCCCCAGAGCGCTTGTTAGGGAACCAGCGAGAAGCACTCAATGTCCATGCCTGTCTACAGCACCGACATTTTATGCAATTTCCAGAGCAGCACAGGGCCCCTGCAAGCTCCTACTGGGAGCGGGAAATCTTCTTTCTTCTTTCTGAGAGTGGAAAATTGCTCGGTCCTCTCAGGGGAGAGCTGCGGGAATTTAAGCTCTTAAAGGCACAGAAATACCCTGTGGCCGGAAGTAGCTTTTTCTACCTCTGCTCCCCATCCGTCTCTGCCTCTCTCTTTCCCCTAGTTTTGGGGGCTCGGAGTGGGGATGCTGGAAAGCCAGGCCTGTATCGCCCGATATTAGGAGCAGAGACTTAGGGAGAGAGAAAACTGCCACTCCCAACCCCTAGACTCCCGCGTAGGTCCCAAGATCACTGTCACCTCAGCTGTGGAGAACAGGAATCACACTCGGGGCATAAGGGGCTGAAGCCACTGACCACTAGTGAACTGTCAAAATCACCTACATATAAAATTTCCTAAAAAGTTGTGCCATATAGCTCTCACTTTTGACTCATGATGTTAAATAATAGTTAGTTGTTTTAATACAGATTCCCATTTTTCTACAGAAGAAGATACAGAACATTGCCGCCAGCTCTGTACCACAGATAAACACTGACCCGCCGCCCGAGGTGAAGGCCAGTCACTGAGCTCATCCTGACATCTCCCGGAGCCTCACCGCATCTGTAGTGAGCAGTCCGTTGGGCTGAAACCGCGTTAAGCCCTCAAACCTCCAAATCAAGCTTCAAAATATTGGCCGTGTCCTGACGCGCGGGCTGCATCACCCACAACCTGAGAGCATGACCGCTGTCCTCATCCGTGGCTTGAAGGGGCTCAGGGGTGTCGGCACGCACACGGACATACGGGTGCACGTGCTCACGTGCACACACCACGCCAGGCGGCTGGGGAGCTGTCGTCTCGTGCCAGGGGGGCCTGTTATCCCTACAGGCAGAGATTCCACTCAAATCCAGAGGCACCTGGACCTGACTTCCCCAAGCCAGCCGCCCCTCCGGAGGGCAGCTCCATAATTTCCCAGCCACCCTGCTAAAGCCGAACGAACCTCAGACATCAGTGTACGGGCGGGGTGGGCAACGAGACCAGAGGGGCAAGCAAGGCCTCAGAGAAAAGCCCAACAGGGCAAAGATGGGACCTGCACCTGTTCCTGCTCCCCTCCTCTGTTCCAGGGGCCACCTGGGGAGACATGGGGAGAGGAAGTTACGGTGCTCACAGTAAGGTCCCAGCCCCGAAGCTTCCCACCTTACTCCCCAGGAACCCAGGACAGACTGACACGTGAAGGGTTTGTTGAGTAGGGGTTCAGGCGAGAGTCCAAAGTTTAGCCTCTGTCCGCAGGCAGCCCCCAGGGAGGACCCCTCTCGAAGAAACTCAGCCCAAGTACAGGGGTAGGAACAGATTCCCCAGGGAGCAGCCAGAGCGGATGGCTCCAGCGCAGAGGAGGAGGAACCCGGCAGTGGGGGGCAAGCAAGACTCTGCTCCTGCTGCCAGGACCCCAGACAGCAAATCCACTCCCTTCCTCCCACCAGCTCCAGGGATGTGCAAGTCTCCCCGTCACCTAGCTCACGTGAGCTCAGGGAAACAGGGTGCACGGGGCCCCAGGTTTGACACCCGTGCCGGCCTGTTAGGGCCAACATGACAAAGCGCCACCGAACAGGCCACTTACGTGACAGAAAGGCACCTCCCACAGTTCTGGAGGCTACAGGGCTGAGATCAAGGTGCCGGCGGGTTGGATCCTCCAGGGCTGAGGGAGGATCTGTTTGGGCCTCTCCCCAGCTTCTGGTGTTTGCTGGCGACCTCGGTCATTCTTCAGCTTGGTGGCAGCGTCCCTGCCCCTCCGGCTCTCCACCTTCATCTTCACATGGTGATCTCCCCGTGCGTGTGTGCGTGCGTGCGTGCAAACTTCCCCCTACGATAAGGACGCAGTCACCTTGGATTAGGGGCCCGCCCTAATCCGGTATGACATCATCGTGACCTGTTACATCTGCAGCAACCCTGTTCCCGAATAAAGTCACGTTCGGAGGGAGTGGGGTTTCGGACTTCAGCGCACGAATTTGGGGAGGACACAATTCAGCGATAAAAACGCTGAACACAGGTCTGGCTCTCTGCTCGGCCACTTCCCCACCCTGAACACAAGATGTCACAGCATCAGCCGGCAACATGCCTCCTTCCTCTGAGAGATGGGGAGGGAGCACCTGCCTCGCCGGTTCGTCATGAACAACCCATGAGACGGGGGAGCACCTCTCGCGTGCCCTCCACCTCGAGCCCTAGCGTGGGCTCTGGAAGGCAGGAAGGCATCGACGGCATGACCCCGGCGCTCGGGCGGGAAGCGGGCACACAGGTGCTCCCAGCCCTCCCCTGCAGTGACAGCAGAAAGCCATTAAGAGCAAACTCCATGTGGAACCACTGTAAATCGAGGGGCTCAGTTGGCTGTTCTCCTGCGGTTCTGACCCCTGCCCCCCCAAACCCGCGTTTCTCTTTGATGCATTCCTAAAGGAGTTGGGCTCCAGATGTCGTCAAGAAAGAAGGCATTTGCAAGGATGCCTGTGTTCAACTGCCCGTGTTGGAGATTTATTTACTTGATTTATTCTTCCTGGATTACTTCATTTACTTGATTTATTCTTGTTCCAGCAAGATTTGAGGGGATATACGGCGAATAAAATCCATTTTGGTTAAGTGGATCGGCGCCCCACAATTAGCAGGACAGAATAACTGAAAAACACAAATAATCCCCAATTCCCATTTGATCTCACAGCTGGCATCTCAGACCAGATGTACCTCCTTGCATAGGCATGTTATTTTTAAACCGCGAGGCTCAGCGTGTTTAGGTGCTGTGCACGTGATAGTGAGGATGGGGTGCCTGAGGATGGTGGGGGGGGGGGGCTTCCAGGCCAGCCGCACCAAGGGAGCAAAGAATGGGACGGGAGAGAGAGGCGGTGTTAGAGACCCACCATGCCAAACGCCTTGCCTTTCCTACCAAACCCAAATTGAATCCCCAGAGACTCTGTCTCTTCAAAATTGCGACTTAACCTTGGAGCACTGCCTGGGGGGGTCCGAGGTTGGTCGTGTTAGCCATTCACCTCCAGAAAGCCACGTCGAAGCCTGGCTCTGGCCGCCTGGTTCTGGTGATCCGTGAATTTGGCCTCTGGTGGCTCCTTTGCCGCATTAAACACAGTGTCACCCACGGTGAGCGAGCTGGCAGGCTCTGCTCCTGAGCCACGCCCCAGGGGCCCCGGCTGGCCCCGGATGATGTGCAGTGCCCAGCCAAGCACTCCAGGAGGGGTGCTCTCCATGGCACACGCTGCCCCTCCATGCCAGCCCCTGCGCCCAGTCTGGAACTAGTCGCACTTTAACTCCCTGGCGACCCAGAGGAAAGGGGAGAAAAGCGCACACTGAATCTCTATTTGGGGAGGAGCCCGGGCACCATCAATGCCCCTGCCTGCTCTAATGGGCGTTTGCCCAAAGCAAGAGGACAGCCTTGTGGGGTGCATCACGCCATTGTTCCCTGAGCAGGTTCCTACATTGCAGGACCCTTTGGGGTCACCCTGCATGGCAGCCAGTGTTCCCACAGAGCCACCCCCCAAGGCCAGCACATGCTGCTGCAACCCACCCCTACAGGGCCCCAGGCGTTGTCCCTCAAGTCTCTCCGTTGGCATCATCCCTGGCAGCAGCCCGAGGCAGCCCCATGCTGGCCTGTCCGTCACTGAGCAGCGAAAGGGAAGGCAGTCCCACCTTGGGCCCTTTCCCTACTGGGAGATTCCTGAGCTCCCCTGTAAATGTGCCCACCTCCTCCCAGAACTTTCTCTGTGAGCCAGTATGGAAAAAGGAGGGTGGCCTTTGAAACACCAGGGGAGCCCCCGAGTCGCCTCCCCCAAGGCAGTGGGGGCCTGGCTAACACACTTCAAACTAGAAGAAGTCGGCAAAAACGACAGGAAAAGAACATCTGCTCCAAGGGGACCGTCTGTGTCTAAAGGGACACTGAAGAGGTGGGCTGGGCTCTGCCCTGAGGTCACAGCCCCACTGTGAGACGTGTAAGGTGCCCACTGGGTATCGCCCACTCCATCCCGCCCTCCTGCTGGGGAAGCCGAGGGCCTTGTCCTCTAGTACATGGGGAAGCTGAGATGGACCCAGGTCCGGGGCGCACCTGAGAACTTGCTTCCCTTTGACCTCTGGCAGGGAAGGAAAACGGGACCCGCAAAAGGGGAAGCAGCTTGCAAAGGTCTCAAGGCAAGGGATGGGCTTCTAACCTCGCTTCCGCATCAACAGTTATCTGCCATCAAGCCTTCCGGGCGCCAGCCCATTGGGCCGCGGGCTGGGGTGAATCGAGGCTACTTAATACGTCCATCCTGGTCCTGCCTTGTAATTAAGATTCCGGGAATAAAGTAAGGCCGGGGGCTTTCATGGGCGATCTGCCTTCAGATAGTGCAGGTCAGCTTTAGGCACCAGCGCCGTCCTAATGAATGGCTCCCTTTGGGTCTGAAAGAAAAGATGTAATCGGCCCACACAAAGCACGTCCTGTGCAATTACAAGAATCCACATGGATGGGCTGACCTGTGACCTATAAAACAGAATGAAGATTTTCAAATATCACCAGGAGGTAGGGAAAGAGATGGCTGGTCAGCTGCTCCTGCCTTCTCACTCCCCAGGGTGGAAGAAAGAACAAGATCGGGAGACCTAGAAAGAAATGGGGCAGGCTTTGAACAGCCTTGGTACAATTTTTCGGTTGTAGGGTCTTTTATGGGGGGGGGGGACGCTAATGCTCATTTTTGCACTCCATATCCAGATGCGTATCACAAAATAGTTTTTCTTTGCTGCCGGACGCTAGCGTGCTGGCAAGTTATTTCTTGCTCAACAAAGCAGAACCTCCAACAGCCATAGGATGTGCTCATTACGTTCTGTCAGAATATTAAAGAGAGCATATTTTGGGGCAGGGGGGTGTCATGGTGAAAAGCACAGCCACACCCACTCCTTACGGGACCTGGATTCCTGAGCTCGGGGCCAACTGTCCAGGTTCGGGGCTGAGAACCTACTGAGGGCAAATAAAGATTGCTTATCCATTCTTCTGTCTCCAGACTTGGGGAGCTGTGTCTCATCTCTCGGGGAAGATCCTGACCCATCACATGGCAGCTTAGTCAACTATCAGGGACCCCCAGCAACAGGGAGGTCAGGGAGGGGCCGCAGTTCCTCGTGAAATCTGCAGACGCGGCTTTCGCCTCCATGCCGCCGCGCCGGGGAAACCTGCAGGGGAGCAGCGAGCTCTTCTTTCCTTCTCTTTTAAAATCAACACCCGTCCCCAGATTTGCTTTTGGCAAACATTGCTTAACTACCGCTGTTCTCTCTGAAGTCACTGGAGAGAGAGAGTTGGATAATGAGCTGGCATGCTCTTTTGAAATGTTTACTGTGTTCCTTAAAGCAAGGGACATGCTGGTTCCTAAACTAATTTGGGGTTGCTAGATCTTTTCTACTCTTTTTGGAGATCTGCGAAGTAAACACATGGACTTAAGTATAATTAAGCTGTATCAGGGAGTCAAATAAACAGTCATGGGTCTTCCTAAAGGGTGAACCGTTGCGGATCTGTCGGTAGAGATTTTTCCTTGATTCTTCCCCCCGCCGGAAAGGAAAAAGGAATGCCTGAGTATTACGATGACACATCCCAGCACACCCCAAAGACTCAGGGATGACAGACCAGGTGGTCTTGCCTTTGGTTCGGCAGGGCCACAGCCTGTGGCTCAGAGGATGGACCCCAGCGCCCCGGAAAGCCTCCTACGTGCAAACTCGGTTTTGTAATGGGGCTTATGTTTGAAAATTTTTCTGAGCCTCAGCCTAGAACATTTCTTGGTCTTGTTTAAAGAAAAAAATTAAAACTCAGGGCATCCAGTCTTGTGTAATTTCTGTGAGGACTATAATAAATGTGTCCACGTAAGCCCTAAATTCCCACTTTCAAAATGAAGATCTGGGGTTAGGACGACATTTATATAAATTTCACTTGGTATTTTGGTGGAGTGTTTTTCCCAAGGAGTTCAAAGGCATTTATAGATATTCTGATTAGTGCTTGTGATATCCCGGTGGGGTGGCAAATTCTATTAGCTCAGTTTTACAATTGGGAATAGAAAATCTTGCAGCAGCCAAATGACTTGGCAAAAACCATATGGCGTGTCACTGATGGCATTTTGAGAAGGAAACAGGTTTCATCAAAATCTTTGTCCAGTGTGCTTGCAGGATTATTATTTTTTTTAATATTAGGTAACACAAGGTGATTCCCAGGGTCTGTGTTAAATCTCACCCCCATTTCCAGCCTGCTGGGGCAGGGTTCACCTGTGCAGAAAGGGGCGCCGTGGAGCCCCCCTCCGTCTGTTGGGAAGGACAGACTCCCTGCATCATCCTGGCCATCTGGAGGGCTGGGTCCGGAAAGCAAAGACAGGCGTCCTGAGCAGAGAGCGCCCCGGAGAGGGGACGCGAGAGCCCAGGGAGTGACTCCCCAAGCCCCTTCCCTCCGCACAACCCCCGGCTGGCAGTGACCTCCTCCACGCGCGGCCCGAACAAGAAGTAGAGAAGGAAGAACAAGAAGAAAGACGTGGGCTTGCTGTACGGGGCAGATGGCGCATCGAGAACAGATGCCAGGGACGAAGACGACACTGCGACTCCTCGTCGGCTGCCACGTCTCCCCTGGGGGAAGGACCTCCAGCGTGCAGAGCAGAGTGCGTAGTGGCCAGAAGTCAGGGGCCAGCCCGCTGCTGCTGGCCGAAGGGTCCTGGGCCCCTAGGCCCTGCGATCCTATTCCAAGGCATATCCCGACCCTGCAGGCAAAGCTGCTCCACTCGTCTGATGGTCCTATCGGAGGGGACGTGTGAGTGCAGGAAGGTGGGGACACTAGCTGCGGGCCCAGGACGCCCACCCCTGAGGTCCTCCTTCCCTGGTCACAGCCACTCCCTCCACCTCAGCCTCTCGTCCCCGCCTCGGGGTCCCCACGGTCCGGGCCATCTGCCAGGAACACCGCTCCCCGCCCTGTACCCACGCACATATCCTATTTGCACGCAGTCTCCCCAGCCAAGGCTACCTTCCCGGACCCGCATCTGGGGTCAAGTCCCTCAACCCAGGCCATCCCAGCCCTCGCCTGCAGGTGACCACGGACAACCGAGACCGAGTCATTCATTGCTACTTCGTGCCCGAGCGGCGGGCGTCTCTACCACAGGAAGGTTACGCCCCATCATGTGGCACGTTTGCTTTCTCCTGTTCACCGCCACTTGCCCAGGGCTAACGCGGCATCCAGAAATATTTAACAAACTCTTAAAGTAAATCGTTCATCAGTTTGGTCCAAAGAAAGGACCACACAGAAGGCAGGGTGGTGGTGGGAGGAAGTCATGGGTTTAGTAGCCCCATACATGGAAATACTGAACATCCTCTCATGTGGTTCTGACTCCTCTCCACGGCCCCAATTTCCCATTTCTAGGACCTCGGTCTTCTGACTCCCAGGGCACGCCACTGGCCCCCTCATCTGTCCCACACCTGCTCCCTAAGGGACATAGGTGTCCCTGAACCAGAGATGTCCAGGGCTCAGCCCGCGTTTTCCACGTGGGAATCATGTGCCCTCTTAACATGGCCTTGCAAATCCAGTGAGGTCTCTTCCCTAAAGGGATGCTTCTTCTGTAGGGAGCAGTGAACTGAGTTGCATTTCCCAATATTCAAAAAAATTTTTTTTCCCCAGTAAATATTTTCCACAGAACTTTCTGGTCTCTGCTTGTTTGAGAGAGGTCAATTAGGATTTTTACATTTTAGCTATGCTTCAGGATACACAAGAGATTCCAAATATGAGCTTCTAATGACTATATTTTATAAAATTAGGACTGCTCATTCAATTATAAGTAAAGGCTCCACCAGCATTCATGGCATTGTTGTAAGCCTTTTTTTGTTTTTTTTCCTCAAACACAACTCTATGTCTCCCAGTGGGAACATCATAAAAACACCATCAGAAATGAAGGTGCTAGTGCTCTACCCCGCTCCCCGGATGCCTTCTCCAAACACCCAGAGGCCTTTTCTCAAAAGCAGAGAAACTCTCCAAGGAGGAAGTGGTTTGGACATCTGTCATTGCTATGAGAACATGACTACCAGTCCTCATAAGTGGTAGAAATAATTCCAGAAGAATGAAGCAATAGGTAAGTGGGATCTTAAGGGGGGAAGTGGGGGAGAGGAAGGGTGGGAGGCAGGGGCTGGATGGGAGAGAGAGAACAAATAGAAGGAGGGAACAGGGCCATGGACGCATCCCTGAGGAGCCGACTCACCCCCCGGGCAATGCAGAGATGTCTGTCACGGGTGTGCTGGGTGGTGCAATTTGTCACAGAGCTCCTTTTAATTATGTAAAAATGCCCTGAAACTGAAACCAACAGAGTGGGGGCAGCAAGTTTTCCCATCCATGTAATCTTATCTTTTCCAGTTCTCTTCTTTGAACTTTACTATCCTTTAAAAAAAAAAAAAAATCCACCAACCTAAAGCTATACATGTTACGCATTGCCAAATGGGTCCAAAGATGATCAGTTTCTGAAATTTGAAGGTTTATTTCATTTAAATAATTGTTACATACTTATAACTCACATTTACTTCAAGTGTTTTTAATTTTTCATGATAGATGGCACATCTGTCTTTGCCAATTACCCAGAGGCAGACACAAGTCTGAGAACAGAAGAAGCCATTAACACCACAGTGAAAGACAAGTGGAAATCTTCTGTGTTTCGACTTCATATTTTCTACGGTGTCAAGCTGTCATTTTCCTACAGGGAGAGGACACAGGGAAACCCGAAACCCGATGAACACATTTTCAGCAGCGGAGATAATCTCATCCTCCTCATTTGCTGAGCTCCCAAGATGAGCAACTATACTTTCTGAGAAATTCCTTTTAACACCTTCACAGATTCTAGAAACCAGCGCTCTCTGCCCAGGCTGAGACGGGCTCCTCTCCCCTCCTCACACGGCAGTCTGTGAGTCTCCGAGCACGGCCCACATCTCCTGCACCCGCTGTGCGTGAGGAGACAGGGTCTCCAGGGCCGGGGCCCGGCCGCCATGTGCAGGAGGGTCTCCCATCGTCCCACTCATCACCTCAGAGCCAACCTGATTCTCTACTCCTCGCGTTCTCGCTCGTCTCCTGGAGTCTCTCCTTGAATGCTGTGGCCAGGGTGACCTTTGAACCACACAAGTCTGGCCAGGTGGACCCCTACGTAAAAACCTCCTTTAGTGCCTGGAGGAAAGACCAAGATCCTGAGTTTCACGTTGAAGGCCCTGGGAAGCCTAGCCCCGGGAGATGCTCCAGCCCTGTCTGCCACCCCTTTCCCTCCCACCTCCTTTGCTGTGGCCACCCACTGGACAACACAGTCCTCAAAGCTGTTTGCTGTTTCCATTACCATTCCTCCCACCAAGCAGCACTAACAGAGTACTCAGGGCTTGCTGGGCACTGTGATGGGTGCCAAAGATGGAGGCAGCCACCGAGAGTTTGCAGTTCACTAAGTGAAAAGTGATGTAGGTGCTGGACTCAGCTCTTTTGCCTGGACCCCGGGAGAGCACCTTGACTGTCATCCTCACGGCTGCCTAACCGAGAGGCCATTCTTTCATGTTTGCAAAGGGAACTTTGCAGATGGCACATGTGTGGTGCACCTCACACCCGTTACGATGGTTACTATTAAAAAAAACATAAAATAACAGGTGTTGGCAAGGATGTGGAGAAACCGGAACGCCATGCATTGCTGGTGGGAATTGAAAACGGTGCAGCTGCTGTGAAAGAGCCTGGTGGTTCATCAGAAAATTAAACAGAATTACCAGAATGACCCAGCAATTCCATACTGGATGTACACCCCAAAGCACTGAAGGCAGGACTCAAATTGATATTAGCACACCATATTCATAGCAGCTTTATTCACAGTAGACGAAAGATGGAAACAACCCAAATGTCCATCAGTAGATGAGTGGTTAAACAAACTGTGGTATGGGCGCCTGGGTGGCTCAGTTGGTTAAGCAACTGCCTTTGGCTCAGGTCATGATCTTGGAGTCCCGGGATCAAGTCCCTCATCGGGCTCCCTGCTCAGCAGGGAGTCTGCTTCTCCTTCTGACCCTAACCCCTCTCATGTGCTCTCTCTCTCTCTCTCATTCTCTCTCTCAAATAAATAAGTAAATAAAAAAAAAAAAATCTTTAAAAAAAAATATATAAAAAAAACAAACAAACTGTGGTATGCCCACACAGCGGAACATTACTCAGCTGACACTTGAAAAGGAGATTCTGACACATGACATGTCCTACAACATGGATGAACCTTGAGGACGTTATGCTGAGTGACATAAGCCAGTCACAGAAAGACAAACATTTTATGATTCCACTTACATGAGGTAGAGGAGTCAAGTTCATAGAGACAAAAAGTAGGATGTGGGTGTCAGGGGCTAGGGAAGGGGGCAATGGGGAGTTAGTGTTTAGTGGAGAAAGAGTTTCAGTTTGGGAAGATGAAAGAAAGTTCTGGAGACGGATGGTGGTGATGGCTGCACAACAGTGTAAACGTGCTTAACACCATTGAACGGTGCACTTAAAAATGGTTAGAGTGGTAGATTTTATTTTTTTATTTATTATTTTTTATTACTATTTTTTAACGATTTTATTTATTTATTTGCCAGAGAGAGAAAGAGTGCACAAGCAGGGGGAGTGGCAGAGGGAGAAGCACAGTCCCCGCCGAGCAGGGAGCCCGAAGCAGGGCTCGATCCCAGGACCCTGGATCATGACCTGAGCTGAAGGCAGACACTTCACCGACTGAGCCACCCAGGCATCCCAAAGTGGTAGATTTTATATATATTTTACCACAATAAAAAATGCATATGTAGAATTTCTGCTTCTGACCACGACACAGTTACAGGGCCCCAATTTACCCCTCCACATTAAATGACAACCAGACAAAACAACTAAAAAAAAAAGATAAAAATAATTTTCAGATGTAGGCCAGCAGACAGCACAGGACCGTGATCCTTGCGAGATGGGAACAAATGAGGTCTGCCTTCTGGTCGCCCCAGCTTCCTACATTTCCAGGCCACACGGCAGGAGGGGCAGCCCAAAGAGAGCCTGGGGTTCTCCCTCACATGAGCAGACAGGGCTGAGAGTCCAGGGAGGCCAAGGAGGCTAGAACTTCAGGGCAGCATTCGAGAGAGGAAGGAGCTGCAGAAGAGGAGTGGGTTGCAAGAAGAGAGAGATTTAAAGTTCTGCAGAGGGGCCCCCGGGAGACTTCAGCTGAGCACCTGTCAGCATGCACATGTGAGGCCTGGGAAGAGTCACCAGAAAGGATGCAGAACTATCTCTGAAGCTAGAAATAGCTAGTGTGTTCACCAAAGCAGAGAAACCTTGTCATACACAGGGCATCAGGAAGAATACTCAGAAGGATACTGCCTCAAGAAAATTAGCCCTATGCTAATGGCCATTCTGGCCTTGTCTAACAAAGCTTAAAAGTAAGGGTCAAAAGGATTGAGCTATTTCCAAGAAACATAACAGCTTCCAAGAACAAAGCTCAAGAGTGTGTAAAGGAATATAAAAATATCCAACACCCAAAAAAATAAAATGTATAATCCTCTCTCCAATCAAAAGATTATTAAGAATACAAAGTAACAAGAAAATGTGACTCATAATGGGGGGAGGGAAGCAATCAATAGAAACATACTCAGAAATAACACAGATAATAGAGCTGATAAAAAAGGGTATTAAGTAGTTATTGTAACTATATTTTTTCTATGTTAGAAGGGTAGAGGAGAACATAAACATGTTGAAAAGATACATGGAATAGATCTAAAAGACACAAATTGAATTGGCAGAAATAAAAAAATGAGGTCTAGGATTACACACTACAGAACAAAAATTTAGTGCACTTGAAGACTAAATAGCAATTGAAGCCATCCAAAAGAAAACAGAGTAAAAAGATGAGAAAAAAACTGAAGAGAATTAGTGAGCACTGGGAAACACTCAAACAGTCTAATATACATTCATTGGAGTCCCTGAAGGAGAGGCAGGTAGGGAAGAAAAATATTTGAAGAAGTAATGGTTGAAATTCTTCCAAATTTGGTGAAAACTATAAGCCCAAAAATACAATAAGCTAAATGAACCCCAAATATGAGAAGTATGAATAAAACTACAGCAAGGTACCTCATAGAACCAGTGATAAAGAGAAAACTTTGAAAGCAGCTGGAGTGGGGAAGAAGGGCACATTATGTTGAGGGCCAATTTCTCATCAGAAACAATGCATGCCAGAAGACAGTACAGCAACATCTGAAAGTTTAAAAGCTGCCAATCTAGAGTTATTCCTCAGAAAAGGAAATACCTTTCAAAAATAAGGGTAAAAAAAGGACTTTTTCAGACATACAAAAGCTGAAGAAATTCTTCACCAGCACACCTCTACTGCAAGAAATGATAAAGTCCTTTGAGCAGAAAACAAATGGTAACGAAAATTTGGCTTTATACCAAAAAAATAATAATAATAATAATAAGATGAGCACCGGAAATGGTAATTATTGGGTAAATACAAAAGACATTTTCTCTTATCTAAAAAAAATTTGTTTAAAAGATAATTGACTCTTTCAAGTAAACATAATAACAATACATTGAGGGGTTTAAAAGACAAGTAGATATAAAGGCATGACAGTAATTAGCACAGAAGCTGGAAAGGGAGAAACAGAAGTACAGCCTTGTAAGATTGTTACACTATATGTGAAGAATTCTAATATTACTCAAAGATAGACTGCAATAACATACTTTTAAAGTATACTTATACTTTTAAAAAGTAAATTTTCAAAAAATCCATTAGTCATTTATTTATTTTTTTTTAATTTTATTTTATTATGTTATGTTAATCACCAAACATTACATAATTAGTTTTTGATGTAGTGTTCCATGATTCATTGTCTGCGTATAACACCCCATGCTCCATTCAATACATGCCCTCTTTAATACCCATCACCAGGCTAACCCATCCCCCCACCTCCCTCCCCTCTAGAACCCTCAGTTTGTTTCTCAGAGTCCATCGTCTCTCAGGTTCGTCTCCCCCTCTGATTCCCCCCCTTTATTTTTCCCTTCCTACTATCTTCTTTTTATTTTTAATATACAATGTATTACTTGTTTCAGAGGTACAGGTCTGCGATTCAACAGTCTTACACAATTCACAGCACTCACCATAGCACATACCCTCCCCATGCCATCAAAAAAACCGAAATCTTGCCATTTGCAACAACGTGGATGGAACTATAGGATATTATGCTAAGCAAAATAAGTCAATCAGAGAAAGACATGTATCATATGATCTCACTGATAATGAGGAATTCTTAATCTCAGGAAACAAACTGAGGGCTGCTGGAGTGGTGGGGGGTGGGAGGGATGGGGTTGCTGGGTGATAGATATTTATTTATTTTTAAAGATTTTATTTCTTTATTTTAGAGAGAGTGTGTGAGCATGCAGTGGGGGAAGGAGAGAGGGAGAGGGAGAGAGAGAATCCCAAGCAGACTCAGCGCTGAGTGCAGAGTCCAATGTGAGGCCCTACCCCATGACCGAGAGATCATGGCCTGAGCTGAAACCAAGAGTTGGATGCTTAATGTTCTGAGCCACCCAGGTGGCCCTCCATTAGTCATTTAAAGTGTAAGATGCATATGCTTTAAGCTTTTGGGATATCATGTCATTTGTTACATAAAAAATACAATGTATAATACAAAAATGGGAATAAGCTTTAAAATTAAAGCAAATGAACTTAGGTGACTATAATTTCCTTATAGTTAAAAAAAAAAGTCTATACTATAAGCCCTAGAGCAGCTTCAATTTAAAAAAAGAGAGGTAGAGTAAATAAGTCAACAGAGCATATAAATTGAAATAATCAAAGTCATTCAATTTATCCAAAGGAAGTCAGGAAGAAAAGAACAAAGAGCATATTGGACACATAGAAAAAAAGCAAGATAATAGATTTAAACTCGATTATATCAACAAGCATATTAAATGTAAATGCTCTAAACACTTCAAATAAAAGGCACAGACTGTCTGATGAATAAAAGAGCAAAAACAAACTACATATTGTCTAAAATAAATCCACTTTGGGGGCACCAGGGTAGCTCAGTTGGTTAAGCAATTACCTTCAGCTCAGGTGATGATCCCAGGGTCCTGGGATCAAGCCCCACGTCGGGCTCCCTGATCAGTGGGGAGCCTGCTTCTCCCTCTCCCTCTGCTGCTCCCCCTGCCTGTGCTCTCCTGCTCTCTCCCTGTCAAAAATAAGTAAAATCTTAAAAAAATAAATAAATAAACCCACTTTTATTAAAAAGATATAGGTAAATTACGAGTAAAGGATGGAAACACAATACATCACCCAAAGAATAATCAGAAGAAACCTGGAGTGGTTATATTAATATCAGACAAAGTACGTTTTGAAGCAAAGAGTATTACCAAGGATTAAGAGCATCATTTAATGATGATAAAGGAGTCTATTCATCAAGAAGACATAACATAACAATTATAGTTGGAGATTTCAGAAACTTCTCTTAATAACTGATAGACCAAGTACACAGAAAATCAGTAAGGATAAAGAAATCCTGAACAATACTGTAAGCCAATTTGACCTGATTTGAGATCTATAGAATATGCTACCTAACTGAAGAAGAATGTTCTTTTCAAGTGCACACAAACATTTACCAAGGTAGATCTTATTCTGGGACCCAAAAAAATGAATAAATTTATAAAAATTCAAGTCATACAAGGACTATTCTCTGGCCACAATGAAATTAAATTAGAAATCATAGCTGAAAGATATCTGAAAAAAAATCCCCTAAATATTTGGAAACTAAATAATGCACTTCTAAATAACTCATGCCAAAGAAGGAATCACAAAGACTATTAGAATCGTATTTTGAAATGAAGAAAAATTAAAACATGACATGTCCAAATATGTAAGATGCAGCTAAAAGTGCTTACCATGAAAGTTATAGCACTGACCACCTAATTAGCAAATGAGCATGTTCTTGAAATAATGACCTTAGCTTCCACCTTAGGAAGTGAGAAAAAGGAGAGAAAACTTAACTCAAAGTAAGCAAGAGACAAGAAATAATAAAGACAATGATAAATAAATGGAATAGGGAGAAGAAAAGTGATAGAGAAGATCAACCAAACCAAAAGCGAGGTATTTGAAAAGATGTATAAAGTTGATAAATCTCTAGCCAGGCAGATCTGAAAAAAGAGATAGAAGAAACAAATTACCAGTATCATATATAAGAGTGGGGAGAGACATCACTACAAATCCTACAGGCAAAAAGTAATAATAATGAGAGATTGTTATGAACAATTTTTAGATGACTAAACTCAGTAACTTAGATGAAATGAGGAAATTACTTAGAAGACAAAAATTTTCAGAGTTCATTCAAAAAGAAACAGATAATCTGAATGGCTTAGCCTTATATCTATTAAAGAAATTGAATTTGTAGTTAAAAACTTTCTCACAGAGAAAATCCCAGGCCCATATGGCTTCACTGGAGAATTCCACCAAGCGTTGAAGACAGAAGCAAAATTAATTCTACAGAAACCCTTCCAAAAAACTAAAGAGGAGGGAACATTTTCCAACTCATTGTATGAAGCCAGCATTACCCTGATACCAAAACCAGAAAATGATATTATAAGATAGCTTCAGAGTATTATCCCTCACGAACATAGATGCAAATTTTCTTTTAAAAATTGAGCATATCTAATCCAACAATATACAGAAAGGATAATATATCCTGGCTAAATGGGGTTTATGAAGGAATTGCAGAGTTGATTTAACATTTGAAAATCAATGTAATTCATCATATTGGCAGAATGAAGGAGAAAAGACGTATGATCACATCAGTAAATGCAGGAGACTCATTTCACAAAATCTAACATGTCATGCCTTGCAAATATTCTCAGCAAATTAAAATTAGAAGAAACTCCTCAATATGAGAAAGAGCACCTGCAAGAAAGTTACAAGGAACATCACTAATGGCAGAAGGCTGAATGCTTTCCCCTAATTTCAGGAACGAGGCAAGGATGTCTGTTCTCACCACTTTGGCTCTTGCTCTTGTTCTCACCACTTTCATTCAGCACTGTATTGGAAATTCTAGCTAATGCAGTATGGCAAAGGGAAGACATAAAAAGCAGACGTATTGGAAAAGTTAAAGTAAAATTGCCATATTTGTTCATGACATGATCATCTACATAGAAAATTCTAAGGAACCTACCAGGAAGAAAAAAAAAAAGCCGCTAGAACTAGTAAGTGAGTTTGCCAAGTTTGCAAGATACAGATTAATAAAAATATATTGTTATTGCCACATATTAGCAAGAAAAAAAAAAGAAATTGAAATTTAAAAAAATAAAATCACTATGATCTCATCAAAACAGATTAAATGCATGGGATTAAATTTGACAAAAGAAGTGCAAATACCACTGAAAACAAAACAGTGTTGAGAGAAATAAAGACCTATTAAATAGAGAGGAGTACGGCATTCATGGATCAGAAGACCCAATGTTATTAAGATGTCAATCATCCCCAAATTAATGTACAGGTTCAATATTATCCCAATCAAAAGCTCAGCAGGTTTACTGTAGAAATTGATTATCTAATTTAAAAAATTATATTAAAATACAAAACTAAGACTAGCCATACATATACACACAAAACAACAACTTTGAGAAAAAAAAAGAGTAAGGTCAGAGGGCCTAAACCTAAACTGATAAATTTTAAGATTTATTGCAAAGTTACTATAATCAAGACAGTATCATATTAACATATATACAGACATACAGGTCAGTGCAGCAGAAAAAAGTGGTCAGAAATAGACTGATTTTCAACAAAAGTTCCAAGGTAAGGCAGTAAAGAAATGACAATTTTTAAAATAATTAATGCTGGAAAAATTAGGTAACCATATACAAAGTTTAAAAAATAAATGAACTTTGGGGCGCCTGGGTGGCTCAGTCGTTAAGCGTCTGCCTTCGGCTCAGGTCATGATCCCAGGGTCCTGGGATCGTGCCCCGCATCGGGCTCCATGCTCGGCGGGAGGCCTGCATCTCCCTCTCCCACTTCCCCTGCTTGTGTTCCCTCTCTCGCTGTGTCTCTCTCTGTCAAATAAATAAATAAAATCTTTAAAAAAATAAAATAAAATAAAAAATAAATGAACTTTGATATTTCATACCATACGTAAAATTAACCCAAAATGGATCATAGCCCTAAATGTAAGAGCTAAGATTATACTCCTTCTAGAAGAAAATATAAGAGGAAATCCTAGTGGTCTTGTGTCCAGCAAAGATTTCTTAAATACTATTCAAAGTAGGAAACATAAAAGAAAAAACAAATTGGACGATATCTAAATAAAACTTTTTGCTCTTCAAAAAGAGTGTTATGAAATTAACAGCTATTAATTAACAGCCACAGACTGGGAGAAAATATCTGGAAAGCATAGATCTATCTACAGACTCGAATCTAGAATGTATAAAGAACTCTTATAGTTCAATAATAAGATAAACCAATAAAAAATAAGGAGAAGATCTGATTACACACTTTATCAAAAGAAGCTACATAGATGGCAAATAAGCACCTGGAAAGATTCTCAACATTATTGGTTATGCAAATAACCATATGCAAAATAATGCAAAATAAAATTCAAAATAAATGCATAATAAAACCATAATGCAAAATAAAAAATGCAAAATAAAACCATAATGAGATACCACAGCACACCCACTAGAATGACTAAGTTAAAAATAAAAACTAACTATAGGTCCACATAGATGGACCTAGAAGGTATAATGCTATGCGAAAAAAGTCAGACAGGGAAAGACAAATACCATATGATTTCACTTACAGGTGAAATCTAAAAAAACAAAGCAAATGAAGAAATAAAAACAGATTCATAAATCCAGAGAACAAACTGGTGGCTGCCAGAGGGGAGGTAGGTGGGAGATGGGTGACATAGGTGAAGGAAATTAAGAGGTACAAACTTTCATTTATTAAAACAAGTCACGGAGATGAAAAGTACAGCACAGGGGATGTGGTCGATAATATCATAACCACGTTGTTTGGTGACAGATGGCGACCCAACTTACCATGGGGAGCCCTGAGTAATGTATAGAATTGTCGAATCACTGTGTTGTCCACCTGAAACTAACATAACACTGTATGGTAATTATACTTCAGTAAAAAAAAATGCAATGGCCAATTAAAATAAACAAGTGTGCCACATGCCGAAAGAGAGAGAGAGAACGAAAAGAGGAAAGACAAGACTGACCACACCAAGTCGCAGGGTGGATGGGGAAGCTTCTGGAACTCTACACAGCTGGTGGGACTGTAAAATAAATAAGCCACTTTGGGGAAACGGTTTGGCAGTTTCTTAAAAAGTTAAACATGCCTGTACCATATGACCCAGCCATTCCACTCCTAGGTAATAACCCAACAGAAATGAAATCCGTGCATATGTCCGTGCAAAGTCTTGGACATGAGTGTTCACAGCAGCTTCATTTGGAAGAGTCAAAATCTGGAAACAGCCCAAACGTCCATCAACAGATGCATGTATAAACAAATCGTGGCATAGCCGTACAATGGAGTATGACTCAGCAATAATAAGGAGTGAGCTATTGATATACATGATAATACTTACCTGGCAGGGGAGATACGGTGATCGTGATACACACAATAACACGGATGAAGCTCAAAATAATTATTCTGCATGAAAGAAGTCAGACAAAAAGTACGTATTGGATGATTCCATTTACAAGCAATTCTGGAAAATGCAAAGTAATTTATCATGACGGAAAGTAGATCAGTGGTTATCTGAGGGTGGGTGAGCATGGAGGGATGGATTACAAAGGAGCTCAAGGAAGCTTTAGGAGGTGACAGTTGTGTTCACCATTTGACCATGGGGATGGTTTCATAGACATATATTAAACCTCATCCACTGTATACGTTAAATATGGACAGTTTATTATAACCCAGTTATATTTCAATAAAACTACAAAACACAACTTAAAACTTACCTCTCTCCTTCTGTTAACTTGTGATGCTATGCTCAGGAAACCAAGGTTTTAGAGGCATTCCTGGGGCCAGCTTGGCATATTTGTGGGTGTTAGAAGATCCAGCCTTGCTTATTCCACAGGACTCAGACTAATACAAGCTTCTCCTCCTCCACCCCCGGTCATCCCTGTTTGCTCAGTTAACTGCTATTGGTTTGAAGAAACTCAGCTCAAAAGTCAGCTCCTCCTAGATATCTTCCTGGGATGCATGGCAGGATCTGGGATGCCCACCCACATTCTGATTGGCACTCACGATCAGCCTGTCTGAGCCCAGTCATGTGGGTCACTCTCAGGACACTGTGGACAACTCGTCCCATAGCTTCTGTTCACAGCACAATGCATGGCCCCAGAAACCACCTGATGAATAAATAACAAGCATGGGGGTAGGAATAGGTCTCAAACAAGGGCAGGAACGAGGCTTCCTTTTGGATGATGCAGACACAGCTGATGTTAAAGGTCCAAGAACCTGAAAGCATGGCCCTGCATCTCTTCCAGATGCCCCCTCTCTGGCTGCTCAGAAAAGGGGAACAGAGCGGTGAACAATGAGTGTGTCCAAATAAGCCCCGATACATCTTCCTTCCCCCTTCCAGCTCAGGAGGGAACTGGGGTCTTGTAGGGTAGCCATGATCATCTCTGACCTCCACAGGACCCACAGGGAGAGGGTACAGAAGAAGTTAGGCCAGACCCAGCCTTTGCAGTAAGGAACATCTACAAGGACAGGCAGATACAATTAAAATAATCCCTTGTTTGCTCCCTGAGATGCCAAACAGGGGATAAAAGTCCACGTCAATGGGTCCAAGCTTTTGACGAGAACAGAGCTGACTCATGCAGTATCTCCCCTTTTGGATGGGGTCCCTCAGTAGGTTCCAGAAAGGCTGAGTGCAGCCCCATCTGACCCTGCCCCTAGTAACCACAAGTCCTTCCTACATGAGCATTCCTTTCTCTCCCCCACATTCCCATCAGTCTCCAGATCAGCATCACCAGAGGAACCCTCATGGGGATCTGGCTTACACCACCTGCCAACGCCCTTCTGGATGCCAGGAAGCCGGACTCCCTGGGCCGGGCAAGTTCCAGAATGCATGCCTCTCCGGAGTCAGGGCTTCGCTTTTGTAGGCATGCCAGAGAGTATCGCGGTGGGCAAAACTGAAAAGGAACCAGAAGTCCTCTAGATACTCTAATTCATTCATCCCCAAAAGATGTGTCTGCCCTTTGTGGGGTCCTACGCCACCTGAAGGTAAAAGAGGAGAAGGAGCCCCAGCCTGGCCCCTGGGGAGCCCACAGGTGGTGGAGGAGACCAAGGAGAACAGAGAGGAAGTGAGGGCAAAGAGGGGAGGTGGTCAGGAAAAGCTTCTGGAGGAGGTGAGCTAAGCCAAGGTTTTACAAAGTGGGCTACCCTGGACCAGGCCCGACCAGAAAAGGCCTGTTGCAGGAAAAGGCATCAGGGTGAGCGAAGAGGAGCCAGGCATACCCATAAGGAGTGTGGTATGAGGGACGAGGAGGCTATGGCTTCCAATACCCCACGCAGCCTGCTCAGCACAGGGGCCCAAACGTGTGACTTGGTGTTCTGTCAATCGATGGTGCACAATTGCTAACATTCGCCATTTTGAACAGATTATTCCATTTATTTACCTTGGTGGGTGATCTATAGCTCCGGTACAAGGTTCCAAGGGTATAAAGTGAAAGCTGGCTTTCTTCTTTCACCTTGGTAAGACTCTGGGGAATGCTGTGAAACAGCTGGATCCTGGATCTACACAAGAAGAAGGGAGAAACCCTTTTTTGAAGCATTGCTGGACTCACAGGAAGTGAGTGAAATCTCTAAAGACCAATGCCCACCCCTGACGTCCATACCCCTGCCCCAGTAAAAAGAGAACTGGTGTGAATTGAACCCAGAACAGCTGGGAGCCGAAGGCAAATGGGGGAGGAAGTTGCCCTGAAGTCATGTAACGCAGTCAGTGGGAAAGACAACATGATGTAGACCCCGAGGCCTGTGGCCACCACAATTTGTAGAGAGTATAGGAGAGGTACATGGGGCGTGTTTGAAGAAAACAAGGGCCAACTCCTAAAGATACACAAACAAGAGCCTCTGGGAAGAATGACCATGCAGAGCTTAAAAAGAACCCAAAGGAACTTCTAGAAATGAAAGATATAATCTGGGAAATAGTTAACTCAGTAGATGGATCAAACAATAAATGAGACACCACAACTGGAAAAGACTCTCTCATGACTTCCATTCACTCCTCCAATGCCGGCCCCTCTGTCTTCTCCCTCCAGCCTAGCAGACACTGCAACCAGAAGCAAACAGAAGAAATCTTCCACTGCGGCCGAGCTCGCCTCCACCACGTGCCAGCACCACACCCACACACTCAGTCTTCACCCCTACTTCTAGCAATGAACTTTTCATGCCCCAACCTGAAGGCAAGTCCACCTGTGTTCCAGAACCGTCTCTCCACATCCCCTGAAGGCCACTGCGCCAGACATTCTCTGCTCCTCTCCCACACTACTCACTTTCTCTCTCTGCTGGAATATTTTCATCACCTTCTTATGACTTAACCCTAGAGTTAAGTGGATTCAACACCCAGAGCCAAGTCTTTTCTCTCTTCCCTTGGTTAGCTCCAGTAGCTTCTTAAAGAAAGACTTACAAGAACCAGATTTCCTGAGCCCTTACCCATCCGGTAGTGTCTGTTGCCTCGCGACTCGTGTGACAGTTTGGCTAGGTATAAAATGACTTCTCTGAGCACACCCTGTGGATGCCTTTCCCCTTCTATGTTTCTCACCTAACCTGATCACCTTTCCTTGATTCCCGTGTTGTCTTTGAAATTTAGTGACTCTAATCAGGAATGCCTTAGTGTTGACCACTGTATATATCTCCCTTGGGACACAATATTTCCTTTCAATCTGTAGACTCGGGTCTTCCTTTTATTTCTAGAAATATTTCTTGAGTTATAATTATAATTTTTAATTATTTTTCTTTCATAATCTTAGCTCTTTGTTCTTCAGTCTCATTGGATACAAATATTTGGGATATTCTTTACTACCTCCCCATACTCAAATCCTTTTAAATGCCTTATTTGCTTCCATTTTGTGTTGTTCACTTTCTCCTCAGTCCTGTCCTTCACATACCTTCCTATGTTGTCAGCTTCGGCAGTGTCTCCTTGTGCTGCTTCCAATATGCCCTTCGTATCTGGTAATGGCCGTACTTGTCTGCTCCACATTTTCCTGAGTTCTGCAAGTTCATGTCTCATTTCCTTTACTCTTGCCATGACTTCCCTGGGGTCCATCTCTACTTTAAGCTCTTATTTTATAGAGGCAATTCTCCCATGTTTTCTTTTTTAATTCATGGCAATATGTTTGGTCATGAATTCCATCTGCTCCACAACAATATTACTTTGATAAGAAAGAAAAAACGGAAAGAAAGACGAAAAACATGCATGTATGTCATCCATTTTCAAGGAAATCCAGTGGGCCCATAGTTGACGGATGCACTGGTGGTTAACCAAAGCCACACGCACCTCCGTGGGCCTCTCTGGCTCTTTCTTCTGTTCCTACCATGATCCCCTCATAAAGGGCCTTTCCCCACTTCAGTCTCTAGGATCCTCTCCCTTCCTTGGTGCTCTGTGAACTGCTGTGTCTTTGCAGAGAACCCTGGCTATTTCCTGTGATATGGAAAAAGAGTTTCAGGACACATCCCTCCCCCCGAACTCTACAACCACACATGTATCCTTCAGCCAAATGGCCTGCTGGGATTCCTGATAGGTCAGTGGAACCATGCTCCAGATTTTCCAGCCAGTGGCACAGAGAGAATTCCCAGGGCCAAGGGAGAACAAATAGGGAAAGCAGCTTGACTCTCCTGTGAATGCACTGTCTTCTCTCTGCTTTGGGTGCTGGAATTCGGGTCTGGTGGCTGTAAGAACCAGTCAGCACATCTGTCTGTGCACCAACTTTTCCTCTGACTCATTACCTTGCACCCTTGTCTCTATGCCTTGCTTCTTTTATCTATCCAGCTTTAATGTATGCACGTATAAATAAATCAATAGGAATCAGAGAGGGACTGGTCAAGGAAAGCATTTCCTGGGGTCAAAGACTGGACATCATTTTAAAACCACTGAACCTCCGACAGTGGCAACAAGATGCTGATGTTCACTGAACATCAAATAAAGCTAATGTTGCAGAGACCATGAGCAGGACATGATCATCTTTGCGCTGTTTTTCCACTTCTCATGAAGGATGAGGACCAATCCGCATGCAGCCTTATGCCCCAGCCAACAAGGGGTTCATCTGGGGAGAAGGCTGAAAAGCTGCAGGAACAGCGAGGGTTAGAGCTTCGGGAAACAGGGTGCAGTCCCAGCCTTCATGACGATGGAGAGTGTCTTATCACTAAACCTCACCTCCCTACTGCAGTTGGAAACACCCACTTCAGAGAATGGCTGGGAAGATCTCATGGGATGCTCCCTGTAAAAGCATCAAGCAAGGTGCCTGGAACCTCGCAACTGAAAATAAAATTTGGTTCACTTTCCTCTTTCTGAGCCCTGCAGAAGCTGGAGGACCGCTCTCGCTCTTACGGTCTTCCTTCCCTGTTGTGGGCCATCAGGCGTGTCCACTTCAACCCCGCAACTCTTACAGGGCTGTTTTGATGCATCGACGTCAGAATTGGACTTGTCAATTTTTTAAGTCATGGGTTTTTTTATCAAGTAATATTCACAACAGATCTCCGGACACTATGCCACCCATCACCCCTTCAAATTACATCATGAGACACTTGCCCCTTTGGTGTCCCATGCCACCTCCTCTACCTCTTCTTTTTGTATCAGTAGTTCTCACTTTCTTTACACTTGATTTGTCTGAATTCTTATGAGTAGGTACTATGTGTTTTTAGTTTTAAATTCCAGTTAGTTAACCTACAGGGTAATATTAGTTTCAGGTGTACAGTATACTGATTCAATACTTCCATACATAACCCAGTGCTCATCACTCCTTCATCCCCATCACCTGCTTCCCCTACCCCCCCACCCACCTCCCCTCTGGTAACCATCAGTGTGTTCTCTAGAGTTAAGAGTCTGTTTCTTGGTTTGTCTCTTATTTTTTTCCTTTCGCTCATTTGTTTTGTTTCTTAAATTCCACATATGAGTGAAATCATATGGTATTTGTCTTTCTCTGACTGAATTATTTTGCTTAGCATAATACTCTCTAGCTCCACCCAGATCATTGCAAATGGCAAGATTTCATTCTTTTTGATGGCTGAGTAATAGTCCATGGTGTGCATATATATATATAAATATACACACCACATCTTCTTTATCCATTCATCAGTTGATAGATTCTCGGGCTGCTTCCATAATTTAGCTATTGTAGATAATGCTGCAGTAAACATAAGGGTGTGTGTATTCCTTTGAATTTTTGTATTCTTTGGGTAAATACCTAGTAGTGCAATTGCTGGATCATAGGGTAGTATTTTTATAATCAGAAAAAAATACCAAACATCTTAAATAATACACCTGTGTTGCTGCAAAGGCATACTGAACTTTTGGGAGTTTAGTGGAGATTGTCCAGCATGGTGGGAAGCTGAGAATGAGCAGTGTCCTGTCACCCACTGTCCTCCACTCTCTGGAAACCTCTGAGCAGGACTGCCCCAGTGTGGGAACAGAACTCCCTCAATTAGAACCTCCGAGCCGCCTCTTGCCAGGTGTATGACTTTGATCAGCTGGTTAACATCTCTGTTCCTCAGACGCCACATGTGTCGAATGCAGGTAAGATCGAGCCCGAGCTCTCAGGTGCCCAGGAGGAGGGAATAAGGCAAAACACCTCGAGTGGTACCCAGCACCTCAGGGCCATCCCTCTGTACACGATCAATAAGAGGACAGGGCCAGACAGCCTGTAAGGGAACAGTGGCCCTTTAGCCACAAAAAGATATAAAGTACTGATTCGTGCTACAATGCAGATGAACCTCGAAATCGTTCTGTTAAGTAAAAAGCAGCCAGTCACCAAAGACTGCACGTTGTATGATTCCATTTATATGAAATGCCCGGAATAGACAGATGTATGGAGACGGGAAGTAGATTAGCAGTTGCCAGGGGCTGGGGGGTGGAGGGGTAGCTGCTGACAGTGGTGAGTGCTTAATGAGCGTGGGTTTCCTTTGAGGACGATGAACAAGGTCTGGAACGAAGAGTGATTGCTGTACATCATGAATGTACTTAATGCCGCTGAACTGTACATTTTAAAACAGTTAAAATGGTAACGTTTATGTTATTTGTACTTTGCCATTTAAAAAAAAAAAAAGGTACAGAGGCCCATCCCCGGAGGATCCCCAGAACACAATCATGAGAACACACTCTGCTTTGAGTGATCAGTGGTTCCTGCTCCATTAGCTTTGCTGTTTAACAAACCACTTCAACATTTCGTGGCTTGAAACAACTAAGCTCACCATTGTGTGGGCTGGCTGTGCTGTGCTGGTCTGGGCTCCCTCACATGTCCGTGGTCGGCTGGCGGGCCCCTGGAGGCTGCAGGATCTAACGGGGCCTCACTCCCATGCGTGGCTGTTGGGAGCCTGCTGGCTGGGGAGCCTCGGCCAGGAGGGCTGGTCTCTGGCCCCCGGGGGAGGGGGAGGGGGCGCAAGTCTCTGGAGGCCAGGGCTCCAAGTACACAGCCTCACTTCTGCCACACCCTATTGGTCAGAGCAGGTCAGGTTGGCCAGATTCAAGCATGGGGGTGAGTGGGAAATGGACCCTGGTCTCCAGCTGGAGGGGCTGCCAAGGAGCCGTGGCTCTTCACCCAACCACCGCATTCCTGAAACAAAGTGTTAAAGACCCCGGCTGCCCAGTTTCTGCTATGCGTTTCCCAGATGATGCCCAGGTCCCACGCGATCCCTGTGGCCACTGTACTTGCACCTCCGGGGGTGGGGGCGGGGGGCGGCTCGTGTGAGAAGGGCGAGGCTCAGACAGGAGGCCGGGGCATCCTCTTTGCAAGCCACTTAGTACAATAGTATAGCTGAAATGGAACGGCTTGCAATTCAGGGCTGCCGCGTCCCCGACACCCAGGCAGAAGTAATAGAGGGGCCACATCGAAATACTGTCCTTGGTTTTCCTTGGGACTCTATGTTTCTTTTTGCTTCAGAACTAAATAGGCCTGTCATCACTTTTGTCCCCCCTGTGTCCAGGCCTCCTCTCTCTCAGCAGTTCTGGAGGGTCAGGGCGGGGGTCCGCTTCAGGTAGAAGAAATAAAGGGGGCAAAGACAGGGGTGGGGACAGCAGGAGCCCCTCTCTGCTGTGGCCAGGGTCCTAGGGCATATGAAGCAGATTTCTTGTCCAGAAAGGGGAGTTTAGTGCATGGTAAAGAGCCTGAAACCAGGAGGGAGGTGAACTGGACCATGTCCGTGGTAATAGAGAGCCACTGACGAACGTGGAGTGCCAGGGCCGAGTTCAGGAAAAGCCGTCCACAACACTGGCAGACAGATGCTGTTCGGAGAGCTCCAAGGCAGGACGCTCCAGCAGGAGGCCCTGATGGAGATGCCATGGAGGTAGAGATGATGTCTTGACAACGGCTTCATGTGGAAGGACAGGAAGGAGTGGAGAGGGGATGTGGGGAGGGGGTGGGTGACAGGGAGGGCAGGGGCACCATGCACGCAGGACGGGGACAGGAGAAGGCACGGTGCATTTGCAGGGAGAAGGAAACAGATGCGGGTAAGTGTTGCTGACTGTTCTAGGGAGACGTCCAGAGCATGGGGTGTCATGGCCGTGGGGCAGGGGCAGAGCGAGGCTGACGGGGTGGCCCCACAGGCAGAGGGGTGCACGCTGGCCCTGGGCACTGCCCCGCCCGCAGTCTCGCCCGCGGCCGGCCCCCGGGCCAGCCCTGCGGTCTGATGTGCCGCCGGGGTCTAAAACCCAACTTCCAAGATTGAGCAATAGCGTTTTCTCCTCCCAGATGAAAACCTGTCCAAAACACAGGCCCAGATTGCTTCCCTGCTCTCTCCTACACTTGGAGTACTCGGCGCCTGGCCACAGCTGCATGGCTCACAACAGACTTTACAAGGTTGTCCCTCTGCCAGAGTCCTTTGAGAAGTAAAAATAGCTGAAATGAGCCCGCTCTCCCGGAACCATGAAAACATTTCACCATCCCTCAAGCTTTCACCTACTGCCGTGTCATCCTATACCCCTACTCACTCTTTACGAGACCCGAGTGTGGAGCCTCGAGGGGCCGTGCTGAGCCTCCCTCCACTTCGGGCTCAGCTTTAACTGGGGCACTGGGCTGGAGACGGGCAATTGCCATCTCCGTTGCCGCTCAGGTGCACCGAATCCCGCAAGACGTGCTGTCAGTGAAAAAAAGAAATGCTTTCTAATCTTCCCGGCACCTGCTGGGGCACGCGGTGCCCGGTTATTACATTCTGGGCACGATTAACCCTTCCAATATTAGGGTCCTGGGCTTGGGTAATGTGCTCTCAGGCCAGCAACAAAAATATCTCTGAGATTTTTGAGCTAACGGTGCATTTGCGAGGTCATTCAAGGCTAAGACCAGAAGGATTAAAAGATCTGACTCCTTCCTGAGGTCCTTAGTTGTAAAGGACCAAAGAAGCCGTAAAACAAAGATTTATTCAGTTTCAGCCGGACAGCTCAATGGCACAACCCCGTAAGGACCAGGAAAAAAGAAACATCTGGCCAGAAAAGCACACTTGTTTACGAAAAAAAAAAGAAAAAAAAAAAAAGGTTTAAGAGTCTTCTCCAGCTTTACCAAGTTTTTGGACGAAAATGAGGCTGAACACGAAAAACAATGTAGAACCTTGAGAGCCACAGGGCAACACGGGCGGGAGAAAGAACATCTTGTTTCTTCCTCATCCAGCTGCCTCGGACCTCGGGCCCCCGCGCCCCGCCCCAAGCGCCCCGGGGAGAAGCCCTGCCCTGGTAGGTAGCCCCTGGGGACCGCGCAGCTGTGGCGCTCCCCGCACAGGTGGCCAGGCCGCCCCTGGGGCCCCGCCCTTTTGTGGGGGAGGGCAGCCTTCGGACGGATGCTCGCGGAGGGTCCCTGATGACCAAGAGCCTCTCTTCTGAGCTCAGCGCACACCGCCCTGGTGCTGTTGGCACCTAGATAGTGACAACCACTTACGCGGCGTGGTGGGGGGGGCGGTGCGTCTTTGGAGCCGTGGACAATGGCTGTTTTGTAAGGAAGGAAGCCTGCACTGGCAGCATGGCCCCAGGCCCAGGCCGGGAAACTCGCCTTCTTTTCCAGGCCTGCTGTTGACTCAGCGGGGCTTTGAGGCCAAGCCCTGCCGCCAGGGTCGGCCCAGCCCCCTCCTGATGTGCGTGCGCTGGAGCCTACGGATGCATGGCAGTCACAGGACGGCCGGACCCCCGGCTCTCCCCGGGATGCTCCTGGGATGAACGGGTTAAGACTGGAAGATGCTTTGAACTTCTTGGCACAAAGCTGTCTCGAGCACGGTGATTAATAAATCTTACCACAGAGGTGGATTAAGGTCAGAAGTCACTCGGGGGCCTGGGGAATAGAGCTGGCTCATGGCTGCACCTCTGAAGCCCACGCTGTTTGCAGCCCTACGCAGGGGGCAGCAACGGAGGCGGGGGTGCCCCAGGGTCCCCAGGCTCACTTGTTCATACCGCGGTGGGCCCTGGAAAAGCTCACAGGACTAGAGAAACACGCACACACACGATCGCCATGGAAGTAAAGGCTAGAGAAGAAATGGAATCACACGGCCAAGGCGGAATGGAGTTAGGCAGCCCACAGCCGCTGGGGTGACGGGAGCACCATGTTGTGGGAGTCCGAGATAAAGCTTCTAACAGCAGCCAGTGAGGAAGACGCTGAGCAGACCACTAACCAGGTAAGGTGGCCCTGCTGCCATCTTCCAAGGGGGCCTCGAAATTTCTGAGCAACCAGGGCCTGCGTGTTCCCAAATGCCACCGAAAGATGACATTCCTGGAAACCTTGCACCACGATGCCAAGTCGCGAAGAGCATGAGACAAAGCTGTGACTTTCGTTACAGTGGCTCCTTCTCTTCCTCCATAAAATGGGGTGTCGGACCCGCCATGGCATCAGTGTCCCTGAGTCACCCAGACTTGCAGTCCTTTACACCTCTGTCACCTCCCCCCCACACAGCATGGGTGGTCTGTGGACGGTCTCCCTTCTGCTGCCCTCCTGAGCCCCAGCGAGACACTCAGGAACCGGCGCCCCGATGCCCCAGATGGCCAGACCAGACCGAGGCAGGACAAGCTCATCTCCGGCTAGGTCAATGCCATGCCCAGTACTGCTCCTTCCCGCCCGTCTGCCCTTCCAAGTGTTCCCGTGGCACCTCAAAATGCCACTCTTAGGCCATGAACCACTGGTACGGGGACATGGAGGTGACACTCTGGCTCCCGAGCTCCCCGTGGTGTATTCAATTCCACCTGCTGGCCTGGTGTGTTCTGGAGGCGCCCCTGCTCTCTGCATGCTGGTTCTGCACTAAACCTTCTTCTCTCCCCAAGTCTCTTTGGCCCTGTGTTCCCCCAGGAAATCCTCCTGGATCACCTCAGCTAGCCCTCCCATCGGTGAATCCCTCCCCAACCTCATGAGCATTGGAAACACATTCCCAAACAGGGATCTGACCTTTGGGCTAACAAAGTCCATTCTCACCAGTACGGCGCCCTGACCACTCCCAGTGGCCCTGAGAGTCTCCTCTCCCTGTCCCAACAGCAATGCGCTTGCATGCACGGAAAGGACTCATAAAAGCCTATCATTTGTTCTGCTCGTCTGTGTTTATCCTACCCCTTCTGATGCCATAGACTGTGCAGCGAACCCTCCGCACACCTGGGGGAAGCTGAAACCAAAGGGGAGCATTGCACGCCCTACAGGCCATCAGCACCATGGCCGGCTCATTAATGATTGCCTAAGCTCCAGACTAGCAGCATCTACATCTGCCCTCCGCTCCCCATCCCATCCCATTGAAGTCCCATCCACCTGGCCACCAGGCCACCAGGCCAGCTCCCTCTGCTCCTGTCACCCCCAGTCCACCTTCCCCTTTTCATCACTGGAGGGGGGTATCCTTAATTCTACCCCTGCTTTCTCATCAGGATGACTGCAAAGCCTCTGGTCCTCCAATCCCCCAAGACTTCCCACACACCAAGGCCAGAGCAGTCCTTCTCAAATGCTTTCTTGGCATCCCCTAGCATGACCCAGGGCCAGAATGCAGCGTGTGGTTGGTATCGAATACACAGATGCATCTGCCCAATGGATCATAGCACTGTCTCTTCTTAAAAACCATAGTTCCTCCATTGTCCTGAGGACAAGGCTCGTGGTCATTGGTCATCAGTGTGGCTTCAGAAGGTGTGCTAACCTGACCACTCCTCGACACACAGACCCTACATGTCAGGGCCACCGCAGACTATTCACCTCGAACACCACACTCTGCTTCCAGGCTTTGCAATTACAGCTCCTTTTGCCCCCCTGCATCTGTCCTCGCCTCCACTGTCCTCATCCCATCATCCTTCACCCCCCAAGGGTCCCTTCTCCGTGGAAGGGCCCTCCCTCCCTTGCTCCCACGAGGGTCGGCACCCACGTTGGCCATGCCAGGTCCATGCCTGCAGGGGCTAGGTCTGGGCGTCCACAGTCAGCGAGGCTTTCTAGGGCGCGCACGCCACTCGCTCACCGGCCTGTCTTTCCCCCGCACACCACACTAGGACACGACAACCAGCGAGGGCCCCTCTTAGCCGAGGCTCAGACTGGGTCTCAGTGTGTGAGCTGAGCTTGCTGCCGGGCTGGCTCCCGGGCCAAAGGAGCCTTGCCTTTAAAATTGCTTTATTGATGTGCGTGGAAAGCCAGTGTTCTCTGCTTATCTCAGAGTGGGTCCCATCTTACCGATGAGTTACTGCGCTCACATGGCAACCGGGGGGAGTGCCTGGGTGGCCCACACGCATGCCAGACCGCCCGGCCCTCCGAACCACTTACGTTTCAGGGCTGGTCTAAGCAGCCTGGCTGGCTAAGCCCAGGTGTGCCAACGTTCTACACTAGCAACATGGTGGTTGCGTCCGATCACAGAGAGTGAATCGGCCCCGCTCCGCCCCAGGCTGGTGGACATGGCCTGACCCTCTGACTCAGGTGAGTGGGGCCAGGGGCCGCCTCACCGAGACCTTCTTGCCCGTCTGTATGTCCTCATGTCATCTCCAGAGGCATCTGCCGTGGCACCCAGGGAAGAGATGGCCGTAAATCATCTGCCCCCACCGTCCCTATGAAAACACTGAAAGTGCTCGGGATAGGTGTGGTTTTGCCGGCGAGAAGCAGGGCCAGCCCGAGGCCCGGCAGCATTACAAGCAGGAGTTTCAAAGGGCTGTATCAGTGGCATGGCCGAAGGCTCCGCCCTCCATAAATCAACCCGGGGCCTTGGCGTCCTCACTGGGCGCTTCCCGCTCGGGCTCACCCGAGGGTGAGGGGTGCTGCTGGCCACTCCCATCCCACGCCACAGGCTTGGGCCTCGGCTTAACCCGGCCTGACCCCGCGGAGGCCCACACGCTCAGCATCCCACACACCACACGCAGCCACAGGATTACACAACACCATTCCGATGCTGCAGAGAACAGCATGTACAAGGAAGCCCAACCCCGCGGCCCGCAGGAGGCAAACAGGAGGGAGGATGGAACCTGTGTGCTGCTGACGGGCGGCTCCCACTCCAGCCCGGGCTCGGTCACTCGAAGACCGGCCACCGTGGGCAGGAGCCGCCGCCCCCCTCGGCCCCGGCCACCGCCTCCGCAGAATGGGAACGGGCGGCCGATGGGGTCCAGCCCAGCACAGGGGTGCACGGCACAGGCTCGGTGGGCCCCCAAGCCCCTGGGTCTTGTCGGACCCTGTCACCATGAGGCGGTTGGTGGGACAAGATGAGAAGGAAGGGCCTGAAATGTGTATTTTACTGGATTCCCACTTACTCAGGATAAGCTGCCTGCAGAAAATGGGCTGTTATAATCTTTCCTTTCGTGTCTGGCCAGGTATATCACTCCTCGGAGCAGAGGGCTATGTCCAGGCTCCTCAGCAGGGCCCGGGGACCAGCTGTCCCAGAATGACTCTGGCCTTGGCTGGGGAAAGTCTCTGCCAGGAGAAATGGTAGAAGTGGCATAAACAAGGAGACTTCCTGCAAACACAGGCCCGAGCTACCAGAGCCTCGAGGAGCTGTCCCCACGAAGGCAGGCCGGGACCTGGGGACCTGTGCTTCCCACCCTGACAGCACCCTCCTCACGGAGGCCATGGGTGACCGGCGGGACAGAGCCGCGTGTCTCTCCGTAAGACGGGTACTTCCCAAAGAGCACCTTCTCTCAGGTCCCAGCCCCGTTCACACCCAGACAACTGAGGATGATGGAAATGCCGAGGACTTCCACAGCCAGAAGAGCCTGCCTATGGCCCCCAGCATTGCAGCGTGGTCCCTGGGTGACATGGGGCCCACGGTTGTCCTCATAGCCGGGAGCGTAGGGAGCAGATGAAAGATCCGGTGCAGTCCCCTACATGTGCTTCCTAGAGGGAATCAGACTCGGAGAGACGGAGAGTAGAATGGTGGTCTCTAGGCGGCGATGGGGACAGCTTCAGTTTGGGGAGAAGGAAAGTTCTGGAAAGGGATGATGGTGAGGGCTGCACAGCCACGTGAATGTGCTCAGTGCCACCGGATTCATGGTGAATTTTAGGTCACGCGTATTTTGAAAAAATATTGCAGTTCCTGGGGCCCAGTGGTGCGGGCATGTCGAGACAGGTCTTCTAAGGTGAAGGGTAAGCTGGTGCATCTGAAGCCTCCTACAGCCAAGGAAGAGGCACAAAACCTCCTGGGCTTCTTTAGAGTGTGGGGGCAACGCAGCGCCCCCGCGGGTGGGTGTCACTCCGACCCATTCACAGAGTCACCCACAAAGCTGTGCGGTGTGGGGCCCCGAACAAGAGGGGGACAGGCAGTTAGTGTTCAATGTGGACGCGGCCTCGGTTTGGGAAGATGATCATGTCCCGGAGACAGGGTGGTGCTGGGTGTACTCGCAACCACTAAACCGTGCACTTAAAAATAGTTAAAATGGCCAATTTTATGTGTGTATATTAACCACAGTGTTAAAAACCTAGAAAAGAAAGAAAGGGCAGACTATATTTTAAGCATATACAAAAGTACGCTAGTGCCCGCATGATCAAACTCATGATGTATATAAACTGGGTAGAAGGTGCATAGACCTATCTCAAGTTGTCAGAGCAACACAAACAATAATGAACAAAGACGGGAGGCGGCGGGGGGTCAGCAGACGAGTGAGGACCGCGGAACCAGCCCTGGAGTCAGCGAGCGCCGGAGCGCAGAGGGGCCGCTCTGTTCCCGGGGTGTGCGGGCCAGCGCCAGGCTCTACCCTGGGCACTGCGCAGAACATGGCGGCTTCTCGCACGTTGCTCAGGAACATCAGTCCTCTGTGCTGGTCTCCATGGGGCGGTTTACGCTCCGGTTGCTGCGGGGGGCCCCCAGCCAGCAACGGCTCTGAACTCCCGGTAGGCGCCCAGGAGCTTGGGCACAGTACGGGGCTCTGAGATGCACAGACAGGCTCCCGCCCCCCGGAGCTCCTGGACTCGGGGAGCAGACGGCACACACAGCCTGACACGCAGAGTCCGCTGTGCCTGCCGCGTTCAGGACACGCTGTTAGTGTTCCATTTCCCTTTCCCGCCCCGGCCAAATAACTCATGATGTGGGAATGGATGCGACGGGGAATCGTAGAACCGGACAGTCCGAGGGGACGCCTCCAGTCCGACCTCCTTCCTTCACAAATGGGCTGCACACGTGTGCCCTGCAGGGTCCAGTGACCTGGCTCCGTGTTCCACGAGGTGGACGCTGGGACCCTCATTCAGAGCTCGGACAGTGGACCTGTGGTCAGCGCAGCAGGGGTTCGCAGCTAGTAAGGGCCGGGGCTGGGATGAGAGCCCGCGCAGGCCTGGATGACCAGCCCGCCGCCTCCCCCCTGCCTCGCTGGGGCGCAGGTGGGCACACGGAAGCTCCCCTGCCATGGACGTTGTCTGCGGACACCTGCTGCGTGGCTAGCTGGCCAAAGATCCCCTGGGGCGGCCAAAAAGGTCCAGGGACAGGCCTGCATGGACTCCCCGAGGCAGAGCCAGCGACGGCCAGATTCGCCCCGTGGCCCAGCCTGGTGGACTCTGTCCGCTTCACCTTCCAGTTTCATGCTGTTCCTTGGCTGTGGTTCCTTCGCTGCATTTTTCCTTCGCAGCACTTAATGATGAATTAAATTCTTCTCATTTTTCCCCCTGATGCAAAATAACAACTGAGAAAGAAAGAAAGAAAGAAAAAGAAACACCAGCTGATGAAAACTCCCGAGTGTGTCCCGGCACCTCGTTTCGAAGCATGCTGGGGGTGGCCACCCGGCGGGGCGGGGGGCGCGACCTGGTGGGGGAGGGGGCCGAGGCCCTGCCTCGAGGCCCCCGCGAGACCTGAGCATGTGCGTCCCTTTGGTTTTGGGGGAACCCGAGCCCAAACCCGTGACGAGGAAGCGACCGCACCTGCCCCCCGAGCTGGAGGAAGAACGGAAGCAAACAGGTGGCGCGGAGTGGGCACTCGGGGATGACGCTAGCTTCGCCAACAAACACGTGCAACCTGCGGAGGTCCTGCAGGCCAGCCTCCCCGCCTGCGTGCGGTCCCAGCCCGCAGGTCAGCGCGCGCAGAGGGTGCGCGGGTGGTCCGTCATGCAGTGGGCGTGTTTCACCACCACGTGTAAACACAACAATAATAAAGAATGTTCCAGAGACTCCTCACAGCTCATCTGTCTCCTCTGCACTTGAGGCTTTCCATTGGCTCTCTGACAAGCTCTGGGTTCTGTGCTTCTGCTGGGACATCTTTTCGGGGGAAAGCCCACTCCCCCAACGGCCGCGGTGACACAGCAATGACCCTGCTGCCAATTGTCGGGCACTCACCACTCCCTCTAACCCTGGCGGCTGCCCCGCAGCACAGGGGTCCAACCCCTGATCCACGAGTCTGTAAACTGAGCCCCCAAGAGGTGACATAAGGAGCTCAAGGCCGTGAAAGCAGTGAGAGTCCGAGGCCAGGCGCCCCGGCTCCAAAGCCAATCATCACTCCTCCCAATGCATCCTCACCCCGAGCACAGTGCTCATTCTCCCGAAGGAGCCAGGAGGGGCCCGATGCAAACATCACAGCTTCTCCCTCCTTTCCTCTCCTCAGCACCTCTCCGTCCAGAACCATGCGGGCTTCCTACAGCAGCCCTGAGCAGGATGGGGGCTCTGGCGGGATGTGGGGACAGAAGGTATCTAGAACTTACTTCGAACTACACCCCCAGGGTCACAACTCCGGTAAGCCCCAGCACCCCCGTCCCTGCCAGGTGGAGGGGAGAAGGGAGCTTTTGGTTGGAGAGGCCAACAGGTCTGGGGCTTAATCTGGGCTCTAATCTGGGCATTAACTCCAAGGAGCTGCCTTGGTTTCTTCATCTGTGAAATGGGAACAAGACAAGACCACCCTCCCTACAGTTCTTGTGGGGGTGAAGGGAGTGACATACGCACAAGGCCCAGAGAGCACCCAGTGGTGCTGCGTGCCCAACACCAGCGACACACACCCCTGTCCCACCCTGTGTTGGGCCCACGATGAAGGCCTCCTTTCCCTTGTGTGGAAGGGAGGTGATCATCCACACTCTGCCCACAGCACAGAGTTGTTGTAACAACAGCATTGAAGAGGCCCCATGAAAGTTATTTTCAAGCCAGTCATCTGTTCAACCGTCCATGCCACGTTCACGCCTACTATGTGCTAGATGCAGCGCCAGGCCGAGGATACCCAGAAAAAGGAGGCCTGACCTGGGTCTTGGCTGCAGGAGGCCACAGTCTGGCTGGAGCAGAACAGGGGAACTTCACCCAGGACATGAAGCAGGTGCTCACCCGGGAAGAGGGAGCTTCTTCGGGCTGGTACCGGCCCCCATAGGCGCAGCAGCCCTGACCTCCTGGGTGACGTCCACGTGCATGTGGATGACTCGTGAGGAGTCCAGGGCTTTCTGGAGCGATCGGTGAGCCGCGTCCAGGAACCACACACCTGCATAACTAGCCCTGCCTGTCCTCTTATGGAGACCTAGAAAGCAAGGTGGGCCCAGTGCTAGGGTCTCTCCCACTGGAAACCCAGCCCCAAGGGCTACCCTCTGGGATCGGGGTGGAAGCCCCATCACTTAAACGGCCATTTGATGGGCAGAGTGCTGCCTCCCCACTTGAGTCTCCATTCCCCCAGCTGTCATGGGGGTTGGTGCCGGCTACCCCAACTCTTGTCCTGATTTGAGAAAGAAGTGAAGTGCTTAGCGTAGCCCCTGCCTCCAAGAAACTACTTGGAAAAATGCCCACCTTAATTATTCATAATATCCGTAATAAGGGCAATGATAGAGCAGGTGACACAGGAGAGTTTCCTGAATTCAGACTAACCGGGAAGCCATGCCCAGGCCTCCTAGGGGCCCAGGCCTCTGTGTTTGAGTGCAGAGTGTGAATTATCCCACAACTTTAGCCTGCCCCACCATGTCCCTGCAAATCCTTATAGGCTTCTCTGCCCCGATGGACCTGGGGAAAAACAGGACCAGAAATTCCTCAGCAGGAGCTGTTCTGTTTCACTTCCAGAGGCCACTGGTTGTGAGTGTGAGAGAGGAAAGGAAGTCATCACTCCTGGTCCTGCCAGGGCCTCCTCCCAATCTGTACGCCCGCCCTGGCCATCACAGACACACCTCTCACACTGCCCTGGGGAGCCCTTCAGAAGACACACTCATCAATGAAGAGTCCATCCCAAGTTGGCAAGTTGTGCCTTCCCGGTGACTTAGTCTGATCACCAAAATCTCACAAATCAAACTTCTCCAAAAAATAAAACTTGACAGACTCCAGCCCAAGGACCAAATCCAACCTGATGCCCAGTTTTGTAAATAAAGTTTTACTGACACACTGCCACGACCATTTCTTGCCGCGCCGCCTACGGCTGCTTCCACACTACATTGGTGCAGTTGAAATGTGGATTGTGACAGTGCCTTGATGTGAATGTTTGTGCCCCCTCACCCCGCAAATTCACCGGTTGAAATCCCACCACCCAGAGTGATGGCATCTGGATGTGGGGCCCTTGGGAGGACAGAACCCTCATGATTGGGATTGCTGTCCTTATAAAAGAAACCCCAGAGGACTCCTTTACCCCTTCTGCCATGCAAGGACACAGCAAAAAGATGGCCATCTACGAACCAGAAAGTGGGCCCTTACCAGACACTGAATCTGCCAGGACCTTGATCTCAGACTTCCAGCCTCCAGAACTATGAGCAAGCTGTTGTTTATAAGCTACCCAGTCTGCAGTCATCTGTTAGAGCAGCCCGGAGTGACTAAGAGCCGCAGAGCCAAAGATACTTACCATCCACCCGGGCCTTACAGAGAAAGTGTGCTGGCCCCACTCTACGTGAACACAGGGACACATGTGGGGCTCTCCCACCCCACACTGCATGGCCCCTCTGTGTCCTGACTTCAGCACGGTGCCCAGAGCAGAAGGTCCTCATTGAATGCTTGTCATCCTGGTGTAGACACCTGCCCCAAACATGCCCCGAATCATTCAACAACATTCACTTAGAGCCCCGTGTGACAGGCCGTGATGTATCCCCAAGTGACTTCCCAGGGTGGACCTCACCCAGAGGAGGGGGTAAGGCTCACAAGCTTTCTTTCAGGAGCACATCTTTGGAGAAGATCAGGCCATCTTATGTGTATACAAAAAGAGGATTCTGGAAATGTGTTTCCAGTTAGCTGGAAGTAGAGGGGGAAAATTATGATTTTTGGATGATTCTGGGGTTACCCAGAACCGAAAGGGAGACGTGAACGCCTGAAAACAGACTAGCCGCTCATACCCACTGAGTCACCGATGCAGAAAGGTCACAGACAGTGTGGCCGCGATAAGTGGATAAGATGTTCCAGAGACAGCTGACCTCCCTCCTCCTCCCTGTCCGACCTCAAAAAGTACATGGGGTGACAGCTTTTCCCACTGCTCAGGAACTCCAGAGTTGCTCCTGTTTTCCTGCACATCCAGTGATTAGTGGGAGAATGGCACAAGCCTGGTGATTTCAGGCAAATCTGTTCGTGCTCTTTGAGGGAGGCGGCCGGGGGATCGTGCTACCTCTGCTCCAGTCTCTCCGGGACCCCACACTGACTGCAGTCCAGCCCTCGGCACGGTGTGCAGGCCCCTCTGCCCACGGCCTCGCCCATCTCCCCTGCTCCCTCCAGGCCTTATGGGAGCTCTTCTCACCCTGTGCCTTTGCCCTGCTCCGCAGCTGGACTGCCCATGGCCTCCCTCCCAAACTCCCTCCTTTGGCAAACTCCTCGCAACCCAGGAAGCACAGCATCAGCATCTCCTCCACACAGCACTGCCTCAACCTCCCCAGCCTCCGCTTGCCAGTCGCCCAGAGCCCCCCAACCCTCTGTGCCCCCATTGAACCCCTGTGACCCAACGGGCTTGCTTTGTCTCTCCTCCCCGACCTGATAACTAATTGCCCTGAACTGGGGAGTCTCGCTGATCCCTGAGCCTCCACTGCCTGGTGAATGTTTCCTACCTTTAAATCTTTGCACTGATCGTTTGTTTCTAGATTCCTTCAACCTGTGTACCATTGGTTTAAGGGAACAGAGGCTAAAGCAGATCTGGAGTTCAGGTAGCGGTTTGTTCCAGCCTGTTCCACCAGCGAGCGGCTCCATCTTTGTATGCCCAGCCCGCACGGGCCGTTGGAGGGACCAGGGCTCTCACGTCCTTGTCCCCCCAGCTCTTCTAGGCCCAGAGTCCCCTCCTTTTCCTCAGCTCCTGCAGCTCTGCATCTCCTGCTTTCCTTCAATCATCTGTGCGGCAAACATCTGTGACCCCTTCTAGTGAGGATGGGGGTGCCCAACACCCCCCATTCCTGCCTCGAAGGAACTGTCATCTAACGGGGAGATAAGAATCCAGGTGGGGAACCCGAAAGAAACTGAAAAGCAAGCATCCTTCGCAGCATCTGCGATGGCCTTGTCACGATGAGCAAGAACTCCTGCATCATCTCTTCTACCTCAGTGGCAGACTCAGACCCAGGTGGCACTCACTAAGTATTTGATCGATAAATCAGCAATTAAAGTGGGCACTTCCACTGTCGGTGGGAATACAAACTGGTGAGGCCACCGGGGGAAACACTATGGAGGGTCCTTAAAAACGTTAGAACTACCACATGCTCCAGTAATCCCACAGCTGGGTATTTACCCAAAGAAAACAAAACACTAATTTGAGAAGATATAAGCACCCTGTGTTTACTGCAGCATTATCTACAGTAGCCAAGATATGGAAACAGCCCAAGTGTCTACCAGTGGATGAGCGGATAAAATAGATGTGGTATATACGTCCAACAGAATATTACTCAGCCATCATACAGATGAGATCTTGTCATTTGCCACAACATGGATGGACCTAGAGGGTATTATGCTAAGTGAAATAAGTCAGACAAACACTGTATGATTTCATTCATACGTGGAGTCTAAAAAACAAAACACGTGAACAAACAAAGCAGAAACAGACCCAAAAAGAGGGAGACAGACTGAGGGTGGGGAGGGGGGGGGGGGGGGGGGGGGGGCAAAACAGGTGAAGGGGAGTGGGAGATACAGGCTGCCAGTTATGGAATGAATGAGTCAAGGGGACGAAAGGTACAGCACAGGGAATACAGTCAATGGTACGTAATAGTGTTGCATGGTGACAGATGGGAGCTACGCTTGTGGTGAGCACAGGGTAATTTACAGACCTTTTGGGCCACTATGTGGTACACCTGAAACTAATGTAACATTGTGTGTCAACTGTACATCAATAAAAATAAAAGGATGGATGGATGGACGGACAGACAGATAAATGGCATGCCCTCAGGTGAAGACCGCAGAATGGAAAAGATTCACAGATACACCCTCCTCTGATATCCAACAAAGTGAAAAAAAAAAGTCATAAAACAAAACTCATCATCAATAATCACTCGATGCCATAAGCACTGGAAAGGACAGCTAAGAGAAAAGCAGGAGATTCTGGTTTGGCACAAAGATGTGCAGTTCCTAACCCCACCCTCCACCCCTGGAAGATTTTCTGAGGAAAGAAATTCATACTGAGAATTCTCACAAAGCTCTGCAAGGGGCAGTGGGCTTGGGCAGACTGGCAAAACTGAAGTTAAAACCTCAAAAGTAGAAGTCCCTACATGTTCCAGGAGGAGTTCAGCAGAGGGAAAATGTGTTTGCCATTTTCCAGGCTGCCAGATTTAGCACAAAAAAATGTGCCAAGATGTCCTATTTGGGATATACTTATCCTAAACAATTATCGGTTGTTTATCTGAAATTCAAATTTAACTGGGCATCTTGTATTTTATCTGGCAATCCTACCAGGGCACCGTGCTCAGTTGGAACAGCAACCTGATGCCCGTGGAAGGGAGAAGCGTGCCCTCGGCAGGGCTGACTGGGCCACAGGACAGAACACTCAAAGATGTCAGGGCTGGGGTTCTCAGCCTCAGCAGACGCCCCTTTGCTACCTGCTCCCTCCCGCAGACCACGGGAGTCTGCCTGCCAGTGACATGCCATCTTCAAAGTACAGCTCAGAAAGAGAAAGACCAAGTTGCCCCAGGTAAGATGGGAAAATGACGCTTTCACACAGAACACGTCACACAAATAGAAAGACTGGACTGAGCTGTCCCATCACACGAGATAAACAGAATGAAAGAGTGGCCTCTAAGGGGAATCCTGACCTTGGGGCAGAGGGTTTACAAGGTCAGCACGGGAGACTGACAGTTGCACCTGCCCTTTTCTTTCGCAGGTGTTACTCCCCCATACACCTTTTGCACCTCTAACTGTTCTCAAAGAACTCACGCCAGCAACAAAAACTGGTGGAGAACAGAGCAACGGAGTGGCGTGACAGAGCCACTCACCCATCCGGTGTAGGTGGGGAGTCAAGACCTGCTGGAAAACCTGAAAACTCAGGACTTGTCTGCTTAATGATTTGTAAAATATTTTTCAGTAACCTAAGGAGTCTTTAAAGACTGGTATCTCTTGTGGTGAGGGAATTCATCTAAAATTCAGCTATTCCACCATACTACTTTTCTTTTTTAAAGCTCAAATAAAATTAAAATTTCATATTTTCAATCATGCAAAGTATGATGCTACTTTTATAGAAATAATATCATGTTGTCGATCTATATATTCACCTATTTTTCTATTTATTCCGATAGAGAAATCTGGCATGATGTTCACCAAATATTATCACCAAAGACAAAATGGCCACTGGAACAGAATAGAACAGAATAGAAAGCCTCAAAATAAATCCACCCATATGTGGAACTTTAACATATGACAGAGGTTGCTCTGAAGATCAGTGAAGAGAGAAGGGACTATTGAGCAAGTGGTTCTGGTATCAATAGTTATTTTTATGGGGGGAGGTAAAATTAGATCTCTATCTCAAACCATTAACAAAAGTCAATTCTAAATGAATTAAAATCTCAAATGTGAAAAACAAAAACTTGTAGAAGAATATATAAGATAACATATTTTATCTTGGTGTAGGAAAGTATTGAGACACAAAAAAGTATTAAACATAACATAAAACATTAATATATTTTAAGTTATTTCAATTAATAACTTATGTTCACCAAAAACCACCACGAAACAGTGAAAAGAAAAGCCACAACCTGGGATATAATATTTGAAACACATATAAAAAATAAATAATTAGTGCCCCAAATATATAAGGAACTCCAAATCTAAAGGGAATAAATCAGGGGCACCTGGGTGGCTCAGTCGGCTAAGCGTCTGCCATCAACTCAGGTTGTGATCTTGGGGTCCTGGGATCCAGTCCCACATCAGGCTCTCTGCTCAGCAGGGAGTCTGCTTCTCCCTCTCCCTCTGTGCTCTCTCTCTCACTCTCTCTCAAATAAATAAATAAAATATTTTTTAAAAATTAAAAAAATAAAAAACCAAAAGGGAATAAATCAAACTTTAAAAATACATAAATAGGCATTCTACAGAAGAAACACAAATTCCAATACATATGTGAAAGGTGGATTAACCTCTTTAGTAATCAGGAAAATACAAATTAAGGTCACCAACAAGCTATTAGTTTGCTTTTTGTTGGCAGTGATGAAGTCTGACTACACCAAGTGTTGGAAAGTATACAGATGAACAGACTGTGAATGGACACAAACATTTCGGAAAACAATGTGGCATTATTAGCGAAGTTGTACATTAACTACAGTCATGTAGTTAATGACCCAATCATGCCACTCCTGGGTATATTCATAACAGAAATGAGCCCAAACATCCCCTACACTGGAATACTACATAGCAGCGAAGATAAATAAAGTACAGCTACATGAAGCAACAGAACATTTTTATCCAGTCCAAAAGCAAATAAAATGAAACAATATATAGTCAGGCATAAATACATGCGTGAGTTTTTTTTTTTTTTTTTTTAAGTAAGAGTATAAGAAACGGATTTAAGGTAGTAGCTATCTTTGAGAGAGGCAGGGAGAGAACAGGTAGATGCAAATTATTGGTTCATGGGTTGTTTATCATTCTGTTTTATGACCTAAATATATGTTATACATAATCTTTTGTGTGATTTTTATATTTTAATAGAGAAAAAATTAATTAAAAAGAAACCAAGGCACAGGGAGTTTATAGAAGTGTTCAAGGTCAGGGATAGAAGAGTGGGCGGAGCCAAGATGCAAAGGTTCTTGGCGGCGGCTCTGCTCCATCCCGGCACTGTGCTTCATATACTTCAGGAGCTCTCCAAAGGAGAAAGTGCCATGCAGTGGGAAGAACAGTGAAATGATATGACTGACAAATACCTTCTCGTTTAATAACAAGAGGCCAAACTAGCAGAATTGAAGAGGAAATGAACAGAGAAAACACAAATACATGTGCTACAGCCCCGGGACGGTGTTCTCAAACCTAGCCCCCTAAGACTCCCCACTGCCAATGATGGGTAAAACGTGTAACCTGCATGTAGCCAGCCCTTTCGTTTTTTGGGAAAGTAGTGATTTCTCTAAATATCTCGTCCCCAACTCCTGAAGAGTCCTCTCAGAAGAACACGGAGCACCAGCAGCCGTAAACAAGATGACATGCCCAAACCCCACCCGCAGTGCTCCCCGGGCAGGGTCCAGCAGAGGCTTTGGAAAGACTGTGTCAGACGTTCCACGGCTCTGGGCACTAAGAAAGCCTTCATTCCCCTTAAGCCCCATATCTCGGACTGGAATCCTGTATCCATAGTGCTTGAGTTCTTCATTTCAAAAGCACTTTTCATCTCCTTAAAAACTCAATGCTTTTCTGATTATACAAGTAACCCATGTTTCTAGCGAAAATATGAAAAACACAGATAAGCACAAAGAAGAAAGGGGTATAAAGCACACACAATCCCCACTCATAAAAAAAATAGCTTTATCAATTTGTGCCTTTCTTTCCAGTCCTTTTTTTCTGTGGACGTGTAACTCTGTGTTTATGTGTGTGTTTGTACTTAAGATGTTTCTACTTAACTGAGATCTTATTGTATATACAGTCCCCAAGTGCTTTTGACTGACTAAAGAAAACACTGATCCTCCCCCTCATTTCAAAGATAATGCTTTATGCTTTTCTCTCCGGAGCCCAGGACATCAGCTATACCCTCGCTTGCACTTGGGTGGAACTGGCTCCATGAAGGACTTTGTGATGGGCCCTGTTTAATTTATCACAGTTCTTCAGATGAGAAACTATCCTTAGTCAAGTACAAATCAGAAGAGCTCTCCCAGGACTTTGTTGCTGGCATGTTAGGGGAGAATCACAATGACAAGCACGGCAATTTGCATTTGTATAGTGGTTTGAGCTATATGACCCACTTTTACGTGGAAATATAACTGTCATTCATGTGGAAAAGGAGGAAGACAAAGCCCTACAGATATTCATCAACTGGCCTCTTGAGTTGGACTGCCAGAAATTAAATCCCAGGCTTGAAATTCTGTAAACCCATGTTTCTTCATCAATAAATTGAGGATAATAAAAGCACACGACTCATGTGGTTATACAAGGACAGTTGAAAAGACCCAACACACACAAATCAATTAACAGCGTTCCTGGCACATAATGAGTATTCAATAGATGTTACTGCTGTCAGTGTCATGGTGGTGATGGTGAGGATGGTGGTGAGGATGGTGATGGCCATGATGATGACACCAGAAAGATCTGTGATACACTTTGGGGATTAAACGGATCAATTATGTACAATAAAATGGACTCCTGCTAAGTCTTCAAATTTGGAGTTTAGATAAAAGTATATACCCAAATAACCAGGCATAGAATATTTCTATCACCCTGAAGAGTTTCCTTAGACCCACTTTCAGTTAACTAATCTTCTCCCCTTGCAACAACAGCCCCAGGCAACTAGTGTACGTTAGAGTTATCATTATACGTTCGATCGGTCTTTTACTGAGATTCATGCAAAGAATTCCATTTTATCCTCATTTCCTGGCTGCTTAGCTACATGTCTTTGCTCTTTTACTTTAATGGTTGTTTTGGGGTATGTAGTATACACCTTTTTCATATTATATCATCACCTTTGAGCAGTATCATGCCACTTCACACATAAGAACATTACTTCCATTTCTCCCAACCTAATCTTTATGCTACTGTTTCATACATTTAACTTACACACTGTCAGAAACCCTAAAACACACTGTGACAATTTTTGTTCACACAGCCAGCTCTCTCCTAAAGAGATGGAAATAGCAAGAAAATAACTTCTGTATTTACCCATGTAGTTTACATTTCTGGTGCTCTTCCTTCCCTGTGTGGACCCCTTTTTCAGCCCGTATCATTTTCCTTTTGCCTAGAGGACTTTCTCGTAGATTTCCTGCTGATGATAAATTCTTTTGGATTTTGTATGTCTGAAATCTCCTTCACATTTGAAAAATACTTTCTCTAGGTAGAGAATGCTAGGTTGAGAACACTGTCTTTCTGTACTTTAAAGATGCTGCTCTTCTTATTCCCAGTGAGAAGTATGTTGTCATCCTCGGTATACAATGTGGCTTTCTTCTCTGCTTCCTTGTAATACTTTCTCTTTGTTGGCTTTGACCAACTGGATTATGAGGTACCTTGATTATGATGGGGTTTTCATCATATTTTCTTGTTTTTAAGGCTCATTGAGATTCTCGGATCTGTAGGTTAATAGTTTTCATAGAATTTAGAAATTTGGGGGCCATTATTTCTGGGTGTGGCTCCCCTGTCCTCTCTCCTTCCCCCATTTTCACGGTTTCTAGTTCCATTCCGCTTATATTAGGCTGCTTGAAGTTTTCCCACAGATTACCGATGTTCTGTTTTTTAAATTATTTTTTCTCTGGGTACTTTCTTTTGGATAGTTTCTATTGCTATGTCTTCAAGTTCCTTAATCTTTTTTTCTGCATTGTCTAATCTCCTGCTAATCCAATCCAGCAGATTTTTCACCTCTCATGGCACAATATCTGTCTCTACAAATTTAATTTGGGTCATTTCTATATATTCCATGTCTCTGCCTAACTTTTTTTTTAACATACAGAATACAATTATACTAACCATGTCGGTCGATGCCTTTGTCTACTAAATACGACATCTGTGTCAGTTCTAGGTCAATTTTGATTGATTGATAATTCTCCTCATTTTGGGTCATATATTCCTGCTTCTTTGCATGTGTGGTAATTTGTGATTAGATACCAGACATTGTGAATTTTACCTTTTTGGGTGCTGGATTGCTTTTATTTCTATAAATATTTTTGGGTTTTCTTGGCATAACTTAAGGATGACAGTAAGTTACTTGGAAAAAGTTGATTTTTCAGGAATGGTTTCTATGATTTATTAGGTGGGTCTAAAACACTGCTCAGTCTAATTATTCCCCACTAGTGTGGCAAGACCCTCCTGAGAATTCCACCAATGCCTGTGCATTATGAGTTTTTCCAGTCTGGCAGGTGTGAACAGGTCTATGCCTGATCCTGTGCCTTCTGGATGTGTTTTTCCCCAACTCCAGGTCATTCCTCACATGCATGTGCTAATCATGCTCTGCAGAATACTCCAAGAGGCACTTCTGCAGCTCTCTGGATTCACAATGTAGTTCTGTGCTCTCCACTATTCTGCCCTTCTAACCTCAGCCACGTTGGTCTTCCCAGACTCTCAGATCCTTGTCCTCAACACAGCAAGCCAACCAGGCTCCATCTGGGTTCCCCTTTCTTGTGCCACAGTCCAGAAACTTCATCAAAGTGTAAGTAAACTGGAGCAATCCTAGTGCTCACTCAATCATTTCCCATTCTCAGGGATCCATGTCCAGAAACTTGGTCAAAGCATAAGTAAACTGGAGCAATCCTAGGGCTCACTAGATCATTTCCCATTTTCAGGGATCCATGTCCTCTGTTGCCTGGTACCCAAGGCCTTGAAAACTATTGTTGCACATCTCTTGTCTTGTTTTTATTTTGTAGTTTTTTGTTTTTTTAATTTTTTTTTTTTAAGATTTTATTTATTTGCGAGAGAGAGAATGAGAGACAGAGAGCATGAGAGGGAGGAGGGTCAGAGGGAGAAGAAGACTCCCTGCCGAGCAGGGAGCCCGATGCGGGACTCGATCCCAGGACTCCAGGATCATGACCTGAGCCGAAGGCAGTCGCTTAACCAACTGAGCCACCCACGTGCCCTATTTTGTAGTTTTATGGTTGTTTTGGGCATGTGGATAAATCTAGTCCCCAGGACTCCATCTTGTGTGGAAGCAGAACTGTCAAAGGAAATATTTGCATCCACTCTGGGGGTTAAAAATGTAACTTACATACAACAAAATAAGCCCATTTTAAGTTTCCAAATAAGGTTCCCCAACATTAATGGGATTTGCCTCCATATTACTTAGTTTTTAAAGTTCTTTATATATTCTAGATACAGGGTTTTATAAGATATGTAAGATAAATAGTTTCTCCCATTCTTTGTTTTACCTTTTCATTTTCTTAATAGTGTTCTCTGAAGAGCAAGTGTATGCTTTTGATAAAGTCTAAATTAATTTTTATAATTTTTTGAGTATAGTTGACACATAAGGTTATTGATTTGTGCATTTGTGTTCTAGCTAAGAAAACTTTGCCTACTCCAAGGCAAAAAGATTTTTCCAATGCTTTCTTCTAGAAGTTTTATTCTTTCAGATTTTAGGGATAAGTCTATGCTCCACTTGGAGTTAACCTTTTTTTACTATGTCATGGGACAAGAGTCAAGTTTCATATTTTCCCGTATGGATATCAGCTGTTTGAGCACCACTTGTTGAAAAGTTGTCCCATTCCCTATTGAACACTGGTACTTTTACAAAAACTCAATTGACTGCATATGCCTGGTCCATTTCTCTCTTCTGTTCTATTGATCTATATGTCTGTCCTCACATAATACTATGCTACCTTGATTCCTGTAGCTTTATATTAAGTCTTAAAATCAGCCAGCTTAAGTCTTCCAACATCATTATCCTTATTCAAAACTTAATAACAAAACTTCAACATAAATTAAGCAAAACTTGAGGGTATTGGAAAAAGAAAGAGATTTACAACTTGTTGAAGATTCCAACATTCTTTTCTCGGTATTGGTGGAAAGAGTACACAGAAAATTAATAGGGACAGAGAAGACTTGAAGACTATCGACCAACTTGACCTAACTGACCTAACTTGACCAACTTGACCTAACTTGACCTAACATTTATAGAACACTGTACCCCAGATCTGTAGCACATATTCTCATGAAGTATACACAGAACATGCAGCATGATAGACTGTATCCAAGGTCATAAATCAAACCTCATTCAATAAAAAAAGGAAGGAAAAGATATAGAATATATTTTCTGACCCAAATGAGATTATATTATGCATCAGTAACAGAAAGAAATCTTTAAAATCTCCACAATGTCAGAATTTTAAATATAATCCACAGTTTTAAATAACCTAGAGGAGGAAAAAAAAAATCCACAGGAACAATTAAAAAGTATTCTGAACTGAGTGAAACTATAACCACAATGCCTGAAGTGCAGCTAAAGCACTGACTAAGGGATGTTCTCACTTTGAATGTTCATATTAGAGAAGAGGAAGATGCTAAATCAATCAGCACTTTGACCTAGAGGGGAAAAAGCAAATTGAAGCCAAAGCAAGTAGAAAGAAGAAAATAAGAAAGTAGAAAGCAGAAATAAATGAAATAGGAATAAATTAAAAAAAAAACAAAAACAGAAAATCCATGTAACCAAGAGCCAATTCTTTGAAAAGGTCAATACAATTAATAAACATTTGACAAGCGGCACACCTGGGTGGCTCAGTAGGTTAAGTGTCTGCCTTCAGGTCAGGTCATGATCCCAGGGTCCTGGTATTAAGTCCCATGTCAGGTTCCCTGCTCAGTGGGGAGTCTGCTTCTCCCTCTCCTTCTGCCCCTCCCCTCTGCTTGTGCACATGCTCTCTCTCTCTCTCTCTCACTCTCACTCTCTCTCAAATAAATAAAATCTTAAAAAAATAAACATTTGACAAGACTGATAAAGAAAAGGTTCAGATTTCTAATATTAGAAACGAAAGGGGGAGATTACTACAAATTTTACAGACATTAAAAAGATAACAACACAATTAATAAGTTTAGGCCAAACATTCTACAACCTGCATGAAATGGACATATTTTTTGGAAAACACAAATAAGGAAAACTGACTTAAGAAGAAACAGAACACCTGCATAGTTCTATGTCTATTACTGAGTTGGATTTATAATAACATACTTTCCCACAAAAGCGCCAATTCAGGTGGCCTCATGGGTGAATTATAGCAAATAACTAAGTAATTAAGTAATCCGTAAAGAAATTTAAAAGCTAGAAGAAAATTTTTATACCTTCTCACATATTTACCACTTCTACATTCCTCATTACTTTGCATAGATCTAAGTTTCTATCTGGTATCATCATCCTTCTGCTTGAAGAACTTCTTTTAACATTTCTTATACAGCAGGTCTGCTTACAGCAAATTCATACAAGGTTTGTTTTTCTGCAAAGGTGCATATTTCATATTCATTTTGAGATACATTTTCTTTGGGTGTGCAGTTCTGGGTTAACGGTAGTTTGCTGGCTTTTCTTTCAACACTTTAAAGATGCTGTTCCACTGTCTCTAACTTGCATAATTTCTGATAAGAAGTCTTCAATATTGTTACCTTGTTCCTTGATATGTAAAGTGTCCTTATTCTTTAGCTGCTTTTAAGATGTTTTCTTTTAAAACATTTTATTTATTTATTCATGAGAGACAGAGAGAGGCAGGGGCAGAGGGAGAAGCAGGTTCCTCGCAGAGCAGGGAGCCCGATGAGGGACTTGATCCCAGAACTCCGGGATCATGACCTGAGCCGAAGGCAGACACTTAACCGACTGAGCCACCCAGGTGCCCTAAGATGTTTTCTTTACACTGGTTTTTAGTAGTTTATGATTTTTGTATGTGTGAGTTTATGTGTGTGTTTATCCTAGTTGGGTTTGTAAAGAGATTTTTTATCTCTAATATTATATTTCCCATATCTGGAACTTTCATTTGGTCCCTTATATATACATATATATATCTTCCTTTTCCTTCCCACTATATTCATGTTTTCTTTCACATCCTGAAGCATATTGCCCATGTTTATAATGGCTGTTTCAATGTCCTTTTATACTAATGTCATCATCTTTGTCACTTCTGGATCTGCTTCTACTGCCTGACTTTTCTCCTGTTTATGGGTCATATTTTCCTGCTTGTTGGCATATCTAGTAAATTTTGATCAGATGCTAGAACTGTGAATTTCATGTTTTCACATGTTTGGATTTTGCTGTATTCCTATAAAGAATAGCAGCCAGTTAAGTTACTTTCAAATCACCTTGGTCCTTTTGAGACTTGTTTTGAAGCCATTTTAAGGTGGTGTAGAACATCCCCTTCTTCAAAGACTAGTTTAGCTTTGTCCCTATAGTGAGACCCTTCTGGTTCTTTATGAAATGTCACTTCTATCCAATGAGGTCTCTCTCCTCTGGCTGATAGGATCCTGGATCATTCCTGATCCTGTGTAAGATCTGGGGACTGTTCATCTTACAGCTCCCTAGTAATTGTCCTTTTTCTGGAAGCCGTTCTTAGCCCAGCCTCATTGTGTTTAGCCTTATGTAAGGGCAGAGTAGCAGTTAGACAAATACTCAAGCAGTTAGACAAATACTCAAGGAGTTAGACAAATACTCAAGACAAATACCTGTCCTATTTCTGGAGGTCTTTCTCTGTCTAACTCCCTCCTCTCTGGTGCTCTTCCCCGTAGATTCTATCTACCTCCCCCAACTCAATTATCTCTCTCTCAACTTAGTAAGACCACCTGGGTACCAACTGGTACCCTCTCTGCACCCTGACCCCAAATTGCCTCCATGCAGAAAACGGGGGCAATCACTGGGCTCATTCCAAGTGTTACCCTTCTCCTAGGATCATAGTCCTGTATTTACTGATGTCTAATGTCGCAAAAAGTGGTTGTACATATTTTATCTAAATTCAGACACATTACCCCCTCATAGTCAGAAGTAAAAGTCAGATGTCGGAATCTTTAAAGCAATACAAGATGTGAATTAGACTTTGGTAAAGAAAACAGAGATCATTATTGTATTATGTATTATTTTGTATAATTGCACAATGTAAGTAAGCATGTGGCATTTTATCATCTACAAGGAATGTTCACCTCCATATTTAAATTCTGAAACTAACTCTGTTACTAAATCTTACTAAATTGTTAAATCGTATTGTTGCTCCTTTGAAGGGAATGTGCTTTCTGTCTCCACCTTCCCTGGAGTTTTCTCCTTGGCATTGTTTCTCAGCACTTTTACTGTGCCTCAATGGAGTCTTCACTGTGAGTGCGTTTTGCGGTGTTCCCAGTCATTCTTGAATCTGCAGTGTGATATCCTTCATCGTTTCTTGTAAGTGTGTAGCTGTTATAACTTCAAATATTGCTGTTCTCCCATCCCCCCTCTCTCTTCTCCTTCTCAGATGAAAATTACCCAACTCTTAGGCATTTTTGTCATTTCTCAAATATCTCATGCTTTTTTCTTTATTCCTCACCTCTTTTTTTCTCTCCACACCTCAGTATAGCTATTTTCTCCTTACATTGCCTCTCCGTGCTTCAGTTACCTCATCTGTGAAATGGGCATAATAATAAGACCCAACCCATAGAGTTGCTATAGGGATTAAATGCAATGTGTGAATATGTGCCAATTAATTCGTCCAGCACCTAAAATACCACACTATTGTTATTCACATTACACGATGGGAAAACTCAAGCTTGGACAGGTCAGGTAACCTGGCCAAATTACACAGCTGGAATTTCCCTCCTGAAAGAAGATGTGGTCTGAGCTGGGCCTTGTAAGTTTGACAAACTATGGATGGCTAGAGAGAGAGGGGGTAGTATGTGGACAACCTGAGGAGACTGATTTGATGGAGATGGACAGATGTTTCAGAGAGGACCCCAGGAAAAGGCTGGCTGTGAAGGGCAGTGCCAACCAGCCGAGAGATTATTTGGGATGTGCAGTCAGCTGTTCCAACAATACCCCAGGACAAGAGTGGCTAAAACAAGACAGAAGTATCTTTACCTTTCACATAACACGTGTGAGCATAAGCATCCCTGGGTATTGGAAGTCTATTAGAGATGCCCACTTAACAGAATGGGCCAGAATGGATTTGAATGGCCACCCAAGTTGTTTGTGCTACAGCCAAGAGCGCACCTCTCCTGAGAAGCTAGTCAGAGGCTGGGTCAACTAGAGCCTCTTCCCAGGAGGACACAGCATGTCCTGCTCATCTCAGGTAATGCCATGCTGACCTGCTTGCCAAGCAGCGACCTGGTTCCATTTCCAGCAGCCCAACACACCGAGGCACTCGTCCTAAGATGTAACTAAAAATGTGTTACTCCTCCACTTACAAAATATAATATGAAGAAAAAGCCCAGCCAGCTACCCCCTTGCCTACCAGATAAAGTTCAGCATTCAAGGACCACCACGTCCAAACCGCAGCTGATCTGTCCCGGTCCATCTGCAGCTACTTCTCCATAACCCAACACAGGCCAGTCTTCCTTCCCTGAACACACTGTGTACCCTCACACTGCTATGGTGTTGCTGAGCATCCCCCCCCCCCGCTGCCCCCGCCTTTAACTTCTCTGCTTTCTAGAGAGCTCAAGAGTTCACTCCATGCCTCCAAGATGGACCACCAGCAATCAGCATACACCTCCAGCTCAGTCCTTGCTGCATTGATGCATCAGCACGGGCTTACCATCTGTCCCTACGAGAACGTGAGAATGTGTGTCTTGGGAGGGCAGGAATCAGGTCTTCTCAATGTGTGGAGCCTCCGCCTCCCACCGGGCATCAAGTCAGTGCTCAGTGAATGTGGGAGGAGAGGGGGAAATGCGATGAACTGAATGTGTGCCCCACCCCATCCCCCAAATCCATATTTTCGAATCCTAATCCCCAATGTGATGATATTTGGAGGGTGGGCCTTTGGGAGGTGATGAGGTTTAGATGAGGTCATGAGGGTGCAGCCCCCATGATGGGACTGGCATCCTTCTAAAGGGAATGAAAAGACGGGAACTCTGAGAAATAAATGTGCTTTTTTTTTTTTTTCAAGCCCCATGGGCTACGGTATTTTGTTATAGCAGCCCGAGCTGACTAAGACAGGAAGAAAATGCCATTCGGCGTGTGGGGCTGCCATGAAAACCTGCCAGGAGCCGGGGGTGGGGGGCTGTGTAAGCACATCTAAGTGTACAGTTCCAAGATCCTCAGGAACAACGTCACCCTCCACCAGCTTGTCTTTTCTCACGCCCCAAGCTCATCAGATTATTAAGTGGATCGCATTAAATACCAGACTGGTTTCCCAGAGACAGCTGGTTTCCAGTCCCCACTAGTTCCGTCCTCACTCCCCACTACCTGTGTTGGGATCCTCACGCAGCCTCAGAAATTCCTGCTCTGAGCAACTTGAAATGAATCCAGGAGCAGAACAAGCAATCGTTGGCAGCTTCAGAGACCAAGCTCTGAATCGAGACATGGCATTAAATAAGTGTATCCAGAAAAAAAAAAAAATTATATAATACATGGAAATTAGTCCAAGAAGCAGGCTATGGTCTCCGTGCCATGGGAACTAAAGCACAGCACAAGCCTGGGGACCAATAAATCCATCCATTGCAGGCACCAAAATGTCGCTAAAAGGTAAACCAATATCGTAAGGGACTCCATTTGTCACTTTAAACACACAGCTCCCAGGAAAAATGATTTTCATCTCCGTTTCACTCCATCTTTCTTGTTCAAGGGTCTGGCCTTATCTTTAAATAACAAAAATCTTAAATACTGAAATGATTTAAATGCTGGTGAGATCAGGCTGATAAGGTAATCAGGTCCTAAGAGAACCAGAATCTTCCCTAAGGGCCTCTTAGCAGGCGATCAATTCCTGACAAGGCTTTGTACGTGGTTAGAGACCTGGTTTGGTGGGAGGAGATGGGGAGGGTTTTCCCAAATGCCAAGGATCAGCACACAGAGCTCCTGAAGTAGAAGGAAGCTTGGAAAGGAAAGCATCCCAACCTTTCGTTTTAAAGTCTGCAGAGTCAGAGATGGACAGATGCTTCATAAATGTGTGGTGATAAGGAAGTTGTTCCTGGAGGTGGGTACCAATGGAAATATGAAGTGTCCCAGCCCTCTCTGCCCTTGAGCTCGCTGGGACCCTGCTCAACTGTCCCTATCTTCACAGCTCCTCTTACTAGGAGGAGAATCAGCAAATCCCACTTGGCTAAAATGTGGCCTAGAATGACTTGCCTTCAGGCAGCCCCAGACACAGGACAAAACTTTCTAAAAAGATACAGCCAAAGACCTTGGCCTGTGGAGAGCATGGGATAAATGGAAAGAAGAGCTCCTGCCTGCTTTTTCAGCTCTCATGTGGTTACAGTAGACATTTTGTATTGTTTTAACATGTTTTTTTGAATGTGTGTAAGAGAGAAAACTTACATAACCCTTTGGACCAGTTCCCTAAGGAAAAAAGAAAGCTTAACTGTCAGCCTGCGGTTCACGAGGAGCTGATGCTTCTCTACCAGGCCAGACGCAGGATGGTATGGCCAGGCAGCAGGCTGGCTACCCACTCAGAGGGCTGCCTGTCTCCCCGGGATGACCACGTGGACTCCGCTGAGAATCAACTTGCAGCCATTTGGCTTGAAGAGTATCCCTTCCTTACCGGGAACATTCATGCCTCAGGTGACCAAACCAGGATTTTCCACAAACTCTGTTAAGTGCTCTTTACTGGAGCCTCAGCCTACACGGTGCTATTTTTGCAACTTCTTGCGAGTCTGAAACTACTTCAACATTAAAAGTTTGTATAGAAAAAGATTGGTTATACTATCCTGATTTTTTCAAATATGGACATCAAGTGTCATGGAAGGTGGGGGGCTCATCCAAAGTCCACTGACACCGTGTATCAGTCAGGAGAGGCTTGATTGTGCTGCACAAAACAATCCCCAGTCTCGGCGACTTACAAGGACACATATTTGCGGGTGGCCTGGGAGCTCTTCCCTGAGCTGGCATCATCCTTTCTCCAGAGCACTGGCCCGGGACCGAGGCGCAGCCCCCACGTGGAGCGCTGCGGGCGACCGTGGCAGAGACAGAGCCTGGCCAGGGGTGCCCTGGCCCTTCCTGCTGCCACCTGGAAGTGACTGAGGGCATCCCCATTCCACTGGGCACAGCCCACTAAGAGCGGGTGGAGAAAGGCAATCCTACTGTGCGCCGAGAGCGCGTGCATGCGCAAGCGCCAGGACACCACATTCGGTAACAGGTGGCTCAGAGCTGGAAATGGGACCTGTGTCTCTCTGAGTTCGGGGCCTGTGTCCTCTCCACTCCACCACAGAAACTCTGCAGTTGCACTGCTGCTTTTAATTTTAGAAGTTTAAATAGTATGTATTTTAGCCTCTCTTTTTTTTTTTTTTTGAAGGACTGTGGCATAAAACCTAAGTATCTCTTAATCCACACCTGGCTTTAAGTCATATCAGAGAAGAGGTGCCAGATAATGTGCCAGACACTCAGTTCAATTTCAATAGCAGATAAACAACAACAAAATTTTTAGTATGAGTGTGTCCCAAATATTGCACGGGGTCTCCTTATCCTAATATATATGTATATTGCTTATTTAACATTCAAATTTAACCAAGTATCCTTGAGGGGGGTGATTATTTTGTTTTTATTTGTTTTTCTGCTGAATCTGTCAACCCTACCTCAAAGGTGGGGCCGCCATCCTGCCAAATGATACATGAAAGGACGTGTATTGAAAAATTAAAGTCATTGAAGAGTATGTTGAGGCCAAAGGAATGCTAATACCTGCGGGGGGGCCAAAGATCACTCCCCAGGCAACAGTGCAAACTCAAAGGAAGACACATCGGGACAATGTCTGCATTCCCCACAGCTCCTTGCTCGCCGCAAACGCTCAAAGAACGCTGGTTTGCTGGGTCTACTGAGCCCACTGCCAGATAAAGCCATCACCTCAATGGGCACCCCCATTCCACATCACTTGGCTTTTCAGAACCCAAAGAGTTGGGCCTCGTTGAACTTGACTCTATTTCCCAACAACCAGCACAGGACCTGGTACAAAGAAGGTCTTGACAAATGTTCCTTAAACAGAACTGAAATGGAAGGAAGGGAGGCAGGGGAGAGAGGGAGGAACAGAGGGAAGGGGAGGGGGGAGGTGGGGAGGAGGAGAGGGAGGGGGAAGGGAGGGAGGCGGGTAGGTAGGTGAGAGCATGGGATCCCATTTTGACTAAACATCCCTGAAAACCCCTGCATGCCCACTGGGGTGCTCAGGAAGGCGCTCAGCAAATGCTAACTGAAGGAAGCATGCCATTGCCCTCAGGGCCACTGTGAGCCCTTAGAGCACCTGCATGGGAGTTAGTAAATTGTACCCTCTTTGGGTGGCCATGGCTCCCAGACACAGGGGTCAATGAGCACGCAAAGTCCTTGACCTGTGCCACCAAAACCCGAACACTCCCTCCCCTCCCCCTTGGGCAGAAGCAGTGTGAGAGCCCACAGCCTGGCGAGTGGGACAGAGTAGGGGGTTCAGCCCCCGACTGCCTCTCAGACACCTGGGCCCATGGCATATGGGTGCATCAAGTTAGGTACCCGGGACATCTCTTCCCAGTCCAGCTCCTGTCTCTGCTGGAAAGCACTGGAAGACGCCCTCAGATGAGGACTTCCACCCTTTGCAGAAAATCTCTTCTGCTCGATTTCCACACCCACCACGTTAGACGGGGAATTGAGAGAGAAAGAGTGAAACTGCCACAAGGGCACCCGCGCAGACGCGCTGTAATTGCTGGGTGTGAACTGTGTGTAAGGTAACAATCCCACTTGAGTGGTGTCTGAACGGAGCTAATCCAATTAAATATTTTCCAGATAGAGCTAATGGAGTATACATTGTCCTCACTTATGTTCACTCTTTCGCCGTCTTCTTGGTGTTTTGGGTGCTGCTTAAAAATGATTTAATGAAACAAAAACAAAGACTTCCAGAGCTGGGTATCCTGAAACGAGGACTGCAGCTAAGGCTGACACTTACTCTTTCGTTAATTCAATTGTGCCTAATTATCTTGTTGCTTTGTGATCCAGCTTTCTCCCAACCAAGACCAGCTCCAGGAACGCTCCTCCTAATTGCAGAGCAGTGCGAGCGGAGCGGTATCTTAAAGATAATGTGAGTAATCCTCAGCACTGCGATTCCTGTGCCATGTCCCTGAATGCCTCTCAGCGCGTGCAAGAACGAACTCCAGAACCCAGCCTCCCCGCCCCCTGGGGTTTGTGAGAAATCTGTGGCTGCATTTCCCATCATCCTGCATCACCACAAACAGCCAACGGACACTCTTTGTCCACTTAGCAGATGACGGCCTGTTGCAGAGGGACCGCTCTGATAAGTGGGCAGAGACTCGAAACATCCTACAACTAAGCAACTCTGAAATCTCCACGGAAGATAAAACGCACAGAGATATGCACCAGCCTTGAGCAACTTTTAGCTTTGGGGATGTGATTCAGTTCCTTGATTTCTCTAGCTGGCTGGTCCAGGTTTTTACAAATTTCCCTCTGTGCCTATGCTGTTTTCTGTAACTAGAAAAAAAATTTTTTTTTCAAACACTCTAAAACTCCTCTCAACTTCAAAATTATACCCTAAAGTCAAGAGTGCAACAAAAGTGGGACTTCTTTGGTTTACCTTCATCGTAATTTGGTTTGGGAAAATGTGGTTTGCAGCCATAGCAAAGAAAATTGTCTTCAGAGCTCGAGCCGTCTTTGGTGACATGCTATGTTTCCACCAAATATTTGTTTCCATGAAGTGTTTTCTAGCAGCTGGGAGAGCCAGCCAGCTGAGCTCTGCACTTAAACACACCCAAGCCAAGAGTGAATTCACAGGACCCTCATTTCTAGGTCCTAAGAATGATCTGGTCCTTCAGCTATTTTACAGACCAGTGGAAACTGCCCACAAACAAATAAAGGGAAGCGCGGAGGCTTCTTCTTCTTCTTCTTCTTTTTTTTTTTCCAAGACACTAAGACATGAGCAGAGCATCGGAATGGCATGGGACAAGAACTGTCTACCTCTAGGGCGGGCGCGTGCAGTACTAGACAAAGAGAAGGGGAGAAAAATGTACCTAGCCCCAGAGATTTAAAAGCTGAGCTGGGATATTTGGTTCTAAAATGCATGCGCCCCCCACCATGCAACTAAACCCAGAATTTTATGTCACTGCATAGAAGAGCGGCTCAAAATAGAGAGGGGCTATGGAAAACTGAAGAAATCATTGTTTTTGCACACCTGAGGCTTAATAACACCACCCCGCCGTGACTGACATGCTGGGGTGGACAGGGAGGCTCCCAAGCCAGATGGCCCACCTCTGGAACCTGCTCTGCTGGCCACTCAGTACTGTGTGACACTGAGCAACCACCTGCCCTCTCTGTGCCTGTCTCCGTTTCCTCATCCGTAAAATGGAGCCAGTAACAACATCCGACCTACTCTTGGTTGAGAAGCAAGCAGGTTAATACAGGTACAGTGCTGGGGACCATGGCTGGTCTGCAGAAAACACTCCTTTATATTCAAGTGTCCACACAACCGTAGGTGAGATCCCGTTGTAAATCGCTCTTTAGTACGATCTCGGAGTGGTTGTCGACCTAGAATCGGCCAATAATAAGATGAATGAGACTGGAATTCCTTCGGCTGGGCTCTCAGGCCCCTGGTCCTGGGAGTGACCTGCCCAGTAGCATTTACTAGCATTTATGGAGGCCTTTCCCCCCACAACCTTCCCATGAAATAGGGTGATGATTCCTGTGTCACAGTGAGGCTAGTGGAGACACACGGGTACTAAGCAATTTGCCTACACAGCCAGAGGAACAGAGCCAAGACTCAAAGTCTCATCTGTCCAGAGCCTACCTGTCCTGACCACAGACTTGACACGTCTGCGCTGGGAGAGCGCGGAGTCCACCAGAGCCCAGCGATGTCATCATTGCAAGAGAACTATTTGCAGAGCTCTTGGAATATGAGATATCCGTGAGTAAGAACAGCAATTTGCACAAATAATTTAGCCACATGCATTTTGAATGCTCCTCCTGTGAAAGCCGCATGGGGAAAATCAAGAGGCAGACCCTCCAGGCATGCGGGAAAGTAGCCTCGGGGACAGCAACTCGGGGCCCATTTTCTCCTTCTGGGGGTGACACATTGAGGCCGAGAGAGAGCAGAGGTGGAGATCCCCAGGAACCACCCTGCTGTGGGTCGTGGTGGGGACTGAGACCCACGGGGTGCAGGGCCTCTCCAGCCAGGACCCGGCTCGGGGGAACACCCAGGGATGCCCCAAATCAGAAAGCAGGAGAGTGCTCTCTGCTCTGCACTCTTTCCAACACATTGTATTTCAACCATCAAATGTTTCAGCCAATCTGCAGAAAATACATTCCTTCCACAGGGGGTGAAAGCTGGCTCCCTTCGTTAGCAGAAGGCCCTTCTCTGCACCTCCCCCCTGGCTCCCACAGCTTCCCTTCCCTTCACCCTATATCTGGAATTTACATAATCACAGGCAAATAAAATGAGAAAAGCACGCTCTTTCATAACGGGCATATTCTGACTGTTATTATTCTTCAGGCACATTAGCTGCTGATTATAGAGATTAGTCAAAACCATGATTCTGTTGATTGTGAGGTGGGACCGATTTTTTCTTTTTAACAAGGAGAAGAGCTGTTGTTTCGATGGCAGAGAATCACATAAAATGGTACTCGCAGGGGAACGAAGTTTCTGAGAGTCACATAATTGTCAGTTTCTCGGCAGTGTTAGGCGTCCCAGCCTTTCAGCTCTTGCCTGTCTGGTCAAATATTGTACCCTAAAGTTGATTAACTTTTACTGCAGATCAACCTCTTCCCTGTGAAAGTACCTCCAACATTAAAAGATCCATGATTTTAGACATGTGTGTGTGTGTGCACCGTGGAAGAAGTACATACCTCTCTAGAAAGAATATTTGAGTGCACAGGTTTTGAACAGAAGAGATGCTCATTCTGTCCCAAGAGCTTTGCAGGGGGCTCCAACTGGGGAAAGAACTGTGCTTACCTGCTCAGGGTGGTTAAGAGCACCGGGCCAGACCTCAGTGCTCAGAAGGGTCAAGTCCAGAGCCGTTAGAGCAGAGGGCTCCTCCCTGAGAGGCACCTGCAAAAACCTCTCCCCTAGAAGCAGCACCCACCCTGCTTCTCCCTGGATGAATTCTGTGGTTTGCAACTGGACTGGGAGTGATGTGGCCACCTAGGGGACGTTTGGCAACGTCTGGAGACAGTGTGGGTTGTCATGACTGGGGCAGGTGGGGAGAGGTGGTGTTTACGACTGGCATCTGATGGGTGAGGCCAGAGATGCTGCTAAAAGTCCTACAGTGCACAGGACAGCTCCTACAACAAGGAATTCTCCCCAAATGTCCGTAGTGTTGCAGTTGAGAAAACCCGGTCTAGTGGATCGGAAATCATGTGAGATTTTTAATAGGTAACCACGGGGAGTAGAGGGGCTACATTTGAATCCTTTCCCCCTCAAATGCCCAACAGGAGTTAAGGGCACATAAAGACCTGTTTCCTTCGTTCCTCATGACGCTCCAGATCCATGATGTCATTTTGGGTAGAATTAAAGAAGAACAAAGCAAAAACTGTACAATTCATTACACCTATATGTCTGAATTTAGCAAGAATTTCCAAACAAAAAGATCCCTCTCTCAAAATGTATACACACAAACCTTTAGGGCTGCAGATAATATCACCAAAGGTCTTTTGATGTGATTTCTTCACATACTCGCCTATATCCCAGCTGTTAGGTCAGGAGAAATCTGATGGAATATTTCACTACCTTCTTTCTAGATCCTCTCTTAGGTTTTGCTAAAATATGACTGGTACTCATTGAAATACTAGTAACTACTCTAGGAGACAATATTCCATGAGACTATCTCACGACTATTACAGAGCATGTTATAGCAAATCAGTTTTCTTTCAACATGTTGGAGTAAAAAAAAAAAAAGCAACTTAATTATGTGCCCCAATCCTCAAAGAATTAAAGAATTTCATTTGAGCATCTCTTATAACAGGATGTTGGCAAAGTTTTCTGCAAAGGGTCAGATAGTAAATATTTTGGGCCTTGCAGGTCACGTGACCCCTGTCGCAACTACTGGGCTCCGCTGTGGGGGCTCAGAGCCACCAGCGGGTGATGCGAAATCAATGGGCTTGGCTGTGTGCCAATAAAACTTTATTTACAAGAACAGGCTGTGGGAGGGACTTGGCCGACTCCTGTCTTACAACACAGATTTCCTGAAAATAATGCATATAGGCAAAAAGGGTAGGGGAAAGTTCGGGAAAAGCCACTGCGAAGTACCAGCGATCATCCTCACGGTCTTAACGACAGCAGCTGTGAGCAACTGGCTGCCCAACCAAGGGGACCAAGAGGCCTGCCGGCGGGGGGCTGAGGGACACACGGGAACGTGGAGGAAGAGCAGTTGTGACCCCGCTGGTTAGCGGTCTAGGGCGGCTCCCCTGCCAGCTGCACGCTCTGCTCAAACTCGGAAGCTGCCCTTCCCTCCTCACCAGCGGAGGAGGTCACTGGCCGTGGCGCGGCCTGGAGGCCTGGGGGACCCCTGTGACGTGGCCAGGGGCAGTCACCCGCCTGGCGGGCCGCTCAGGTCAGGGGAGGCGCGTGCGGGAACCAGGAGCGGCGGCAGGAGGGGAGGCGTCGGAAGCCGCGAAGAACTGAAACAGTCTGTCCGACACTTAGAGGTGTCGCGCGCCGCACCAGCTGCTTTACGGCAACTGCCACGTCCCCTCGGCCGCAGCTCCACGCAGGGGGCGCCGCAGGCCGCGCTGTCGCGGGGGAGGAGCGCGGCCCTGGAGGCGGCGCCGTGGGCTAGAGGTCGGCAGCCGGGGCGGGGCGCGGGCCGGGACTCCGGCTGCGGGCAGGGCCCCTGCGCCCACTTCCGCCCAGAGTTCTCGCCCCCATGCTTAGTCATGGCGATGTACACAAAACATGAGTTTGGCTGTTTCTGCCAATTTTAGGAACTGTCCCATCAACTCCCACACTTCAGTGGCTGAAGGTCGTCCCGTGGCCAGAGAGCATTCTCAGGCACAACGGACACAGGTGAGGTGCCAGCCGCAGCCACGTGAGCGCAATGGCACCCACCGGCCACACGGGCGGGGGGCGGGTTGTGGGTCAGTGTTCGCAGGGCCTACCTTGTCCACAGGACCCGGAGCTCCCGGACCGCAGAGCCCGCCCGTTCATCTCGTATCTCCCGGTGCCTGGCAGGTTGGAAGTGTCCAGAAAACATGGTGACTGCGTGCCCAAATGGGTCTGTGGCAATGAGACACGGGCTAGGTCTTTGGGGGAGAGAGGCCAAGTGGGCTTGGGAAAGGAGGAGGAGGAGGAGGAGGAGGCAGGCGCGGTGCGGTGCCCCCCGCGGCCAGGCCCGCCTCCGTGTCTCCCCTCGGTCTCCCGCGGGCCCCCTGCCAGCAAGCCTCCCCATCGGCCCAAGCTGGTCTCTGGGAAACCACGCCTCACCTAGCAACAGCTGCTACGGAGTGCGCCTTCCTGATACTCCAACAATAAAGCGCCAACTGCCTGCCACTCCCAGATAGTGTTGAAAGGAAAGCGGGTTTATTTCAAGGCCAGGCCACGAGAGGATCTGGGTTTTCCAAACTGGAGTCGTGGCACGTTAAGTGGCCAGCCTGCCAAGGCGGGGAGCAGCTCCAGCCTGTGGCGTCGTCAAGAAGAGCCTCCGGTCTGCAGTGGTCCTTGTTCATGAGATTCCTGTTGCTCCCTGTTCCCATTCAGCTGGGTCAACATGTGCCTGTAAATTCCTCCCAAAAGGGAAATCATCACAGCATCAGCAGCCCCAGAAATGACAAACAACTCAAGTATGGAAAGGCAGCTGCCAAGTGCTCAACAGTACTCATGTTGCAGCAGAAAAAAAAATCAGATAAGAAAAATAAACCGAGTTGTGTGCATATTTCCTCAAATATGTATCCCATTTTGTGGTTCCTTCCAGCCTTTGGTGTAATGAATATATCCATTTGTCAGGGGTCATGGAACGGCAGTCCTACAAAGCTGTCTTGAGTTGGGGAACCACGCTGTCCAGTTCTCTCCCTTCTCTAGAGCACAGAGTGGTGCAAAAAGTCCAGAACACAGGGCCACTGACATTCCTTTTCCCACTGGCCTAGTTGCTAAACTGTTGCAGGGCTGGCACCAGCCCACTTCTGCGATCTCTCCTGCGTTGAACTGAGACACCAATACGCTTTCAGAAAACTTTGTCATCCTCAGGTGGAGGATCCTGGGATAACCTCTGTACAGCGGACGGCCCGCGGGCAGGGATGGTGGCACAGTCACCTGCCCTCTCTTTGTTGACATAGCTCAACTCCACGGCTAAAGAGCAGCGGAATCAGAAGACGGGATCGGCTAGGGGAGCCACGAGCCAAGATCCGGGGAATGGCTGATGCGCAGGGAGCTCAAGTGAGGCTGAAGAAGCCACACTTTGCTCAACAACACGGAGCTGGCCAGGGCATCCGGGCCTCCGCCAACCTCCAGAGGCCACTCTTGGCATGGCCATAAAAGCCACAGCCACAAACATGGACAGGCAAGAAAAGAATATGGTGAGAAACTGGCTTGCCTTTGCTTCTCAGACTCCTCAGAAGTTTCTAGAAGGTCATTTTCCTGACCCCCTGAAATGAGAGGTCAGATTCCTCTAGCATTCAGTCAGGAACCATGACTGAGCTTCTACTCGGGCCAGGCCTGGTGCCTGGAACCCGGTCCCTGTCTTCGAGGTGCTCAACCTCCAATGACTGACATTGGCTCCAGAATGAGGCTCCAGAGTGGCCAGCACATGACCACCCGGTACTCTGAGGGGCCTGGTCAAGGGCCCCGGGGCCCAGAGGGAAAGGATCTGAATCCACCCAAGAAACAACACCAAGAACAGAGTCTCCCGAAAGAGAGAGCCAACTACTCTCCATCATGTCTTTCCTTTCTGTGCCATGTGTCCGTTCCACGAGAACAGAGCCATGATGCTCACATAGGGATGTGCTAGGACAGTCACCCCTTCGACCGTCAGGCGTGAAAAAGGACGTCCTTGCTTCTGAGGACAGCATCATGCACCCTTTCTGCTTAAAGAGAAGCATACCTCTGGTACCTGAATCATGCTCCTGAGATGTGTGGCAGCAGCAGAGAAAGGATCTTCTGCTCGGTGGCAGGACAAACATTTAAATGTTCCCCAGGAGGACGGATGTGGAGCTGTGAGAGCCCAGTGATTCAGTGGCAGGGTCAGAATGACTCCGTGTGGGGTTTCTTTTCTTGCCCTTGCAATTCTATTCATGAAGTGGATGGATTCCTCCGTCCTCTTGTTATAAACTTTGATTTCTGGCCTCGTTTATTTCAAACTGTTTTCCTAAGTCTTTAAAAGGGAATTCTGTCTTCCTTTTCGATCTGCTTACATTTAAATCCACTTAACTTTCCATCTGGGGTCTGCTCCTTTCTCAAAGGGCCCTGCGCTCCCTGTAGAGCTGGCGTGCTTGTCAGAAAGTTGAGGGGGGTCGGGGCAATCTAGGAAGACTTCCCCTTTACTGTTTGGGCAGAGAATCTGTGGGCATTTGTGTCTGAAGGTCTGTTTCTCCTTTGTTCAGTTGGCTGCATTCTTCTCCGATTGGTTGAGTATACAAGAGAATATTTCCAGAATATGCACAAGATAGTTTGGACTAAGTAAGGGCAGGCATTAGGGCAGGTGGTAGTTTGCTGGTAGCAACAGAGATAAGGGTCACCATTTATGGGGCACGTGCCTGGAACCCCACATGTTTGTGTACTTCATTCAATCCTCCAGGCTCTGCTGGGGACGCGGATACTCCACGTCACAAGCAGGGAGAGGACGAGCGTTCAAACAGGCCTGAAGCCCCCGGTCATCCCATAGTTCCAAGCTGCTCCCAGGGAAAGCATCACACACCAAATGCATCTCATACCCACCCTCGCCACTCCCTATAACCATGTCAATAGGGTTTGTTTGACTTTAGGACACACATTCTTCCTCCGAAAGGCAGGTTTTTTTCACAAGTCAATCAAAATTAATTTTGTAAGCCTGTCGGACTTGACTGAGGACATCCCACGATGTCACTAAAACCGAGGTTAGGAAGGCCAATTCTACCAAAGTGACGGAACCCCCCTCTTGGGGACTGGTTTACCTGGGAAGCAGGCAGCCCTACCTCGTGCTCACAGCCCTATCCCGTGGGCAGGGCCCAGTGGGTGGGCCTGGGGCTCAAAGCCAGCCCACCAGGTGTTCCACCACGAAGGATGGGGCCGGGCGTGTAACAGGCGGGCACAGGTGCTCACTGAGCCCCCCGAGTTGCAGACAAAGCAAACTACATAAGCGTTTCTCCAAACTCCCACCAGAGCGAGGGCACAGAGGAAGAGCGGATGACAGGCCAGTGAGCGCCCTGAAGTCACAGCCTCCGGCGGCATCACCAGCTGGCTGTGCAAGGTACTGCCATTCACCTCAACGAGCAAAGTTTTTAAAAGCAGCCAAGGAGCTCTGCCACGATTTAACTGCGTGACACCCAATCCCCATAGGGTGTTATTTTTCATAGTCAGTGAGAAAGAGGCAGACTTCCAGGCAGATCGGTATTTTGGGGTCCAGCCTCCGTGTCCTCAGAGCATCCCAAGTCCGCCAGGGTCAGGCCTGGGACGGCTGCTGGGTCCGGCTGCTTCAGGTTCACGGGTTTGCGTGTTCTGCAGGTGTCCAAGGGACCACCTCTGAGGGTCATCCTAGGACTTCGTCAAACCATGTTTGTGGATGCCAGAAGGTTAGTATTCACCAATTCCACTGACCAGCAATGACCTTGAGCTTGTTGGAATCAGCCAAATTCCAATCCACTTTGTGTCAGTGTTTGTCTTCCAAGCACTGTGCCTCTGTGTGTGTGTGTGTGTGTGTGTGTGTGTGTGCACGCGCGCGCACGTCCGCAGGCGGGGGACTCTGTACTTGGTTGAGCCCCCAAAGACTCGGAGAAGTCGTTTTAGACACAGAAAGCTATTTCGTTTCCCCAGCTCACTAACATAGGTCTCTACTGAACTCACTAAATGAAAAGCTACACAAATATATTTTTCTGTTTTTTTTATTACATATTACATTGGCTAATTATTTCTCTATGCAATGAATGGGTGTTTGTTTCATGAATTCTCAGAGGTCATGAATTCTCAGAGGCACAGAAGGAGAATGCTTCACAACAGTGACATGATGTCATTTCTAAATGGGTAAGCAACTTGAAACTCCTCCATAAATTGTGGCTTATTAGGTATTTATGGTTACTCTTAATAATGCACATTGAAGAGAGAGCTGCATGATATCAAGAAGAGGCATGCAGTCCGTGACAGGGGCATCTCCACTGCCCCAGTGCAGACAGGCACCGAGCCCATCCTCAGGGAGCAGTTCGTAAGCGCAGAAACCAAGCCTCACCCTCACGGTATCACACACACAGCAGATGACTTGTTTGCAATAACATCAGCCGGTAGCCTTTAAGGATTTGATTCCGTGGCACTTACTGAAGAATAAATTGTTGACTTTCCTTGAATTGTTGCCTAAGGACGCGGCTGAATATAAGTTAGAGCCAAGTGTAACCTTAAGGAAGGCTGAATTGAGACGGAGAAGCCAGGATTTTTCTCCAAGTGGGAATGGAGATTTATTAAAGAAATTGCCTTAATGTTGCTATTGAGGCTTTATAAAGTCTCGCGGGGGGCGGTGGGAAGCTATATCCACAGATTCTGTACCAATTATTCTGTTTATCCTGGGTAAATTACCAGTCTATGAGTTACATCTGTCTACACGGCCCTGCCCAGGGTCAAGAGAAGCATCACAAATAAGCAGGACCTGGGAAAAAGCTTTTGGTGTGCTCATGATGCTACGGCGGTAGGGGGATTTCAGGGATAACCTCAGAGGGAAATCCGCCTCTTCTTACAACCAGATCCTTTCTGTTATTTCTAAGATGAAAACTGATTCTGTCAGAATGTCGTAGAGCCTGACCAGCAAGATTGACGCGAGACAGAAGTAATCGGGTAGCTGGTCTTCTCAACAGACAGCGAGAATAAGGGAACAGCGGTGTTATCGGTAGAAAGTATTGTTTTCAAGCTGGTGGGGGGGCGAGGATAGAAAATAGACAATTTTGACCTACAAATGTCCTTTAAGAATCAGATTGTTTCTAATTGTTATCCAGTTTTCATTATAGAAAGAGAAAGGAAATGTTTGAGTCAAACAATGGTCCCAGAACAAAACTCCAAGTTTTGGTTGCTGTGGTTCTTAACCATATTTGAAAAGATGGCGGATAGCTCCTTGATGCCTTACAAAGTGCCGTCAGTTTCTTCTGTCAGCTTACAGTAGAAGGAAGATCCCACTGGGAACAGCCTACCTTTTCCAGAAACTTTCAGGCATACTCACACACAACTGGACAAACAAACAGAGACTTCTGGCATCCCTATACTCCTGAGCCGGCTACAGGGACGAAAAGGGTGTCAGTCCATACAGATCTTTCTATGATTTAGTGATACACCTACTAAGGCTGGGTGCTTTTGCGGGGGGGGGGGGGGGGGGGGGTGCTACATTTAAGACATTAGAAAATATCTTTTTTAAAAAATTAGATCCAAAAGCTCATTTGCCATTCCTAGAGATTTATGTTTTCTTAAGAATGTGGCATTGGTTCATTTTCTGTTGGTACTGGATTGAATAATGTTCCCCCACACACATACAGCAAATTCATGCCCGTCCATCTGGAACCTCAGAACATGACCTGATTCGGAAGTAGGGTCTCTGCAGATGTGATTATTTAAAATGAGGACCTATTGGACTTGCCTGGGTCCTTGTAAGTGGAGAAGTGAGTAGGGAGAACTCACGTCTCCTCCTGAGTGCCTCTTGGACCCCTCACACTACTACCACACTTACAGTGCTCCTGACATGGGGTGTGTGTGGTTTTGCCCACACCAGGCAACTCTCTGAGGCACCAGTGAGGTGTGCCACAATTCAGTTCTGCCACTAACTGGAGAGAGTGCAGACCCCACAGGGGAAAGGCTCAGTCCCACACGAGTGTCCCCCACTCCAGATGCTAATCGAAAGGAATGGTTCTCCAGGTTACCACCACTTCTGGCCGACTTGGCTACAAATCAGAGGCTTCACAGACCCTCTCCTTGGATTTGACTATTTGCTAGACCAGCTCTCAGAACTCAGGGAAACAGTTATGTTTACCAATTGATTACACAATGAAGCCTGGGATAAAGGATATGGATGAACATCCAGATGCCGAGGCAAGTAGGGCAAGGTCTGGGAGGGTCCTGAGGGAAGGAGCCTCTGTTCCCATGGAGCTGGGGTGCGTCATCTTCCCGCTACGTGTGTGTGTTCATGCCTATGTGAGACGCCCTCCATAAAGATCCTAACAGTATGGGGTTTGGAGAGCTTCCAGGTTGGTGAACCAGCCCCCATGCAGGAGCCCACACAGACTCGCCTCATTGGAACAAAACACACTCCTATCACTCAGGAAATTCCAAGGGTTTTAGGAGCCCTAGGTCAGGGATGGGTCAAAGACCAAATACAAGAACAAAAGATGCTCCTAGGGCTCTTATCACTTAGGAAATTCCAAGGGTTTTAGGAGGTCTGTGCCAGGAACCAGGAGCAGAGACCAATGGACATATTTTCTATTCTTTCTCAAGGAGACAGACACAGAAACACAGAGGGAACAGAGCCATGCGACCATGGAGGGAAGGAGGCAGAGGTTGGAGTGACATATCTACAAACCAAGGGACGACAAGGATCGCAGCCACCACCAGAAGCTGGAAGAAGCAGGGAAGGATTCTTCCTGAGAGCCGTCAGGGAGCACGGCCCTGCTGACACTTTAACTTCAGACTTCTGGCCTCTGGAACCATAAGAGAATAAGTTGCTCCTGCTTTAAGCCACCCGATTTGTGGTCATTTGTCACGGCAGGCCTAGGAAACTAACTGTTGAAACATGTCTTCAAGTGACGTGATTTATCCCTATTCCCGTATTTGGACAAAGAAATGAAATCAGATGGCATGATCAAAACCATCTGACTCTTCTGTGGTGGGTGGCATCCTTGCTTGCTTAGGAGAATCCCCTGCAATCTGCGGCAAATCCCCTGGCCCAAGCCCCCCCCCCCCCCCCCCGCCTGGCCCAATTAAATCAGACACTCTGCACGTGGGACCAAAACACCAGCCTTCTGTCACAGTAAAACCATGGGCTTCAGGGTCTGTCAACCCTTGGGTAGCTTCCTGGCTTTGTTACCTACTAACTATGCCCTTGGGCAAGTCATGTGATTTACCTGGTATTTGTTCAAATTGAAAATGGGATTGTGAAGATTAATCTTGCTTTTTAAAGACTGTATTTATTTATTTTAGAGAGAGAGGAGGGCAGGGGGAGGAGCAGAGGGAGAGGGACAAGCAGACTCCGTGCTGAGCACAGAACCCGACACAAGGCTTGATCCCACGACCCCAAGATCATGACCTGAGCAGAAATCAAGAGTCGGATGATTAACCGACTGAGCCACCCAGGCGACCCAGACTGATCTCTTTAAGTATGTAAAATATGTAAAAAGGCCAGGCTAAATATCTGATAAATGCCACTTCCTTCTCATTCTCCTGACGTATAGCAAGGCAATTTAGCAGGATGGGGAGAAGCTTGGGCTCTGGAACAAGACTACAGGCAATCAAAATTCTGACTCCACCACTTACTGGCTGTAAAACCCCGGGCACTGCTCTGTGCTCAGTTTCCTTATCTATAAAATGGGGCCTTGGAGAGTCATTATGAAGTTTAAGTGGGATAATAAAATGATCTGATCCCACTAAAGCACTTAAAACGGTATCTGGCGCTGTAAGCATTCAGTAAATGTTAGCTCATATTATAGACATAATCGGATAACAGTCTGCACACCACCCCCTTGATAATACGGAATTCTGCCTGGCGAAGTTTCGCATCGCTGCCCTTCCCAATCAGAAGCAAAGTGAGGCCTGTGAAAGAGCGAGATTAGTCTGGGACTCCAGAGACTTGAGCTCTGGGCTCAGCCGAGATACCACGGAGCTTCGGTCACTTTCCCTGTTGCCCGTTCCAGGGCCTAATTTGTAAAAGGAAGGGTTTAATAAGCTGATCCCTGTGAACCTTCTAGCATTAAAAAGAAAAAAAAATTGTGATTGTCTGAATATTATAAAGTGATAGATGGAATTCTGGTTGTGTTTGGCACACAATCCCAATGCTTTTATGGCATTTTGAGGTTAGGAGTCACAGAAATCTGGTATTAATAAGGAAAGAAACACATTCTGTTTTATTATAGCAAAGGACAATCCTGGGACATTTTTCAAGGCTTTTCAGGCCACAGGCACTCGAGACCACCATGTGACTGCTGACAGGAGCTGGGGAGAAGACATCACTGGATGGAAATTTCAAACTTAGGAACTGGCCCTATGTGGGAACGTACATCCATACAGTCTCTCTAATGGGCAATTAGCTAACATGTATAATCTAAAAAATACACAGTAATTACAGTTTGAAAAATCTGTCCTGAGGAAATATAACCAAAGTCTGCTTTTCTCACGCTTCTGGGATCAGCAATTGGACAATCCAGTCAGTTCATTAAAAAGTCAGTTAAATGGGGAAATCATAAACAATGGCAAAAACACACTATAAAGGTTTTATTATAAGTTATACACTGTGGATTCATTCATCAATTTTACAAGGAAGCACCAAGGCCTTTCTCAGAGTTTTGATCCCTGATTAGAATCCTGTGATATCTTTCTTGCACAAACCACACCTATATAATTCATGTTCTTCATTGTGAGGTGGGGCCCAAACAGAAAGATATTTGGGTATCAACATGAAAACAGATTCTTTCTATAGTTTACAATTTTTTTTTCTCACATTGATGATGGGGCCTTGCCCATAACCTTATTTGGTAGCAACCTCATGACTTCACTTCATAGGGTCCTCCTTAAAGCATTCAAGTTCATTTTTATAGTTTTTGTAGAAGCAACCACACTCTTTCTTTTTTCACTCATATTCCATAGGTTAGTATTCCAATCAACTAAATCACAACAACGACTGGCATAAACAGCTTTGGGAACAAACACTATTAGCTCTTGGGAAGCACACATCTCAAACAGTGGGAGCAGGAGAAAAGTGAATGTTCCCTGTGTGGTCAGCCCTGCAGAATGCGTGGAAAACTTCGATCAATCCAGCCAGTCAATTAAGTGGAGAAGTGGTGAAGAGATTTCTTCTATAGTGAGATATGTCATCAAACATTTACGTACAAAGATGTTTACTGGAATAGTAACTGATAGAGGCAAAAAATATGGAAACATAAAATATACCCATGATGAATGTTTGTGCATATATATACATACATACACTATATATAAGTATATATGTTTATACAGTATATATATATGATGTAATGGTATGTAGATATTAAAAGCTATATTTTAAAAATGATTTTATGACATATAAGATGCCTGTAACATTATGTTTATTCATTCAATATTTACTCAGCAATAGAACATTTTATAAGTTTTGAAACAAAATTTGTACTTAGTATCTTTCTTATAAAATTAAAAGTGGGCCAGAGATTAGACAAATGGGACTGATGTCATCTTGAGTGCCTCATCTATTTTGACCTTGATTTATTTGGAGCTTAGGCTTTGTTCTTAAGAAAAACACATACATATGTCATGTAGGTTGTCTAAAAATAAAATGCATTTGCCTCCAGTAAAAGGTGAGAGGGAGGACTTTTTTTCTGAGTATGGCCAAGTAAACTTTTATTAGACCCCACTGGCCTGCAGATAACAACTACCAACTCTGAATAAGAATATAAAACAAGACTTTTGTTTAGTGGAGGATGAACAAAAGATAGGCAGACTCTACAGGAAGTCAACATTCAGAAGAAAAAAAAAATGGCATAAGATGACTTTCCCATTTTTATTGTTTTCAGCCTGTGGGCAACTCAAACTTGTCACCACAGAAGTGACTAAATCCCGGAAAGAAAACAAACCAATTTTCTGGGCTGAAGAACAAAAGGGCAGACTTCTGCTCTGTCAAGTTGAGGGCAAACCAGGGTCACTGGAGAGTGAGGGGGTAATTGAGAGAGGGGGGACCGGAGAAAAGGCACTCCAAATTCTCTAGGTGACACTGGAACCATATATGTGACAGGTGGATTCAAAGCAGCTAAGCTAAGAATGAAGGACTGAACTAAGATTTTAGCTATTCCAAGAGAAAGAGTTTGCAGTTTCAATCCAATCAAGTTAATAGTCTGCTTTAAAAAAAAAAAAAAATCAACCTTCTTCAGAGAAATATAACAGAATCCAGATGGCATCCACAATGTCCATGATTATTCCAAAATTATGCAACACAGAAGAAACAAAAAAAAGTGACCTATTCTCAAGAGAAAAAAAATAATACATGGAGACCAATTCTAAAATGATCTAAATGTTAAAATTATAAGACAAGGATTTAAAAACAAGGACAGAAATGAAAATATGTTCTCCATGCACATAAAGAGAGGAAATGCCAGCAAATAGAAACTATAAAAAACAATCAAATGGAAATTCTAAAGCATCAAAATACAATATATGAAATAAAATGCTCATTGTATATGCTCAACAGTGCAATGGATATGAGAGAGGAATGTTAGTGAGCTTGGAGACATACCAAAAGAAATCACCCAATCTGAGAAATATAAAGAAAAACATTAGAAAAAATTAATCAAGTCCCAGGAATCTGTGGGACAATACTACCAAGTCTATCATAATTAGTGGAATGAAGAGAAGAGTAGTATAAAAAATGTTTGAAAAAAATGCTCAAAAATGTCCCACATTTGATAAAAGATACACATTTATAGATAAGGAAGTCAGAGACCCTCAAACAGAAAAACTACAAAGAAAAGCACACCCAGGCACCCATAGGCAACAGTTCCAAATCAAAGATAGAAAAAATTATGAAAGCAATCAGAGAAACGTAAAATATTACATCCAGAAGAACAACAATTCAAACGATCTCCAGTTAATCATTACAGGCCAGAATATACTGCAACAACACCTTTAAAATCCTAAATAAAAAAATAAATTAAAAACCTGCTCACTCAGAATTCTATACCCACTGAATATATCCTTTAAGAATCAAGGCAAAATAAAAACAATTGCAGATAAAAGATCATTGAGAACTCGCTGACAACAGACCGGCACTGAGAAATATTAAATGAAGTTCTCCATTCTGAAGGGATATGGTGCTACATGGAAATCCAGATCTTCCGGGGGAAATGACAACTATGTGAAATGTCTGGATTACCATAAAAAACTATTTTCTTAATGTGTTTAAAAATACTTATAACTATTTCATTGAAAAATTATAGCATTGTCTGGGTGGATTGATAATGTAGATGTAATACATATAACATAAAAGGAAGGGAGGTATAAATGAACTTATGCAATTACGAAGTTTCTACATTTTACAGGAGCTACAATATTAACACTAAGTAGACCATGATAAGTGAAGGATGCATACTGCATTGTTTAGAGAAACCACTAAAAAAATGCAAAGATGAACAAAAAACTTGTGGGACAAATAGAAAACAAATAATAAAATGGTAGACCTAAATCTAACTACAAGAAAATACATTAAATGTTCACTGACTAGGGGTGCCTGAGTGGCTCAGTCAGTTGGGCAACCGACTCCTGATTTTGGCTCAGGTCATGATCTCATGGGTGATGGGATTGAGCCCCACATCAGACTCTGCACTCAACAGGGAGTCAGCCTGGGATTCTCTCTCTCCCTCTGCCCCTCCCCCTGACTCTCTCTCTCAAATAAATAAATCTTTTTTTTTTAAATTTTTTATTGTAATAGATCTTTTTAAAAAAATGTTTAAATGGTCACTGACTAAATATCTAATTAAAAGAAGTCTATTCTATCTGATATTATTATAGTCCTGCCAGCCTTCTTATGCTTACTGTTTTCATGATACATATTTTTACACTCATTTACTTTTTTTTTTTTTAATTTTTTTATTGTTATGTTAATCCCCATACATTACATCATTAGTTTTAGATATAGTGTTCCATGATTCATTGTTTGTGCATAACACCCAGTGCTCCATGCAGAACGTGCCCTCCTCAATACCCATCACCAGGCTAATCCATCCTCCCAACCCCCTCCCCTCTAGAACCCTCAGTTTGTTTTTCAGAGTCCATTGTCTCTCATGGTTCTTCTCCCCCTCCGATTTCCCCCCCTTCATTCTTCCCCTCCTGCTACATTCTTCTTCTTCTTCTTTTCTTTCTTAACATATATTGCATTATTTGTTTCAGAGGTACAGATCTGAGATTTAACAGTCCTGCACAATTCACAGCGCTTACCAGAACACATACCCTCCCCAGTGTCCATCACCCAGTCACCCCATCCCTCCCACCCCACCCCCCACTCCAGCAACCCTCAGTTTGTTTCCTGAGATTAAGAATTCCTCATATCAGTGAGGTCATATGATACATGTCTTTCTCTGTTTGACTTATTTCACTCAGCATAATACCCTCCAGTTCCATCCACGTCGTTGCAAATGGCAAGATCTTATTCCTTTTGATGGCTGCATAATATTCCATTGTATATATATACCACATCTTCTTTATCCATTCATCTGGTGATGGACATCTCGGCTCTTTCCACAGTTTGGCTATTGTGGACATTGCTGCTATAAACATCGGGGTGCACGTAGCCTTTCGGGTCCCTACTTTTGTATCTTTGGGGTAAATACCCAGTAGTGCAATTGCTGGATCATATGGTAGCTCTATTTTCAACTTTTTGAGGAACCTCCATACTGTTTTCCAGAGTGGCTGCACCAGCTTGCATTCCCACCAACAGTGTAGGAGGGTTCCCCTTTCTCCGCATCCCCGCCAACATCTGTCATTTCCTGACTTGTTAATTTTAGCCATTCTGACTAGTGTGAGGTGGTATCTCATTGAGGTTTTGATTTGGATTTCCCTGATGCCGAGCGATATTGAACACTTTTTCATGTGTCTGTTGGCCATTTGGATGTCTTCTTTGGAAAAATGTCTGTTCATGTCTTCTGCCCATTTCTTGATTGGATTCTTTGTTCTTTTGGTGTTGAGTTTGATGAGTTCTTTATAGATTTTGGATACTAGCCCTTTATCTGATATGTCATTTGCAAATATCTTCTCCCATTCTGTCAGTTGTCTTTTGGTTTTGTTGACTGTTTCCTTTGCTTTGCAAAAGCTTTTTATCTTGATGAAGTCCCAATAGTTCATTTTTGCCCTTGCTTCCCTTGCCTTTGGCGATGTTTCTAGGAAGAAGTTGCTGCGGCTGAGGTCGAAGAGGTTGCTGCCTGTGTTCTCCTTTAGGATTTTGATGGACTCCTGTCTCACATTGAGGTCTTTCAACCATTTGGAGTCTATTTTTGTGTGTGGTGTAAGGAAATGGTCCAGTTTCATTCTTCTGCATGTGGCTGTCCAATTTTCCCAACACCATTTGTTGAAGAGACTGTCTTTTTTCCATTGGACATTCTTTCCTGCTTTGTCAAAGATTAGTTGACCATAGAGTTGAGGGTCCATTTCTGGGCTCTCTATTCTGTTCCATTGATCTATGTGTCTGTTTTTGTGCCAGTACCATACTGTCTTGATGATGACAGCTTTGTAGTAGAGCTGGAAGTCTGGAATTGTGATGCCGCCAGCTTTGCTTTTCTTTTTCAACATTCCTCTGGCTATGCGGGGTCTTTTCTGGTTCCATACAAATTTGAGGATTATTTGTTCCATTTCTTTGAAGAAAGTGGATGGTATTTTGATGGGGATTGCATTGAATGTGTAGATTGCTCTAGGTAGGATTGACATCTTCACAATATTTGTTCTTCCAATCCATGAGCATGGAACGTTTTTCCATTTCTTTGTGTCTTCCTCAATTTCTTTCATGAGTATTTTATAGTTTTCTGAGTACAGATCCTTTGCCTCTTTGGTTAGATTTATTCCTAGGTATCTTATGGTTTTGGGCGCAATTGTAAATGGGATCGACTCCTTAATTTCTCTTTCTTCTGACTTGTGGTTGGTGTATAGGAATGCCACTGACTTCTGTGCATTGATTTTATATCCTGCCACTTTACTGAATTCCTGTATGAGTTCTAGCAGTTTTGGGGTGGAGTCTTTGGGATTTTCCACATAAAGTATCATATCATCTGCAAAGAGTGAGAGTTTGACTTCTTCTTTGCCAATTTGGATGCCTTTGATTTCTTTTTGTTGTCTGATTGCTGTGGCTAGGACTTCCAATACTATGTTGAATAGCAGTGGTGATAGTGGACATCCCTGCCGCGTTCCTGACCTTAGGGGGAAAGCTCTCAGTTTTTCCCCATTGAGAATGATATTCGCTGTAGGTTTTTCATAGATGGCTTTTATGATATTGAGGTATGTACCCTCTATCCCTATACTCTGAAGAGTTTTGATCAAGAAAGGATGCTGTACTTTGTCAAATGCTTTTTCTGCATCTATTGAGAGGATCATGTGATTCTTGTTTTTTCTTTTGTTAATGTATTGTATCACGTTGATTGATTTGCGGATGTTGAACCAACCTTGCAGCCCTGGGATAAATCCGACTTGGTCGTGGTGAATAATCCTTTTAATGTACTGTTGGATCCTATTGGCTAGTATTTTGGTGAGAATTTTTGCATCCATGTTCATCAGGGATATTGGTCTGTAATTCTCCTTTTTGATGGGGTCTTTGTCTGGTTTTGGGATCAAGGTAATGCTGGCCTCATAAAATGAGTTTGGAAGTTTTCCTTCCATTTCTATTTTTTGGAACAGTTTCAGAAGGATAGGTATTAATTCTTCTTGAAATGTTTGGTAGAATTCCCCTGGGAAGCCATCTGGCCCTGGGCTTTTGTGTTTTGGGAGATTTTTGATGACTGCTTCTATTTCCTTAGTGGTTATAGGTCTGTTCAGGTGTTCTATTTCTTCCTGGTTCAGTTTTGGTAGTTGATACATCTCTAGGAATGCGTCCATTACTTCCAGGTTATCTAATTTGTTGGCATAGAGTTGCTCATAATATGTTCTTATAATTGTTTGTATTTCTTTGGTGTTGGTTGTGATTTCTCCTCTTTCATTCATGATTTTGTTGATTTGGGTCATTTCTCTTTTCTTTTTGATAAGTCTGGCCAGGGGCTTATCAATCTTGTTAATTCTTTCAAAGAACCAGCTCCTAGTTTCGTTGATCTGTTCTACTGTTCTTTTGGTTTCTATTTCATTGATTTCTGCTCTGATCTTTATTATTTCTCTTCTCCTGCTGGGTTTAGGCTTTATTTGCTGTTCTTTCTCCAGCTCCTTTAGGTGTAGGGTTAGGTTGTGTACTTGAGACCTTTCTTGTTTCTTGAGAAAGGCTTGTATTGCTATATGCTTTCCTCTTAGGACTGCCTTTGCTGTATCCCAAAGATTTTGAATAGTTGTGTTTTCATTTTCATTGGTTTCCATGAATTTTTTTAATTCTTCTTTAATTTCCTGGTTGACCCATTCATTCTTCAGTAGGATGCTCTTTAGCCTCCATGTATTTGAGTTCTTTCTGACTTTCCTCTTGTGATTGAGTTCTAGTTTCAAAGCATTGTGGTCTGAAAATAGGCAGGGGATGATCCCAATCTTCTGGTACCGGTTGAGACCTGATTTATGACCTAGGATGTGATCTATTCTGGAGAATGTTCCATGGGCACTAGAGAAGAATGTGTATTCCGTTGCTTTGGGATGGAATGTTCTGAATATGTCTGTGAAGTCCATTTGGTCCAGTGTGTCATTTAAAGTCTTTATTTCCTTGTTGATCTTTTGCTTAGACGATCTGTCCATTTCAGTGAGGGGGGTGTTAAAGTCCCCCACTATTATTGTATTGTTGTCGATGTGTTTCTTTGCTTTTGTTATTAATTGCCTTATATAATTGGCTGCTCCCATGTTAGGGGCATAGATATTTACAATTGTTAGATCTTCTTGTTGGATAGACCCTTTAAGTATGATATAGTGTCCTTCCTCATCTCTTATTACAGTCTTTGGTTTAAAATCTAATTTGTCTGATATAAGGATTGCCACCCCAGCTTTCTTTTGGTGTCCATTAGCATGGTAAATGGTTTTCCACCCCCTCACTTTCAATCTGGGGGTGTCTTTGGGTCTAAAATGAGTCTCTTGCAGACAGCATATTGATGGGTCTTGTTTTTTAATCCAATCTGATAGCCTGTGTCTTTTGATTGGGGCATTTAGCCCATTTACATTCAGGGTAACTATTGAAAGATAGGAGTTCAGTGCCATTGTATTGCCTGTAAAGTGACTGTTACTGTATATTGTTTGTGTTCCTTTCTGGTCTATGTTGCTTTTAGGCTCTCTCTTTGCTTAGAGGACCCCTTTCAATATTTGTTGTAGGGCTGGTTTCGTGTTTGCAAATTCCTTTAGTTTTTGTTTGTCCTGGAAGCTTTTTATCTCTCCTTCAATTTTCAATGACAGCCTAGCTGGATATAGTATTCTTGGCTGCATATTTTTCTCATTTAGTGCTCTGAATATGTCCTGCCAGTCCTTTCTGGCCTGCCAGGTCTCTGTGGATAAGTCTGTTGCCAATCTAATGTTTCTACCATTGTAGGTTACATATCTCTTCTCCCGAGCTGCTTTCAGGATTTTCTCTTTGTCTCTGAGACTCGTAAGTTTTACTATTAGATGTCGGGGTGTTGACCTATTTTTATTGATTTTGAGAGGGGTTCTCTGTGCTTCCTGGATTTTGATGCCTGTTTCCTTCCCCAAATTAGGGAAGTTCTCTGCTATAATTTGCTCCATTATACCTTCTGCACCTCTCTCTCTTTCTTCTTCTTCTGGGATCCCAATTATTCTAATGTTGTTTCGTCTTATGGTATCGTTTATCTCTCGAATTCTGCCCTCGTGATCCAGTAGTTGTTTATCTCTCTTTTTCTCAGCTTCTTTATTTTCCATCATTTGGTCTTCTATCTCACTGATTCTTTCTTCTGCCTCATTTATCCTAGCAGTTAGCGCCCCCATATTTGATTGCACCTCATTGATAGCCTTTTTGATTTCTACTTGGTTAGATTTTAGTTCTTTTACTTCTCCAGAAAGGGTTTCTCTAATAACTTCCATGTTTTTTTCAAGCCCAGCTAGTATCTTTAAAGTGATGATTCTGAACTCTAGATCTGACATCGTACTAATGTCCGTATTGAGTAGGTCCCTGGCAGTCGGTACTACCTCTTGTTCTTTTTGTTGAGGTGATTTTTTCCGTCTTGTCATTTTGTGCAGAGGAGAATAGATTAATGAGAGAACAAAATGCTAGCAGGGTAACAACGTCCCCAGAAAATATACTCTAAACAAATCAGAAAAGACCTGAAGCAGTGGGAAAAGAAAGGGAAAGAGAGAAAAAAGAAAAGGAAAGAAAAAAAGAAAAAAGAAAAAGATAAAGATAAAAACAAACAAAAGCAGAACAAAACAAAACAAAACAAAAACAGAATGTGATCAAATATGATCATGCTGGATTATAGATCAGTGCCACACACTAGATTTTGGGTGTATTTTGGTCTGTTAAAAGAAAGTCCCTCCCAAAATTTTAAAGAAAGAAAAACTTATATATGTACAAAAATAAGGGTTGATATGATGAAGGGATGGAATATGACTGTAAAGATGGAAATTATAAAAAATTTTAAAAAAGGATTTGATAAGTTGTTTGAAAAAAGAAAGAAGAGGATTAAAAAAAAAAAAAAGAAAGAAAAAAGGGGGAGAATGTGATCAGGCAGGGGAGTAGAAAAAAACCATACACTAGAGATTTAGAGTATATTTTGATCTGTTAGAAGAAACTATCTCAAGATTTTAAAGAGAGAACAACTTATATATATATATGCCAAAAATACGGGTAACTACTATGAAGGGATAGAATATGACTTTAAAAATGAAAAATAAAAATGTTTTTTTTTAAAAAAGGGATTGATAAGATGTTGGTTGAAAAAGGGAAAAAGAAAAATTCAAAAAAAAAGAAAAAAGGAAAAAAGAAAAAAAGACAGTTAAAAAAAATAATTAACTTTGAAAGACTAAAGAATCATGGTAAAAAAGCCATGAATTCTATGTGCAGTGTTCCCCTAGCGCTGGAGTTCTGCCGTTCTCACTGATCGGTAAACTTGGTCTTGGCTGGCTGTTCTCGCTGATCTTCTGGGGGAGGGGCCTGTTGCCGTGGTTCCCAAATGTCTCTGCCGGAGGCAAAATTGCCCCACCCTTGCCGGTCCGGGCTAAGTAATCTGCTCGGGTTTGCTCTCCGGAGCTTTTGTTCCCTGCAAGCTCTCCGTACAGCTTTGGAGGCGGAGAGTGAAAATGGTGGCCTCCCAGTCTCCGCCCCGGCGGAGCCGAGAACTCGGGGTCCCGCTCCTCAGCGAGCCCCCAGAGAAAAGCCGTCAGTCACTCCCGTCTCCCCGGTCTCCGGCCGCACTCCGCGCTCACCCGGCCTGTGACCGCGCCTTTCTATCTGGCACCCGACCCCGGGTGGAGTCTCCAAACCCAGCAGATCCCCGCGGTGCGCTCCCGCACCTCTCCTCCCGGGGGAAGAAGGTGAGTCTCCCCGGATCTGCCGCTTGTTGGGTCCCTGCTGGAGGAGCAGTGGCCCGACTGTCCCACGGATCACGGTTTATGGCCACCCCGAGCTGAGAGCCCGCGCCTGGGCTCCGTCTCTGCAGCCGGCTTCCCTGCTCCGATACCTGGGAGCTCTGCCGCACTCAGGCACCCCCGGTCTTTCTGTGACCCCGAGGGTCCTGAGACCACACTGTCCCACGAGGGTTCCACCCCCCACTTCGCCACCAGAGTGACGTCCCTCAGCGGAGCAGACTTCTAAAAGTTCCGATTTTGTGCTCCGCGGCTCTATCACTTGCCAGAAGCGGCCGACGGAGGCCCCTCCCCCGCCGTCTATCCTCCCGAATATCGCCTCGGATTCACTTCTCCGCACGTCCTACCTTCCAGAAAGTGGTCGCTTTTCTGTTCAGAGAGTTGTTGCTCTTCTTTTCTTTGATCTCCTGTTGAGTTTGTAGGTGTTCAGAATGGTTTGATCCCTATCCAGCTGAATTCCTGAGAGGAGACGAAATCCAGGTCTCCTACTCCTCCGCCATCTTGCTCCGCCCCCCTCATTTACTTTTTTTTAAAGGTTTATTTGACAGAGAGAGAGATAGCACAAGCAGGGGAAACAGCAGAGGGAGAGGGAGAAGCAGGCTCCCTGGTGAGCAGAAAGCCCGACTTGGGGCTTGATCCCAGGACCCTGGGATCATGACCTGAGCCGAAGGCAGACTTAACTGACTGAGCCACCCAGGCACACCATACACTCATTTACTTTCAACAGATCTCTATCTTTATATCTTAAATGTGCCCCTCTTAAAAACGGCATATAGTTGGGTACAGCTTTTTTGTTTTTATTTTAAATTCATTCTTAGGAATCAGATAAAATAGACTTCAAGAGTGGCATATTAACAGAGATAAAGGAGGAATATTTCACAATGATAAAATTATAACTCACCATAACAACATAACAATCCATAAAGTGCTTGCATCTAACAGCAGATCCTCGAGTGTGTAAAGCAAATACTGACAGAATTAAAAAGAAATACACAATTCCAAAATCATAGTTGGAGATTTTAACACCCCTCACTCAACTATTAATAAAGCAACTAAACAAGAAAACCAATGGAATTGGTGAAGATACAGATGATTTAACAATACTATCAACTACCATGACCTAACTGATATTTATAAAATGCCACACCTAAAACCTAGGGAATATACTGTCTTTTCAAATGCACATGATTCATCAAAACATAAAACAAGTCATGCTAAAATCATACAAAATATGATCTCTGATCACAATGGAATTAGAAATAAAAAAAATATCTAGAAAATCCCAAATATTTGAAAGTTAAATAACACATTGCTAAGTAATGTCATGAGTCAAACAATAAAGCACAAGACAAATTAGAAAATGATGATGGAAATACATATCAAAATTTCAGGAAGTGATCTAGAGCAGTGCTTAGAGGGAAATCAAGCTTAAAATACTTACATTTGAAAAGAAGAAAGATCTAAAACCAATGATCCAAGGTTCCAACTTAACACACAAGGAAAAGAAGCAAAGAAAACCCAAAGTAAGCACACAGAGGGAAATAGTAAACATAAGAGCAGAAATCAATGCAATATAAAACAAAAAGCAAAGAAAAAATCATGTAACCAAAAGCTGTTCTTGGAAAAATAAATATGATTGATACATAGATATTCTGATCAAGAAAATAAAGAGAGGAGGAACAAATTAACAATATAAAGAATGACATAGGGAGGGGCGCCTGGGTGGCTCAGATGGTTGGGCGTCTGCCTTCGGCTCAGGTCGTGATCCTAGGGTCCTGGGATCGAATCCCGCATCAGGCTCCCTGCTCAGCGGGGAGCCTGCTTCTCCCTCTCCTTCTCCTGCTCCCCCTGCTTGTACTCTCTCGCTCTCTCTGTCAAATAAAATAAAATCTTAAAAAAAAAAAAAAAAGAATGAAAAGAATGACATAGGGACATTACTACAGATCCTACAGATATTAGAGACTATGCCACCTTTAACAAATATGACAATTTAGATGAAATGGGCAAATCCTTTATAACAGAATATCTCAACTGTCATATAGCTACAAAAGAAATTAGTTTCTTTATCAAACACATGCCCACAAAGAAAACTGCAGACCCAGATAGCTTCTTCACTAGTTTACAACATTTAAGGAAATAATAGCACCAATCACATACAAACTCTTTCTAAAAATAGAGAAGCAGGGGCGCCTGGGTGGCTCAGTCGGTTATGCGTCTGCCTTCGGCTCAGGTCATGATCCCGGGGTCCTGCTGCTCCCTCTACTTCTGCCCCTCCCCCTGCTTGTATGCTCTCTCTCTCCCTCTCTTTCTCTCTCAAATAAAATCTTTAAAAAACTTAAATTTAAAAAATTAAAATAAATTAAATGACCAAGTAGGAGTTATCCCAGAAATTTAAGGTTTTATTAACATTGAAAAATCAATCAATGTAATTCATAACATTAACAGACTATAGGAGATAACCCATATGATTATTTCAACAAATGCATAAGAGGCATTTGACAAAATTCAAAATGAATTCATGATAAAAATGAGAAATAAGATCGTATATACAGCCAATATTTAATGATGAAAGAGTAAAATTTCTCCCACTAAGTTTGGGAACAAGGCAAGAATGTTTATTCTCACCATTCTTATTCAGCATTGCACTGAAGGTTCTAGCCAGTACAGTAAGCCAATAAAAATAAAGAATTAAATAAATAAATATCATCCAGATTGGAAAGGAAGAAGTAAAACTGTCTCTATTTTCAGATGACATGATTGTTTACACAGAAAATCCAAAGGAATCAACAAAACTGCTACTAGAACTCATTAGTGAATTTAGTGATGTTGAAGGATCGAAGGTAAATACACAAAAGTTAATTGCAGCAAACAACTGGAAAAAAAAGTTTTAAAAATAATTCCATTTATAATACCATCAAAAAACATAAAATACTTCAGGGTAAATTTATTTTTTTATTTAAATTCAATATAGTTAACATATAGTTTATTATTAGTTTCAGGGTAGAGTTTAGTAATTCATCAGTTGCATATAACACACAGTGCTCATTACATCAAGTGCCTTCCTTAATGCTGTTCATCCAATTACCCCATTCTCCCATCCACTTCCCCTCCAACAACCCTCAGTTTGTTCCCTATAGTTAAAAGTCCCTTATGGTTTGCCTCTCTCTCTGTTTTTATCTTATTTTGTTTTTCCTTCCCTTCCCCTATGTCCATCTGTTTTGTTTCTTAAATTCCACATGAGTGAAATCATATGGTATTTGTCTTTCTCTGATTGACTTATTTCACTTAGCATAATACACTCTGGCTCCATCCATGTCAGTGCAAATGGCAAGATTTCATTCTTTTTGATGGCTGAGTAATATTCCATTATCTATGTCTATGTCTATGTCTATATCTATATTATATATCTATATCTATCTATCAATCTACCACATCTTCTTTATCCATTCATTAAAGATGGATATCTGGGATATTTCAGGGTAAATTTAACGAGATATGTGCAAGACTGGTACACTGAAAACTATAACACATTTTGAGAGAAATTAAAGAAAGCATACATAAATGGAAAAATATACCATGATAATAGATCAAAAGACTAACCATTGCTGAAATGTCAGTTCTGCCCAAATTGATCTCTAGATTCAATGTGATCCCAATTATAAATCAATGCACAGAAATCAGTTGCTTTCTTATACACTAACAATGCAACTATAGAAAGAAAAATTAGAGAAACGATTCTATTTACAATAGCACCAAAAACCATAAGATATCTCAGAATAAACCTAACCAAAGAGGTAAAGGATCTACACTCTAGGAACTACGGAGCACTCATGAAAGAAATGGAAGAAGACACAAAAAGATGGAAAAACATTTCATGCCCATGGCTCGGAAGAATAAACATTGTTAAAATGTCTATGCTACCCAGAGCAATCTATACCTTCAATGCCATCCCGATCAAAATTCCAATGACATTTCTCAAAGCGCTGGAACAAACAATCCTAAAATTTGTATGGAATCAGAAAATACCCCAGGGCGCCTGCGTGGCTCAGATGGTTAAGCGTCTGCTTTCGGCTCAGGTCATGATCCCAGGGTCTTGGGATCAAGTCCCGCATTGGGCTCCCTGCTCAGCAGGGAGCCTGCTTCTCCCTCTGCCTCTGCCTCTCTCTCTCTCTCTCCCTGTCTCTCATGAATAAATAAATAAAATCTTAAAAAAAAAAAAAAGACCCCGAATTGCCAAGGAAATGTTGAAAAAGGAAAACAAAGCAGGAGGCATCACATTGCCCGATTTCAAGCTGTATTACAAAGCAGTGATCACCAAGACAGCATGGTACTGGCACAAAAACAGACATATAGACCAATGGAACAGAATAAAGAGCCCAGATATGGACCCTCAACTCTATGGTCAAATAATCTTCGACAAAAAATGAAAAAATATGCAATGGAAATAAGACAGCCTCTTCAATAAATGGTGCTGGGAAAATTGGACAGCTATATACAGAAGAATGAAACCTGACCATTCTCTAACACCATACACAAAGATAAACTCAAAATGGATGAAAGACCTCAATGTGAGACAGGAATCCATCAAAATTCTAGAGGAGAACATAGGCAGTAACCTCTTTGACATCGGCCACAGCAGATTCTTTCAAGATACATCTCCAAAGGCTAGTGAAGCAAAAGCAAAAATGAACTTTTGGGACTTCATCGAGATAAAAAACTTCTGCACAACAAAGGAAACAGTCAACAAAACAAAGAGGCAATCCACAGAACGGGAGAAGATATTTGCAAATGACACTACAGACAAAGAGCTGATTTCCAAGATCTATAAAGAACTTCTCAAACTCAACACCCAAAAAACAAATAATCAAGTCAAAAAATGGGCAGAAGACATGAACAGACACTTCTCAAAAGAAAACATACAAATGGCTAACAGACACATGAAAAAATGTTCATCATCATTAGCCATCAGGGAAATTCAAATCAAAACCACACTGAGACACCACCTTACACCAGTCAGAACGGCAAAAATTGACAAGGCAAGAAACAACAAATTTTGGAGAGGTTGTGGAGAAAGGGGAACCCTCTTACACTGTTGGTGGGAATGCAAGTTGGTACAGCCACTTTGGAAAACATTGTGGAGGTTCCTCAAAAAAGTAAAAATAGAGCTACCCTATGACCCAGGAACTGCACTATTGGGTATTTACCCCAAAGACAAAGATGTAGTGAAAAGAAGGGCCATATGCACCCCAATGTTCATAGCAGCAATGTCCGCAATAGCCAAACTGTGGAAAAAGCTGAGATGCCCTTCAACAGATGAATGGATAAAGAAGATGTGGTCCATATATACAATGGAATACTACTCAGCGATCAGAAAGGATGAATACCCAGCTTTTACATCAACATGCATGGGACTGGAGGAGATTATACTAAGTGAAATAAGTCAAGCAGAGAAAATCAAATATCATATGGTTTCACTTATTTGTGGAACATAAGGAATAGCATGGAGGACATTAGGAGAAGGAAGGGAAAAATGAAGGGGGGTAAATCGGAGGGGGAGATGAACCATGAGAGACTATGGACTCCGAGAAACGAACTGAGGGTTTTAGAGGGGGATGGGTTAGCCCAACGGTGGGTATTAAGGAGGGCATGTACTGCATGGAGCACTGGGTATTATACGAAAACAATGAATCATGGAACATTACATCAAAAACTAATGATGTATTTTATGGTGACTAATATAACATAATAAAATAAAATTAAATTTTAAAAAATTATGCAAATGCCTTTTTTCTATAGAAATTGGCAAGCTTATTCTAAAATGTATATGGAAATTCAAAAGGCCAGTAACTGCACTGTACATTTTAATACTCACTAGCCACATGTGACTACTTAAGTTTATACTTAGATTAATTAAAATTAAATACAATTAAAAATTCTGTTCCTTAGTAGCACCAACTACATTTCAAGGGCTAAATACATGTGGCTAGTGGTTACTTCCTTAAACATTGCATATATATAATATTTTTATCACTGCAGAAATTTCTATTGGTCATCAGTGACCTTGAATATACAAAGCAACATTGAAAAAAATAACAAAATTAGAGGACCTATACTACCTGATTTCAAAACTTACTATAAAGCTACAGTAATCCAAAAATTGTGGTATTTGCATAGAAAAGCAGAAGAATATGTTCATGACTTAAGGATAGGCAAAGGTTTCTTTAACAAGTCACATAAAGCAATAACCATAAAAGAAAAATCAGAATTAATAAAATTAAATGTTTCTGTTTATCAAAAGACATCATAAGGAAAATTAATAGGCAAGCCACTGTAGGAAAGAAAATATTTACAAAACAAACATCTGAAATAGGACTGGTATCCAGGATATATAAAGAACCCCTACAATTCAACAATTATAGTAAAAGCAAAAACAACACCTCTCCTCAAAAAGGGAGCAGGAAGCAAAGGTTTTAAAGAGAGATTTTCCAAAAGAAGATATATAAATGTCCAATAAGCACAAGAAAAAGTACTCAATATCATTAGACATCAGGAAAGTCTAAGTTAAAATCACAATGATATACTACTATACACCTATTAGAATAGCTAAAATTTTAAAAGAAGAAAACACCAAATATTGGTGAGAAGGCAATGCAACTAGAACTCTCCTACGTTGTTGGGAAGAATCTGTAATAATACAGCCACTTTGGAAACACACCTGTAAGTTTTCTTTTTTTTTTTTAAGATTTTATTTATTTATTTGACAGAGAGAGACACAGAGAGAGAGGGAACACAAGCAGGGGGAGTGGGAGAGGGAGAAGCAGGCCTCCCGCTGAGCAGGGAGCCCAATGCAGGGCTCAATCCCAGGACCCCAGGATCATGACCTGGGCCAAAGGCAGATGCTTAACGACTGAGCCACCCAGGCACCCCAAGTTTTCTATAAATTAATCATATACATATCCTATGACTTAGCAATTCCACAAGTGGGTGTTTACCTAAGGAAATAAAAATACGTATTTATTCACAAAGAGACGTATGCAAAAAAATGTTTACAGCAGGTTTATTTGTAATGGCCTGAAACTGGAAACTTTCCCTATGTTCATCAACCAAAAAATGGACAAATGTATTCATGTCACAGAATAACATTCCACAACAACAACAAAAAACTACTGATACACACAACATGGACAAACTGCAAAAATTATGCTAAGTGCAAGAAGCCAAACAACTGAAGAATACATACAGGATGATTCTATTTATATGAAATTGTAGAACAGGAAAAATTAATCCATAGTGTAAAAAAATGTCAGAAGAGTTTCTGCCTCTCGGGGTTTGAGGGTGGAGACTGAGTGGGAAGGAGCAGCAGGAAACTTTCTATGGTGATGGTAATGTTCTCTCTCTGGGCAGAAGTTTGGATTGCAGAGTATGAATTTGTCAAAACTCAGTATATTTGTTTTCTAGCGTTGCATAACAAGTTACCACAAACTTTGAGGCTTGAAACCACACACATTTATTATCTCATAGTTTTTGTTAGCTGGAAGTTCACACACAACTGAACTGGATACTCTTCTCAGGGTCTCTCCGAGCTGTAATTGATGGGACAGCCAGGCTGTGTTCTCATGTGAAGGTTGCCTGGGGAAGAATCTGCTTCCACGCTCATTCGGGCTGTTGTCAGAATTCGCGTCCTGGCAGCTCTTAGACTGATGTTAGCTTTAGCTCTCTATCAATCACCTGGAGACTGCCTTACATCCTACAGCCCCTCCACAGTTCCCAGGTGCCCTGGGTCTCTTGTGTGGGATTCTGCAACATGGCCCCTCATTCCATCAAGCTCACATGAAGAGACTCTGGTCCTGTCTGCTAGCAAGAGGGAAATCCTGGGGGTCCTTGTGTTCCAGAAGTCTTCCAGTTTGACTGAGAGGAATCTGTGAGGCATACCCTCTCAAAGTCTCTTGGGCTTAATAATCTGACCTTTTGATTTGGGGGGTTTCAGCAAGAGGTTGTACTGTCACACCCTCAGATTTTTCTGTAGAGCATGTTGACCGGATTTGAGCACCTGTTGTCATCTGGAGAGGTGCAGAGTCTTCAAAATCTCCCAGTGCTGCTTCCTTTCTGTTTGACAGTTCCCCCATCAATTCTATCTCCACCCACATTTTCCTGTAAGCAGCCAGAAGAAACCAGGGGATGCCTTCAACACTTTGCTTGGCATTTCCGTAGCTATATAACCAAGTTCACGACCTACAAGTCCTGCTTTCCACATCGCCACAGGAAGCAGGGTCACTTAACTTCCTGCCACTACCTGTCAAGGAGTCCCTTCCTCCAATTTCCAAATGCACATTTCTCACTTCCTTATGAGCCTCAGGCAGCAGCCCCCTTAAAAGTCCAGGTTTCTATTAGTAACAGTCTTTTCAGGAAGATGTAGGCTTTCTCTATCATGCTTCTCTAGCCACTGGTGAGCTCCAAAGCCACCCCCCATTTTTAGGTATTCATCACAACAGCACCCCACTTCCAGGTACCAATACCTGTATTAGTTTTTTATTGCTGCATAACAGATCCCCACCAACTTAGCAACTTAAAACAACATACATTCATTATCTCATAGTTTCTGTAGGTCAGAAGCTTGGGCATGACTTAGCTAGGTCCTCTGTTCAAGGTCCTGCAGGACCATGTTCTCATCTGGAGGCTCAGCTGGAGAAGAATCCACTTCTAAGTTCACTCTCATAGTTGTTTCAAGAATTATTTCCTTGCTGTATGGCTGAGGGCCCAAGCTTTTTGCTGGTTCTTGCTGGAGACCACTCTCAGACCCTAGATGCCGTCCACAGCTCCTTGTGATGTGAGCCCCTCCAATATGGGCTCCTACTTCATCAAGCCCACAAGAAGTCCTGCTCCAGTCTACCAGCATGATGGACTCTTAAATCATACAACATAGTCACAGGAGTGACATTTTAGCCTCTTTGCCATATGCTACTGGTTACAAGCAAGTTTACAGGGGTGTGAATGCCAGGTGAGTATCACTGGGGGTCACCTTAGTGTATACCCAACACACTCAGGGAATGAAGACTTAATTAATATTTGGGCATTTTACATCAAAAGGAAAAATAGGGAGCGCCTAGGTGGCTCAGATGGTTAAGTGTCTGCCTTCAGTTCAGGTCATGATCTCCAGGTCCTGGGATCGAGCTCTGCATCAGGCTCCCAACTCAGTGGGGAGTCAGCTTCTCCCTCTCCTTCTGCCTCTCCTCCTGCTTGTGCTCTCTCTGTCTCTCTCAAATAAATAAATAAAATCTTCGAAAAAATTTAAAAAGGAAAAATAGAATGAACTCTATATATGCATGCTGAATTGTTGAAAAGCATTAATAAGATGGATTGATGGAGGGACAGATGGATAAGTATATGATAAAGCAAGTATAGCAAAACGTCAATGGCAAAATCTAGGTGTGGATGTATGAGTATTCACTGAAAATTTTTGCTATCCACTTGAAATTTTTCATAATAAAATAGAAAAATCAATGTACACCTATTAAAAAGAGCATAGACATAGCAATCATCATTGAGTAACAAGAATGAGTCTTTTCTATTTCTTGATACTTTTCAGCATTTCCTCACCTTACTGCAATAAGCATGAATTTTGTGTATAATCAGGAGTTGGGAAATTTTGTTTAATTAATAATGGAGCAAAGATATAAGCCAAAGATCTCTCCAGTCCAGCATTGGTCTCCAGCAGCATTGCTGCCTTCCCAGGCATCGTTCTCCAAGAGACCAGGATGTGATCTCGAACATTCTCGAACTTCCCTAATACCCAGCTCTGGGTGGGTCATTCACAAATTCACCTAAGCCCTCTGAGAGCTCATGTTTTTAGGATGCATCGATCATCTCTTGGGCATAACAGTTGTATAATAATAACAGGTGAAGTACAGCTGTTCTTTCTACATATTCTAAAACTATCTCAGTTCTTCTCTCTGATTCTAGTATTTCTGAATTTGGTAAATAAACCTAAGTCCAGCTAATCTTAGTGATTCAGATTCTATCATAAAAACAACTATGTAAATCTGGAGTGCTTAGGACTCATAAACCACATACCTAGGAGTACCTATTAGTGTGATGCTGTTGTAGGTAAATTAATTAGTCAGTATTATTTAAAACATGTCCTACCACAGCCAATACCAACAACAGATGTTCGGAGAATGAAGTAACTGGTGTACACAGGCCTGGCAGACATTACCTTTTTCATTTTCTTTTTTTACAAGAGGAAATGGTTCTGTCCAGCCAAGCACATGATTAAGGCATTCATATTTAATAAGTGGGTCCTGACATATGGAAGAAGGTTCTAAGGCTACTTATTGGCTGTTAATGGATTATCTATGCTCCCCACAAAATCATTTGATCTATAAGCACGAGTCACTTCCTCTGTCTAGAGGCAAGAATATAGAAAAAGAGAAGAGAGTAAATACACAAAATCATTAGCAAATAATACAGTACAGTATGTAACATGCTAGAATAACTAACAATTTAATTCAGCATTTGTTTGTTAAGCTAGACAATGGAAGCACAAAAGTGAGCTATTACTTCTGCTTTAAAGAGCTCACGGTGCTAAGCAGAACAGAGCTGAGATGGAGGTCCTCGCTAACTATCTGCTATGCTAAAACAGACTAGAAAAGGCAATGAGTCGACAGAGATGGTAAAAATTCATGGACAAGAAAGCTAAGACCCGTAAATGATGGGTTGGTTTTGCACTGGCATAAGAAAAACAAAGGAATAGCCTTAAATATCATCTTTAATTTGGGGGTAAACCAACAGCAATGACAATGATATTGTTTGAGGTTTTAACAATAATCTGGCTCTCCCAAGACAGAGAACAAACTCAAACTCTAGCATGGAGTTTTAGGGGAAAATGTTTCTTAGGATATGGCCAATATGATGAGGATAAAGAACAAATAAGTAAACCATCAGCAATGATTTCTACACTCGCAACCAGCATTCTCCGTGAAAGTTTTAGGGGCATCAAGAAAAACTGGAGGCGGGCGGGGGGGGGGTACAATTTTGCTGACAATTTTGCAAACAATTTTGATTGGGAGATGCTATTTGAATTTTTAATAACCCTATCTATTGACATAAAAAGGAAATACAAAGAACTGTATACATTTAAAGTATACAAGCTGGTGAGTTTCTACGTATATAAACCATTGAAGCCATTACCGCAATCAAGATAATAAAATGATTCATCACCACCACCCATCCCCACAAGTTTCCTTGTGCTCCTTTGTACTCCCTGTGCCACGTCCCTCCCCACCATCCTTAAGCAACTACCAATCAGCTTTCTATCACCACAGATTACTTTCTGTTTTCCAGAGCTTCATGTAAATGAACTCATACTGTATGTACTCTGTCTGGCTTCTTTCACTCAGTGCAATGAATCTGAAATTCATCCATACCTAGCCCATGTTAAAATAATTTCTTTTCATTAATGATTGATTGATTGATTCCGCCGTATGGATATACTACAGTTGATCCATTCACTTACAGATGACATTTGGGTTGTTTCTAGATATTGGCAATTAACAAAGCTGCCTTGAACATTTGCGTACGAGTCTTTGTATAGACATATGTCCACGTGTGTCATTTCTCTTGGGTGGAGTGGAATGACCATCAAACCATTTTCGTTGTAAAGTGGCTTCCTCATTCTACCATCCTATTTGCAGGGGATGAGAGTTTCAAGTGCCCCCCATCCCTGCCAGCACCTGCTATGATCAGTTTTTTTTAATGTATCCACTTTATAGTTCCCTAATGACTAATGATGTTGAGAATCTTTCCATGCCCATATTTACCACCCATGTACCTTCTTTAGTCAAGCGTCTGTTCACACTGCTTGCCGAATTTTTAGTTGGGTTATTTATTTTCTTATCGCTGAGTCTTTAAAATTCTTTATATAATCTGGACGTCTTTTATCAGATAACATGATTTGCAAATATTTCCTCCAGCCAGCTCATTCTCCTAAGAATGTCATTTGAAGAGCAGTTTTTAGTTTTGATCAAGTCCAATTTACCAGTTCATTCTTCTGTGGATCATGCTTTCATTGTTGTATCAACGAAATCTTCATCTAATCCAATCTCAAAAAAGTTTTCTCCTCTTTTTCTCCTACAAGTTCTCTAACTTTGGTTTTGTGACGAGGACTAGGATCCACTTGGGTTAATGTCCTATACATGCTTGTGTCAAAGCCCCAGCACCTACTGTCGACAAGATGACCCTTTCTCCACTGACTTGCCTTTGAACCTCTGTGGAGCTGTTCATACACGTGTAGGTTTATATCTAAACTTTGTCCTGTTCGACTGATGCATTTTTTCAAGCCAGTATATCACTGCCTTGATTACTGTTATTTTATGATGTCTTGAAAATTAAAAATGTTAATCTTCATTTTCAAAGTCGTTTCGGCTATTCTCAGTCATTTATATTTCCATAGGAATCTTAGAATCCGTTTGTCAAGCACTACAGAACAGCCTTCAGACTAGGATTTTTGACTGGGGTTGCATTCAAGCCATACAGATATGTAGGAGAATTCACATGTGACCAGTAGACTCTTCTGACATGTAGACAGAGGACATCTTTCCATGTGTTTAGGTCCCCCTTGATTTCTTTTGTAGGTTTCAGTGTTCAGAACCCACACATCATTTGGTAAATTTACCCTTAATGTATTTCATACTGACGCTGTTATAAAAGATATCTTTAAATTTTTATGGTTTTTCATTATTAATACATAGAAATACAATTATTATTTGTTCATTGATTTTGCATCCTACAACCTCGTTAAGCTAACTTAGCAGTTCTGGCAGCTCTGTTGTTGATTCCATCAGATTTCTATTATAGACAATCTCATCATTTGTGACTTCTTCTTTTCCAAACTAATTGCCTTTTATTGCTTTTTCTTTCCTGATTGCCCTGGCTAGAACTTCCAGTACAAGAACCAAAGTGGTGAGAGAACACGCCCCGGTCCTGTTCCTCCTGATCTTGGAGGAAAAGCAGGCTTTGATGTTAGCTGAAGGTTTTTTGCAGATGCCCTATAAAACATTGTGGAAATCCTTTCAATTCCTGTTTGTCAACAGTATTTATTAGAAACAGATACTGGATTGTGTTCAATGCTTTTTGATGGGAGAAGAGGAGATCCTCTATTTGAATGACCATGTGGTTCTTTTTTTCTGTTTGATATAATATATTGCATTGATTCATTTTCTAATATTAAATCAACAGTGCATTCCTGAGATAAACCACACACGGTCATGATGTATGATCCTTTTTATGTATTGTTTCATCTATGGTCATAAAGGACATTGCTCTAGAATTCTTTTTTGTAATGTCTTTTTCTTGTTTTTAAACAAATTTTCAATTGTTTAAAATTTTTTTTAATGTTTGTATAGAATTGGTACAATTTTCTCTTTAAATGTTTGGTAGAATTGACCAGCAAAGTCATTTAAGCTTGACATTTGACCACAAACTCAACGTTTATAATAGATTTAGGGTTTTTTAGGTTACTGTATTTGTAATGAGGGAGCATTGGTGTCTTTCAAAGTGTTTGTTCATCAAGTTACAAATTTACTGGCATAAAGTTTTTCATAGTATTCCCTTATTTTAAACAATGGTATAATCCACAGTGATGTCATCTCACTCGTTTCTGATGCCGGTTATTTGTTGCTTCTCTCTTTTTGCCTCATCAGTCCATATAGAGGTTTATCAGTATTATTGACCTATTAAAAGAATCAGCTTTTGCGTTCAATGATTTTCTCTATTGTCCTCCGGGGGCTTTTTAAAATGGATTTCTACTCTGATCTTTTCTTTTTCCTTCTACTTAATTTAGGTTTACTTTGCCCTTCTTCTTCATGCTTCTTAGGGTGGGGCCTAAGGTCATTGATTTGAGGTCGATTTTCTTTTCTAACATAGGAGTTTCATGCACCTCGTCCCCTGGAATTCTCCATCAGGGCACTCCCACAAATTCTGATGTGTAGTATTTTCATTTTAATTCAGTTCACAGCCCATGGGCTATTTACAAGTGTGTTCTTTAGTTTCCAAGTATTTGGGGATTGTCCAGATATCCTTCTATTCTTGATTTCTAATTTGATTCTATTGTGGTCAGAGAATACTCTTCATATAACCTAAAACTTCTTTAATTTATTGAGACTTGTTTTATGGCCCAGAATATGATCTATTTTGGTAAATAGGTCATGTCCAATTCAAAGAATGTGCATTCTTCTATTGCTGGATGGAGTGCTCTACAAATGTCAATTAGGTCAAGTTGTTCAAGTCTTATCAATTATGAAGAGAGGGTATTGAAATCTCTGACCGTAATTGTGGATTTTTCCATTTCTCCTTGCAGGTCTATCAGATTTTGCTTTAGTTGTTTTGAAGTTCTTTTATTAGGTGCATAAATTGTTAAGATGTCCTCTTGCTGAATTGACTTCAATATCCTCACAAAATGACCTTCTTTATCCCTTTACTCTGATATCTTCTTTGTCTGATATTAATATAACCACTCCAATTTTCTTTTGATTATTATTATCACAGTAAATCTTTTCCCATCTCTTTGCGTCTTTGTAGTGAAGGTGCATTTTGTTTTGCTTTATTTTTTGCAGACAGCATACAGTTGAGTATTGCTTTTTTCATCTTCTAGCAATCTCTAACTTTTAATTGGGGTATTTTATATTTACATTTAATGTGATTATTAGCATAGTTAGGTTTAAATCTATAAACTCATTGTTTCCTGTTCATTCCATCTGTTTTTTTCTCTTCTTTTGAATTGACTGCATACTTTTTTATGATTCTATTTTATCTTTCTTGTTAGCTTATGAGCAATATGTCTTTGTTTTGCTCTTTCAGTGGTGACTTTGGTATGTATAGTATACCTTCTCACAGTCTACCATCAACAGATATTATATCACTTTGCATACAGGATATGAACCTTAAAATAGTGTGCTTCCATGTTTCCCACTGACTTGTATGCTACTGTGGTCATGCATTTTATTTTTACACTCATTATAAACCTCATGCTACATACATTCAACTGTCTTTCAAAGAGATCTAAATAATATATATTAATTACATATATAAAATATATATTTAATATATATATTAATATATCTTAAATATTTGCCCATGTAGTTCCCATTTCCGGTACCACTCATTCCTGCATATAACCCATATTTCTATATGGTATCAATATCCTTCTGCCTGAAGGATTTCCTGTAACCTTTCTTATGGTACAGGTTTACTGGTGATGAATTCTTTCAGCTTTTGATTGTGTTTATATCTATCTTGACTCTAGAATGGCATTCCATTTAATGCATAAACACAGAGGGAGCCTTGGGGTACAGTTTTAACATAAAATTAATTCTCTAGGAATCTGACTGCTAGGTCAATCGAGGAGAAATATTATTTTTTTTGTTTTCCTGAACTCAGTCAAAAATTGATCACCATTACAGAAAAGCACATCACTGATGGTAACACCACTCACGGTATCTGACTCCCATCTGCACAGCGGTGCACCTGATGCAGGTAAGTTCACGCGGCCCCTGGTACCTTCTGCTGCTTCATCATGACTTCTGTGCACTTGGGCTCCAGCACTCACATGTTATTTATCATTAATTACTTTCTTATTATTTCCTTTTGTATTACAATTAAGGTAGTGCATTTTTCTTTTTAATTATATGTGTGGTCATTTATATAACCTACGAATTTCAAAGAAAATGAAGGGTCAGGACCAGTCTCCTATTGGTGCATAACAAACCACCCCCAACTTAGTGGCTTCATGCAATAATTACTTCTTTGCTCACAATTCTGTGGGCTGGCAATTTGGGTAAGGCTCAGCCACAGCATTCTGGCTGAGTGCACTTTGCCTTTGGGAGGAGTTGGCTGATCATCCCGGGACTGGCTAGTTCCAGAGAGCCACACGTCTGGTGGTTGGCTAGGACTGCCCACTATGGCAGCTAGGTTCTCCTTCATGTGGCCTCTCCAGGTGGCAAGTTCAGGCTTCCTCACATGGTGATTTGTCTCCAAGAGGGAGAAGGTAGAAGCGGCAAAGCCTTTCGAGACCTTGGCTCTGAAACCACACATCACCTCTGCTCCATTTTATTGGTTGCAGTTAATCACAAGGCTAGCTGGGATTTAAGAAGGTAGAAAAACAGACACCACTTCTTGATGAGACAAGCGACCACATCCCATTGCATAGGGAATACATACACAGATGGGGAATTTGTAGCGATATTTCATAATTAATCACAGAGCATTGCAAAATACATGTATAAAAAGGGGCATCAGGTCAGACAGGATTGAGAACCACTGCTGTGAACAGTATTTTCTCCATTCCACCCCTCACCTCCCTCAAAGAGCACATGTCCTTTCTTGATTTCTCATGCAAACAAATAAGGAAAAGTCCCCTATTTACTCAAGAGAGTTTCTCCTCTACAGACTGATGGCAATGGTCTACTCTCCAGCTTGCCAAGTAACAGGGCTGTGTTTGCCTGCTACGGTTAGTGTTCGTCACTAGGTACTACTTACACAGTCAAAAAGAAGTAAAGTAAAATGAGGATTTTGTAATTACCCTTTTCTTGCTTGGTTTTTTTCTAGAAATCGATGAACAGAACACTGATAGCCTGTAGTGAATTTTTATATAAGCGGTCTTCATTATCGGATGGCTGAAAAATCAATCAGATAACTGACCGAGGAATTAGATAAATGACAACTTCGGCTACCCTGAGCGCTACACACACTTGACCCTGACATTCAACTGGCGGTGTCCCCACATTAGAGATGGCAAGACACCAGCTCCTCGGACACCAGAGAGTAACCTTTCTTATGGTACAGGTTTACTGGTGATGAATTCTTTCAGCTTTTGATTGTGTTTATATTTATCTTGACTCTAGAATGGCATTCCATTTAATGCATGGACACAACGCATGACCCAAGTGATGGGATCTACCAGTTTGGCCCAGGAGTTTGGGACAGCACGTCCCAAGTTCTGCACAGCAGGATTCTGAACTCCTCCAAAAGGATAGACTATCCAGACCCAGATTCTCCCAGGCTGGCCTTGCTTTTGCTGATACACTTTCCTCACAACCATGGGTTACATTATACACAGCAAGAGTGGGTAAAAATCACAGTGAAAACCAACAGACATCTCAGCCCAGAGGGCACAGAGTCTCGGTGTTTTCATTACACCCAGAGTGGCAGTGGCTGGGCACGCGGAGAATCAGGGTGTTTTCATTCAGGAAAGTCCTCACCAGCCACTCCAACGTCAAAAGCCATTTCTGTTCACATTCCCTTTTTAGGAGAAACCTTCCCTGGGATCCCACTGCCTCCCCATAGGTCCTAGAGAGGCAAAACGACTTCAAACGCACGGAGCCTGCAAATATTTAACAAAGGCAAGTTCATGAGCCAGAGTGACCTCAATGTTCTGACAACACCTGCCGGCCAGGGATGGGGGCCAGCCAACCAGAGGCCCGGGGACAGCCCTCCTCACCACCACCGGAAGGTACCAAGAGACAGCCTCCCCGTTTGGCTGAACTGGGGCACAACCTATTCCAAGAAATAAGTCTGAAATCCTATCAGGCAGCAGACAACAAACATGCTTTCTTGCCAGACTGAACATAAAAGGTAACATTTGCGAGGCACTGTGTCACATCCAGCCTATTAAAAGCTGGCAGCATGTAACTATTTAAGAAGAAGTAGGGAGCACCTTCCCCCCACCCCCCAATAACATACTCCAAATCCTTGGATCTTCCAGTGGAATTTATTTAGGGATCAATTAGGTCTCATTTCATCCTCCAAGAGAGCTGAGACCTTTGTTACGAAGTCTGAGCTCCATGCAGCAGACACGACCCACCCAGATTCATCTACCAGGTCAGTGGACCCATCCCCCAGCTGTGCGTGTGGGGTGCTTCTGGCTGCCCCCTTCTCCCAAGGGTCTCCTCCATCTGCCACACAGGAGACACACATCTGAAAGGTAATGCCCCTCCCCAGAGGCAGTCCAAAGACCCACCAACCCTGGAATTGTAGAGATTCCTCCCTTGACTCCAGGGAAGACCAACTCTGAGGCTGGTCTCACACTCACCTCAGGCAGATGTGCCCCCAGGTGTTAAACAGAATCATGCATCTGCCCTGTGCTCTTAGCTTTTCATGTATACACAGCTCATGTGTTTATAACTCCACTCGACCATGACTTCAAGGACAGGAACACTCTAATCTTTAATGTTTGCTGAATAGCCCCTACAGCTAGGACTTTCCAATTTTTTGACAATGACCCAAAATAAGACATTAGTGTGCTATACGTTGCAATCTAGTATATACATGCGTGTGTGTGTGTGTGTGTGTGTGTGCGCGCACATCTCAAATGTACATTTTGTGAAATAACATCCACCTTTACTACTCCTGTTTTCTATTTCATTTTTAAAATGTTGGTCACTAAGATTAAAACAGAGAGGGAGACAAACTATAAGAGACACTTAACTCTAGGAAACCAACAGAGTTGCTGAGGGGAGGGGGGATGGGGTAACTGGGTGATGGGCCTTAAGGAGGGCACTTGATGTAATGAGCACTGGGTGTTGTATGCAACTGATGAATCGCTAAATTGTACCTCTGAAACTAATAATACACTATGTTAACTAACTTGAATTTCAATAAAACCTAAAAAAAAAAAAAAATGTTGGTCACGACTCCCTAAAGTAAGTTTACTAACCCAGTAATATGTACGACACACAGTTTGAAAAACGCTGCCTTAACACTTAGCAAAGTGACTCACACATAAGAGGTACTCCTTAAATATTTTATGAATGATTAAGCGATTGGCTGGTTATGAGAATATCCAACTAACAGTCTGGAAAGGCCTTGACCTTTGGCTCTGGGTCTTTGGATCTTTCCAATTTGTTAGACTTCCTGGCAAGTTCCATGATTTACCTTCACAGAGGGTGAGGCCCCTCCAGGGGCCCTGGGAGGGAGGGGATCAATCCAAAGGGCCCGTGTTGGTGTGTTTGCCCAAGTCCTTAGGCTCCCAAACAAGTCCTGTAGTTTTAGAAATAGGCTAATGGTGACAAATTCAAGACAGCCAGCAAGGACCAGAAATCAAGTCAAAGTATTACCTCCAGAGAACAACTGCCAAAGAAGGCTGCAAGTAAATAAAATGGGAATCTTGAATGAAAGCAGAAAAATAAAAAATAATAAAAAATTTAAAGCAGCAAAGAAGGCTGTGAGAGCGTTTGGTATCATTACTATAGGATGTCAGGCTGCCAAGCTGTAATCTGGAAAGCACTCGTTCTCTCTGTGGGTTCCTCAAGAAGACATACACATTAAAAAAAAAAAAAAAAAAACTGGGTAAGGAGCTACTTCGTTATGAGCTGGGCCAATGCATAAGCCATCCCAAATTCAAGGGCTCCTGGGTCATGGTGGAAGTGGGAGACTCGAGTCTTATCCAATAGGAAACAATAAAGTCTGTGTGCTTTTTTTTTTTTTTTTAACTGTGCTGGCTTTTCCAGGATTCTAAAAAGAAAGAAAGAAAGAGAAAATAACAGCACAGAAGGGGGGGGGCAGAGAGCTGTGCATCAGGGCCACTGCCCGGCCGTCCCGGGGGATACACACAGCAGCCACTGCCGTTTGTCCTGCTCAGCCCAGCTGGCCACCCCCTCCCCCGGCATCCAACTGCATCACCTGGGCCCTGCCCCAGCGACAAACCTGAGCATCTCTGGGTCTGCCCTTCCATGACCCCACTACCCACGAAGACTTGATTTCCCATTTTATCAACTACCATTCCCCAGATGAAGCAACCTGCACTTTGACCTATTTGTAATTACCGTTTACTGCAAAGGAGGCTGTGACCCTGAGTGGGAAGAAGTTTCGGCTTCAAGTTCACCGCTCTCTAACAGACATTAGTACGCTCCCTTCCACTGGGAAGGCAGGCAGCAAATCTCCACAGCGTCAACATTTCCGGTGACCTCGTCATCAACAGAAATCACGAATGTTCTCTTACCACATCCACGGTGCTGCAGGCATCTCAAAATACCACTCACGCTCATCGCTGCTTTGAAATTATGGTAGTTGCTACGTTTACCACCAGATCTCATTTAAAATAAAAGCACATATATGACTACATCGCAAGTCTGCCTTTTAATATATTGCAACTTGATTTCAATAGAACGGGTTTCCTTTGTAAGCCTTTATATTTTAAATTTACTCATTTAAAAACGTGAGTCTGAGCTGGGTCTGTAGGCTTCGCCAGCAAGCAGGCCCATGGCACAGATGACGACCTTGGATGAACGCCCCTGTACGCCGGTAGTTGTGTCTATTTCTTATTTCTTTCCATTTTCAACCACTTCCTTCTTTTGATTTAAAAAACTATATATTTATTTACATATACTCAAATTACAAGAATAACTTAAGCTTATGTGAACCAGTGAAGCAAGGCAAAAAGGTGACCCAAGAGTCAATACGGTCACCTCCTCCATGCCCCTCAACGTCTATGCCCTGAAGAAACCCACCACACCCTTCCCCTTGCTTCTACAAACACACGAGGGCTGATTTATTGCTTGCTTTATACCAAAATAGAATCATTCTACACACATTATTCTGTAATTTATATTTGTCACTTGGCAATTGACACTGCAACACAGACATTCCTACAAGTCTGTGACTACATGTTTTTCTAGTTTCTTTATATGCACTTGTATAAAATCGTATGTGAATGAACCCCCATCGTGCACGTCATGGTGCTTTGGCACAGACTTCCCCTCTTGTCCGCCTCCTCGCCTCCCTGACTTGTCTTAGTTACCCATCGCTACATAACAAGATAACTTGGAACCTAGCAGCTTAAAACAACACATTTATTGTCTCAGAGCTTCGGGAGGTCAGGAGTCCAGGAGCACTGGGCTGGATGGTTCTGGGTGGAGGGTCTCTCACCAGGTTGCAGTCTGGAGATTAGGTGGGGCTGCCATCATCTGAAGGTTCGACTGGGGCCAGGAACTCTCAAAGTCCATGTCGTTGGCAGGCGGGTGCCAGCTGGTGACAGGAGGCCTGTGCCCCTCACCACATGGGCCTTTCTAGAGGGTTGCTGAGTGTCCTCACAACATGGCAGCTGGCTTCTCTCTAGGCAGAAAGGGAAAGCACGGTAGAAGCTTCGATGTCTTTTATGAGCCAGCCTCCAAAGTCACCCATCTTCATTTCTGTGCGGTTCTACTGGTTACCCAGGTCAGCACTGCTCACTGTGAGTAGGGGCTTTGCCAAGGTGTGAACGCTGGAGGCAAGGCTCACCAGAGGCCCTCCTGGGCGTTGGGTCCTCAACCACCACCTCCTGCAAGGGCCACCTCCCCAGATCACTCATGTTAACAACCTTCTATATTTTGTTCCATGCTGATAGGAACATGTGCAAACAGATCCATGAAGTACCTATGCAGACTACTTACAAGGGAGGTATTATTAACATGAAAATTTTTAATATTTTTGAGCATTTCATATGTCTGTGATTTATAGAAAGTTAATGAAATTTGAAATAAGTATTTTTAAATATTTAAAAATAAAGAAACAGAAACTCTGGTTCAAGATCATGTGTCGAAGAAGTGGAGCTGCTGGTTTTCGGAGCCAAGACCGGCGGACTGCAAAGCCCACAGTCTTCCCAGGACACTGAGCCAACGTCACTGCCTTGTCTCGCTGCCTCCCTCTTGGTGACAGCCCTGAGTCTCCTTCCAGGGGATCGTCCCCCATTCTGATTGCTCGTGGGAGTGAAGACTCATGGGGTCAGGGCTTCTCTTCCAGGCCCTGTGCTCTCTGCTTAGAGCCCTTTGCGAAAACCTGGTGCTACCCACTCAACCTCTCCCATTAACTTAATTTGCATCTGCTCTGGGCCTTATTCCGCCACATTATTCCTCTTCCTAATTTTACAACAAAAAGAAGTTTTCTTTATGCTTTTATTCTTGTGAGTGCAAATACAGATCAAGACTCCAGGGAAGGTAACCTCACCCCCTTCCCCACCCTCCCCAGGAAACAGAATGCGGGAAGGGGGAGCACTGGAGCTGGGCTGGCCCTGTGTCTTTACTTCCACTGCCTCCCTGCTTCTCAAGCTCTTATTTCTAACCTTCATTGCCACCAGCAGGTCCTAAGCGGATCTAGGTCCTTCGGTGGCCCACCATGGGACAGGCTTTCAACAGGTGGCAAGGGGATCCCCCTCCTTGCACCGGGTGCTTTGCGAATACAGAAAGAGCATGCAGTCTGTCCCTAGACCTGGACACACACAGATCGCAGCGGACTGTCCATTCCACCGACGCGGAGGAAGTGCTGGGGGGCGAGCCCGGAAGACAGAGTGGGTGGTGGGCAGAGCAACTCCTCGCAGGCGGCCTTTCCTTTGTGGGGGGAATATGCAGGGTTTCCCACAGACGTCAGCAGGTGCCCTCTGAGAAGGGTTCCATGGTCACCCAGGACAAGGGTTGGGTGAAGCAAAGGAAAATGACATTCTCCTACTCCGCTAAAGTGCACTGTGACCCCAGGGCAGGGAAATACGTGCAAGGTTTCTGAAACAGAGTGGACCCCGGAGCCCTTCTCCCCCTCCCCCAAGAAGTATCCTCTATTCCCTGGAGCGTGGCTTGGGAGCTGCTGAAGCAGGGTAATCTAAGTTTTGTTCTGACCTCAGCAATTTAAAACACGCAACCAACAATGGCTGTATCCTTTGTTTTCTTCTCCTTAGGTCAATAAAGAGATCCGAGAGGTTTCTGTCTTGCCAGAATTCTTTTTTACATTTAAAAAGAGCGGGGGGGGGGGAAGAGTACAACCACCAACAACAACCTCTCTCCTTTTTTGTACTAATATACTTGGGTCTCGGCCTTTACCTTGGTGGAGGGAGCCCTTAATTACTCACAGGCTTTGCCAGAGCAGCCCTCGGTTCAACCATACCACTGTTTACACTGCAGCCCACATTACAGAATTCCACGGATTGTGGTGCCTCCGTGTCCTTCTTTGGAGACTAAGGCTGTGCTTTCAGCGACATACACAGAAAAGTTTAAGAAGTCCCAGTCCCTTGCTGGAGAACACATAGATCTGGTGATTGGCCCCTCTGCCCTGAAAATGAGGATGCATTTCACCCTCTCCCCAAGGCCCCCAGAGATGTCAGTTAAGATTTCTCATTAGCCACTCGAATGAATTATCCCGCTGAGAGACTCTACAAGCCCCCCCACCCCAGCCAGAGCTCCATCAAAGCCAGACCATCGCCTCGAAATGGATGATGACCGTCTTTCCCTTGCCTGGATGGGCCTCAAAATCAGCGTTTCTAAAGAATACCAAGAAATGATGGAGCCTCCCCCGCAGGAAAAACACTTTTATGGATGACTAATCAGCAATAATGCTGCAAATGACCCGTCTGCAGAAATCTTCAGTGCCTTGAGATCTAAATTACTCTAATTTTTCTCCCCAAAAATTAGGTATAATATTATAATTTCAAGTAATGCCAGAGCAATTTCTCCCTTCATTGGATACCAAGCTCAAGATGTTACAGGAAAAAGAAATAGCTTTTACTGCTGATATGAGAAATTTAAAAGACAGACAAGTGTGAGCAAACAAAAGCTGTCACATCAAATACTGTGGGGGGGGGGGGGAGAAAAATCTAGAAAAAATGCCAGAAATGCTCAAGTCTAAATAAAGTCATTTATTTGTTATTTTAACCCCTTTGCTGTCAGTCGCTGGTGAGGCTAGCGAACCCTCTGGGGGCAGGAGGTAATGGAGGAGACGGCTCTCTTGGGCTCCTCACAACGGTGGTCCGTCACAGGATCCTCTTAGTCCCCTGGTCCCCCACAGGGTTTCCAAACACCAAGCACCGCCGATGCTTCTCTGCTCCCGACTCCTCTGTGGGCATCACTTCTTCAGAGAACTCAGTCATGTCCAACTGCCACCTCCTTAAGCAAAGAAACTGGACCTCGAGTCCCCGAAGGGCAGCAGCAACACACCGTCCACGTGCATCAGTAGATGGCAGGTATGTGGCAGAGCGTGGCGGAAGTCATTTCTTGAATTTAGTTTCCTAGACGGCTCATGTGCAAGCAACTCCAAGATACGACTCCTTCGGGGGAGGGGGACTCTGTGAAGGACAGCTGGGAAAGGGGAGAAAACACAGCCTGGACAGACCTGGGGCACATCCCTTGCTCCTCCCTGGTCCATAAGCCTGTTTCCTATGTCAAGACGATGTACTTTTATTTAAAAAAAAAAAAAAATGAGTAAGATAAGGTTGGTGCAAGATCATCGCTAATGATGGTCTCTAGAAATAGAGGCAAGTATTTCCAGTTAAAATGGATTGATCGGGCACAATTTTTGCACACTTCAGCAGGCCCCGAGATGAGAAAGTCACAGCTCTGTCCTCAAGAATCTACCCCCTCCACCCCCACTCTCTGCTCCAAGCAGTAAGGCTTCTGTTTCCAACAAACTGCTTGGGCAATGGCCCGCAGGACCTCCCAACAGAGAGGATTCCACAGACGCAGCTCCCACCCGCGTACAGACGCCTTGATGTGCCAGGTCTCCAAACTTTCTCCCAACTGCCCATCCATTCCTCCCCGGTAGGGGGCCCACCTCGAGCTGCCACGAACCTGTGGCTCCCAGAGGGCAGCCTGGGAGGTGTCCTGGGTCCTCGCCCCTCCCTGCAGCCAGCCAGCTCCTCAGCACGGCACCCAAAACCCCCCATGGTCATGAGGTCCCCTCCACCTCCAAGGCCTTGCACCCTCGATCACCCCCCACTCAAACATGCTCATCTCTGCTCAAGATGCTTCCTTGAGCCCTGAGCTCATGCCCATTCCCACTCTGGGCTCACCCCCTCCTGTTTTGGGGTGCCCAACCTACCTGCATTTCCTCTCCTCCCCTCCTTGGCACCATGCACTGTGCCCGACCAGGTTTATGCACTCGACTGTCCTACTAGTGATGAATGCCTCATGGGCAGGAACCCAGCTGCTCTGCTTGGGAACCCCCAGGGCCTTGTACAGGCTGTGAGGCAGGGTAGGTCCTTAACCTGGGACCGCGTGAGAGATGCCTAATCTATATACCAAAGCAACTCCCTTGGATCTTTAACAGGTAATGCTCGCTGGCTTTCCAAAGAAGTCTGGTTAAATGAAATGCTTTTCAAAGATATTCACCAACGGGAGAAATGGGCAGGGTCTCCCACCCAGAATCACAGACTGCCTGGGGCTCATTTGACCATTTCTCCACATTCCGCAGATTCCTCCCATCCTGATGCACCTTTGTCTTGGGACCTTCTCTGCTGCTCCTCACCTCGTGCAGATTGGCTGTGGGTGGCAGAGAAGGCGCCTCTGTGGTCCCCGGCACCTGGTGGCGGCCACCTGCTTCCCCACAGCATCTCGGCTGACCCGACACCCCGGAGCCGGTGCTGGGGGGAGCTGCTCCTGGGGGCCTCCGCCCGTGTGAGGCTCCAAGGGACGCGAGGGATGTGCAGCCATGTGTTCTCAGCTCAGACATTCTGATGTGGGTTTCTGTGTGGGAGACGGAAAGATGCACACACTCCCGCAAGTCTAGGATTTGTGGCTTGTGTTATCTTACAACCTCACATTTGGAAGAGGTATTTTAATTTCTTATGAGTTGTGAAAATAATTATGTAATTCTGCCACCTTCTTAAAACTAAGATATTTCAAACTGACTCCTTGTAGTCTGGGGCTGACATCCTCAAGGGGACTCGGCTTTTTTTTTTTTTTTTCTCCTTTGAGTTTTCAGCCAATTTGTGCCAAACAAACTCTTGAGTTGTTAAAACAGTTCGTGATGGAGAACCATCTTGCATAAAAAAGTAGAGGAAAATCCTTCTTCCCTCCCAAAATTAACTGTCAACAATGACTTCCTGAAATCACAAATGCTGTTGCCGGTCGCCAGCGAAGCCCACTTTTCCGATTTGTCTTCGGGCTCCCGCAGTCTCTAGTGCCACCGGAGTTCTCCATCATCCTGCCTCACTCTGGTTTGTCCCTCCCTGGGTCTCCCTCATTTGTCTTCGGTTGTTGAAGAACCTAGAGAAAGGTTCAAGAAGATTGCACCAGCAAATGCCACTAGGAAGTTCTCAACGGCATATTTTAAATGAGTGCCCGAAAGGCACTTCTCTGTCGAAAGCCTTCCACTCTAGATTTACCCCGGCCAACCATTAAGTCACTTGGTCGTCAATATTTCTGAGCATCTGCAACATCCCAGACCTCGTTTGGGGTTCTAGGGACATGGAGCGAACAGGCAGATGAAATCCCAGATCCACGAGTGACCATAGGGAGTTTATACTTTAACATCACCCATGGCTGACTTCGTGACACTCACACAACAAGGTGATCGTTTCATTAAATACAGCCCAGAGACTGTCAGTAGTTAGGATGTGTTTATCATTTGTTCCAGGGCATAAGTTTTTTTTTTTTTTTTCTCATATGTATTTCATATTCCTAGCTGGAGAAATATCAAAAGAATCTGAATATCACCATCTGGACGTTACACCATGGGCTCCAGTGGGCAGGATTAGAGCCGGGTTTCTCTTCTTCCTCTAAAAGTGTGTTTCTTCTCCTTTGAAATGAGCACAGACACGGTTGATCCCCTGATGAGACCGACCCAGGCTCCAAAGGGCACTGAGTCTCTGCCCTCCATCCTCGCAGGCTCCTGGGATTCTCCAACACAGAGGAAAGGGGGTAGGGTCCCTTCAAGGACATCTGAGCGTCCATAACTCACTCAGCCAATAAGTCGAATGTGCTCACATACATGATACCAGCAACACAGCACCCCACTCCTCACGGAGCAGTCTGCTGGTCTGCCCGGCTCCCGGGTTGTGCCGCAGAGCCCTCGGGAGCCATGCCGGTGTCGAAAGCACGCAGTCGCCACCGATTGCTTCACAAGGTGTCCCTCCCCTTCACTAGCATTCCCCTCACTGGTGTGTAATGGTTACTTTTGAAACTACTGGTAGTCTTAAGGAACAGAGAACATTAGCTGTTATTTGAAAACACTCACTTTTTATACCTCCAGTATATCACTTTTATGTTTGTAAGTCTCTCCATGTCCACCCAGAATGCTTTCATCCTCTCCTCACGTGGTTCTCTCTCCTGCCAGACCAGCCTGGGAGCTCCTGAAAGAAGCCTCGGCACCTGGCCCATGAGAGACGTGTGAGACACAGGGTGATTTTTAAAATTAAAATTATGTTTTTTTTAATTTTTTTAAATTACTATTATAGACATAGCTAGAAAAATGTGGCTATGGCCCATGTCAGAGAGATTATTGCCTGTGTCTCTTCTATGAATTTCATAGTTTCAGGTCTCTCACTTAGGTCTTTAATCCATTTTGAGTTTACTTTGGTGTATGGTGTAAGAAAGCGGTCCAGTTGCATTCTTCTGCATATAGCTGTCTAGTTCTCCCAGTGCCGTTTCTTGAAGAGACTGTCCTTTCCCCACTGTAGATTCCTGCCTCCTTTGTCATAGATTACAGCCACTGTGGAAAACAGGATGGAGCTTCCTCAAGAAATTAAAAATAGAAATACCATATGATCCAGTAATTGCCCTACTCGGTATTTACCCAAAGAAAATGAAAACCCTAATTCAAAAAGATATATGCACCCCTATATTTATTGCAACATTATTTACAATAGCCAAGATATGGAAGCAGCCCAAGTGTCCCCTGGTAGACAAATGGATAAGGAAGATGTGGTATATAGATACAGTGGAATATCACGCAGCCATAAAAAGGATGGGGTCTTGCCATTTGCGACAATGTGGATGGACCTAGATGGTATCATGCTAAGTGAAATAAGTCAGGCTGAGAAAGACAAATAACATATGACCTCACTCATATGTGGATTCTAAAAAAACAAACTAATAAACAAACAAAAAGAATCAGACCCACAAACACAGAGAACAAACTGATGGTTGCCAAGGGGCGGGAGTGGGGAGGGGACAAAATGGGTGAAGGGGAGTGGCAGACACGGGCACAGTGACGGTAAGGAAAGGTACAGCACAGGGAACGTAGTCAATGATACTGTAATAATGTTGCACGGCGACGGATGGTAGCTACACGTGTGGTGAGCACAGCATAACGTACACAATTGTCCAATCACTATGCTGTGCACCTGAAACTAAGGTAACACTGCGTGTCAACTAGGCTCAAATTCAAAAGTTTAAAAATGTAAAATAAAATCAAATTGCGTTTTTAGCTCTCCCCTGTTAACTATTCGTTAACAGTTTGCATTGTGTGTAGAGTCCATATTGATAAATATAACATGAGCTCTTTCTTAAATTTTCACAGGACAAATTCGGTTCAGAAACATGCTCTGCTGATCATGCAGGGATGGTGTCCGAACTGGGCGAGCGTTCCTAAATCCCACGGCTGTAAACGGCGACCTGCTGCAGACGTCTATTTCAAGCCCAAGTTCGAATCGCCTGCCATGGTGAAATCGGCCCAATAACCCTAACTTATGCCCAATTCGTATTTATCATTAGATAGTCTGTAACACAAATGAAGGACTCCCAGACGCCTCTTTAATGCTGAGAGGCAGAGCTGCTCGTTCCTGAAGCCTGACCTCGGATGAGGCGTCCAGGCTCCCCGAGCTGCGGCTGCCTCCCCCGTGAGATGGATGTGCTAAGAGCACCCGACCCACAGGTCGGACAGTGGGAATAAGTGAGACATCAGGTAAAGCCCACAGAACAGCCTCAGGCAGAGGCAGCCGTTAACTAAGATGTTCGCTCTTTAATCCCTTTGGCCTCAGGATGACGCAACTGAAGATGCTTACAGACCTGCGGAAGGCTTAGGCTTAAGCATGAGGTTCTCTTCAGGAGGAAGAAATCTATAAACCATTGTAATGATGCATTTTATAATAATGCATGACATGACCCCTACTCAGAACTTCAACCCAAAATGCTGTCTTTCCATAAACAAGACTCACACGGAGACTCCATTTACACAAAACAAACCAGCTTCATAGTCAGATGAGATCAAACAACCGATCGCTAAAAATGTTTTATACAAACTGGTTTACGTTTGTGGACCCAATCCTCAATATTTTTTACCAAGTTACCTTCAATATGTTATCAAAAAGGTTTTTAGTGGACAGCTTTGAACCTAATTTTATAGTCTGAGGGTACATTAATAGCGTAGTAGGGTCGTATATTGTATATGCACTTTCTAAAGTATTAGGTATAAGATATTCTAATGCTGGGCCTATTCTGGGCTCAAGAAACAAAGCCCCTTGACATTTATAACATGATCTAGCTCGGTTATCCAGACTGAACTGGGGAGGGAGTCATCTAGATGTTTTTTTTCCCATGCCCTTATTTAATATAAGTTGGAAGGGTCTTTATTGGGGCAACAATTCACGGTCCAAGTTGGCTTTCTCTTCTCTCTGACACAAGGATAACTGCAAGGTGGAAAAAGCTCTCTGTGGAAAATACCATGCCCGGGAAAACAGATCTGTGAAAGGCAGGACTGGACAATCTACGTTGGCTCCCGTGACCACTGACTTCCATCAAATGTTCTATTGCTGTTACTGCCTCCAGCATTTATAAGAGTAAACTGCTCCAGAAAGCAACTGTGTCTTTCTCAGCTGAGATGTGCTCTTATCACACCAAGTGGCATCAATCACCCACCCAGCCCGTACCCAGGGAGAGCAGATTCCTGCAGCTAATCTTGGTGACATTAGCTGGTCTTCACACAGCAGAAGGAAAGTGAGGCTCTGGAAGCTTCCGAGGCTTGCCCAAGGCCCTGTGTTGAGCCAGATCTGTACGAGGTCATCTCTGGGCCCTTCCCTTACACCTTGCTCATGCCTCTCTCTGCCAGGGACGAACCTGGCATCAGCACCCCGCCTGCCAAGTATGCCTGGGGAACTGGCCAGCTCTGGGGCCCTGGATGTTCCTTTCCATCAGGAGGAAGAGGAAGGAAGCCTTTCTCTCAGGTCCCCCGATGGTGCCAATGAGCCTCTGAAGCCCCCATTTCCCGAGCCCTTTCTCCACAGCAGCCGCAATCCTGCAACCCAACAGAGAGCCACACACTCACACACTCAGTCTTCTGATTTCGGGGCAATGTTCACGGTCATTTCCTAGCTCGAGTTAGCTATAGGGAGTTGAGGCTGATACCAGCCCTGCTGCTGTTCCCAGACAGCCTGCAAGAGGTACAAAGTATACATACAGATGTACACACACATACTAATAATCTAATAATGTCCGTGAGCAACAAATGCTTCAATCTCATCAGGACTCGGGTATTGAGAATGTACATGATCACATTAACAGGTAACAGGCTAATACTCTTAACATGGCATTAGAGAAAAGTACAAATCACTTGCAAGCCCAGGATCTAGCGACCTTAGTTTTTCTGATTTTGTTTTTGGAAAACTCTGTCTTCTCCTTAACAGACTGATTACATCATCACACCCTTCACTAAGTGCCAGGCACGGGGTTACCCAGGCCCTCCCTGGGTTATCGGGTTAACCCTTACAAGAGCCACCTGATGAAAACACGGAAGCCCAAATCTGCTGCAGATGAGGGGACATAGGTGCAGGTGCCAGGTGACCCAGAGGTCACAGCGCTGAGCTGAAGCCCACAGCTGGACCCGAGGCAGTGGGTCTCCACTGCTATGGTCTTCTCGAGCTCTCACTGAGCACAGGTTCCAAGAGCTTCGCAGTCTGTTATGTAACTCACCTTCTCCGCAGGGCTGAAGAGTAGAAACGAGTGCATACTTTCCATGAAGAAGGAGCTTGTCCCTGTCCATCCTGATCTATAGGGACCTACATAAAAAATATAGATAAATTATATCTTAGTGATTGATAGACACAATACAGTTCACTGAAAAATGATTCCAAACAATAGAGAAATGACTTCCCATCCTTCATAGATTCAATAATGGTTTGGTTGAGGCTTACTATTAGTCAACGGGAGTGTTGGACTCTGGGAGGAAGAATAAAAAGTATGGGGGGGGCCCCTCTCTTGACTACAGAGATCAAAGTCAGGTTCTGATCTTATCTTTTATCTGATCAAAGTCAGAGAAGTTGCATATTCCAGAAAGTTCTGCTTTCCATGACATGAACTTGGGTCAGCACTAGAAGCTCAATTATCAAACATGGAGGAAGGAAGACTAATAGAACACTGTGTGTGAACGACCCTGGAATTAAAATTTTTTAAAAATAAGTAAAATTTTTAAACTCTATGTAAAAAAAAATGGAGGAAGGAAGGAAGGAAGTATTTCGGGGGATGGAGGGGACCCTTGAGCTTTTGTCTCATGGCCATAGAGAAGGCTGTGGTGACACGTGACACGTAGCGGTCCCGTTTGCTCCCGGGAATGAACAGGAGCCGACTGAGCCGGATAGCAGATGCAGCTTCACGTGGAGCTGGTAATATTGCTTCTGCTTTACTATTTTTAAGATGCCATAAGACTGCTTTGTCTTTTTTAAAAAAAAAAAAAATTACAGATTAACTTAAAACCAGTGGGGTAGACATCTCTCCTCTTCTTTTAGGAGGAGAATTTTGGAATCACTTAAAAATCATAGCCTGCGTCCTCAAACATCATGGCTGCTGACTTGGGTATTTGTCTTTGAGCGTGATGAGCTTCGTGCTGAATACTGATTTGAGGTGTGGTTCACCGTGCTGCAGACTTAAATTGTCCTTCCCACAACTTTATCTGAGAAGCCTGACGGTGGTGACAATCACAGGACTGGTTTCATTGGGTAAAACTCTGCTATCTGCAATTTACTCTGACAGGCTCCACAATTTTAAGTGCAATTAAATCCTAAGAATTTGCCCAGAAGAAAAAAAATTCTATCACATTAAAAAAAAAAAATTTAAGAGAAGGTTAAAAAAAAAGAAGAAGAAGAAGAAGAAAAACAGTTGAATTGAACAACTAATTTCTAACTGGTTGCTCTTCCAAAAAAAAAGAAAAGAAAAATGTATTTGGCTGAGCCCAGAAATCAATTTCACCGTATAGGCAGGCAGCTCTCTCGGCCTGAGAAGGAGGCCTGCCGGGGGTTACAGCCTGCTGACCAGATGCTCAGCCTCTGCTGGTACCCACAGGTCCAAAGCGAACGTGGGAGAAAAACAGGAAACTTGCAGAAAACGACCTTCAGAAGCGGCTATCACCTCATCTCCCCTCAGCGGGAGCAGAGCAGCTGACTCCAAAGCAGGTGGGAGCTACTGGCCTCCCTTGCCGCTGTCCACATCCTCACCCCCCTGTCGTCATCACAGAGATGGGACCCAAAGAAATAGCCCGAGCAGGCCAGGCCAGCCTGCCCATCTGACCAGACGCATGGCCAGTGGGCCAGGCAGTCTTCCTTTGTAACCGTCTAGGGAATAGACTCAGAAGCGTAACTGTCTGACTGCTTGCCTTCTGGGACATTCCAGTTGCATTTCTAATCCACAGCCAGGGTCACTGGTGTCCTGGAAAAGGACCTGTGTCCCTACCCCTTCTTGGCATTCCACACTTGAAATCTTTATTCAACAGGAAGCTAATCTGACACCGAAACAGCTACTCGGGTTACGTTTGGGAAATCAGGTTTTTCTTTAAGAGATGTCAAATTATACCTAATGTTGGGGAACATTTCATATAAAATATGCATTGAATTCAGCAGAACATCTTCGAGGAGACACCTTCAAGCTTCCTAACTCTCATCACTGAGGGGCACGGAACTCAACAGCCCCAGCCCCCTGGCCCCTGCCCTCTCCACCGCCATCCCACCCTCTCCCCAACCCCAACTAGGGGTTACTGGCCCCCAGAGAGACCAGCCATTTGATGGTCTTCCCTCCTCCCAGCATGCCCCATGCATAGCACTGACCGCCCCCTGCAGCCCTACCCCCCGAGACTTCTACCACTGACAACACTCAAATGACCTCGCCCATCTTTCCCTACCAGGCCCTGAACTCGCTGAAAATGGGGACCACCTCACTCACTTCCCAGCACCTCACAGGGTGCCTGGCACAAGGCAGGGTTCCCAGGGATGTTTGCTGAAGGCTCCTTGCCTTCAGAGCTGCTAAACCGGGCACTAAAAAGCCTCCTGGGTGACGTGCTTCTCTTGCTGAATGTCTTCCCCGACCGACTACAAGCCCAGCGAGGGCAGAGACCATTTACCCCAGTGCCTTGGCCCACACTTGGACCCGTGAGATGCTCAGTAAATGTTTACTGAATACATGAATTAAAGACAATACTAGGGGCGCCTGAGTGGCTCAGTCGGTTAAGTGGCTGCCTTCGGCTCAGGTCATGATCCCAGGGTCCTGGGATCGAGCCCCACATCCAGCTCCCTGCTCAGCGGGGAGCCTGCTTCTCCCATGCCTTCTGCCCCCCCCCCCCCCGCGCTTATGCTTGCTCTCTCCCTCTCTCCCCCCTCTCTCTGTGTCAAATAAATAAATAAATAAATAAATAAAGACAACACTAATACAGAGATCCTGAAAGTATGACTCAAAACCTTCAAACATCCCTGCCTAAGAGAATATTAGAAAATTGTCCATCGGTGCTTCTCTTTTGTGGGTGCCTATTAAAGTCTGTAGGACTTGACCTTGAACTTGCTGCAATCCAGCATGGTATTGGACAGATCAAGCCGTAGGGAAAGAGGTCATCCCATTGACATGGCATGGAGAAACAGGGATGAGGAGCTGATGTCTCATAATGGAGAGGGGCACCCTGGAGTCCCTGCCCCCCACTTCTTGGGCTGTTTGTTGCTTTTTCCTGGACGACCCTCTCTTTCTCACCACCCAGTGCTGTCCCCCTTGCCTCTCTATCAAGGCCAACTTACTCCGTATGACTCAGCTCAGCTACTGCCTCCCAAGGACGTGTTGCTGGGCCCCTCCTCATCCCACCTGGATGAGAGTCCCCCATAAACACACCCACATTGATGCATCTGACACAACACCCCTCCCCTGTAGCCGGCGCCCCATGGCCCTCACTGGGCCTTGGGTCAGGAGGGGCCGAGACGATTTCTTCTTTATCTTTAGGCAGTGCCTGAGCAAGCTCACCCCGGGCAGAGTCAGATTTGCTGTCACCTGTCCCGGCAACCAGCCCTGGACCCTGGCTCTCTTTTCCCCAGCCTACACCTTCACTGCTTCCCCTCATTTTAATCCCACAAAATGAAGTCGATCCTTCCCACATCGTGTAAGCCGTGTAAGCATCCAGAGGTCTCCCCAGGGAAGAGAAACAAGCATGAGAAATGCTAGGGGGAAGTTCAGATAGAACGTTCCCTCGGGGCAGGTGTGGCCTCGGTCTCCTGCCGCAGCTGAAGTTCACCTCCCTGCGGTCAGGCCTCTCCCTTCAGCGGGCGCTTCGGTGTGCATGTTGGGTCAGCGGAGAGGGGTGGGGCCGGGTGCCACCACCTCGGCCCCCGTGGCTTTAAGGGACACCTGCTACTTTTGGCAGCTCCAAACTACACACTGCAGTGGCCCCTTTGAGGATTTTCTCCTAAGAGCTGCCTTCTGTTGCCTTCCGTGCCCTCCCCGTCCGGTAAGTCACGGGGGACGCTAGCCCTCAAAGGCCCTTCCCCCTTTATTAGCATTAATACTGAACCCCAAAAACAGGCATTACGAAAACAGGGCCGCTTTGCTTTGAGCACTAGATGGATTCCTGAAGAGTCCGTGCAAAACAGAACCCTGGCGTGGCGGCCCTCGGTCCCATGACCGACACTGTTGTTCCAGAAGCGCGTTCCTACAGGTTGCACACTCCCGTCCAATGCATCAAATCGAACAAAGCATTCTGACCCTTCCCGAGTGCACACGGCCCCTGTGCGCTGAATTTGCTTGTAGAGACCCTATTAGAAACTTAAACCCACAGACGGCTCGGGACTTCTCTGATGAAATAAACAAGTGCTAATTAAAATATACATCGCATTCCCACTTAAACGGGGAATGCTATTTCTGCGCAAAACGGTCCTGTCTCTTAGGACGGTAGATGTTTATTATTAGCCCGTACGGGGCACACAAACTCACGGAGTCAAAACTGGCCGGGATGGTGGAGGTTATGTAACCCAACCCTCCACCCCCTGCAGGAATCCCATCCACATGCTGGGGGCTGTCATCATTTGAGGACCTCTTAGTACCTCAGGTTCTATTAGTCATGAGCAGTTTATTTTTGTTCGAAAGGTCAGAGGCAAATGAAGGCGCTTACGGCTTTTTTTAAGCATGGGAGACTTTCCCGGCAGGGTAAGGGGTGAAACCCGGCCATCGGCGGTCAACTGCTGTCCCTGGCGCTGCATCCAGCCCTCACCTAGGGCAGGACATGGAAATCAGCCTCGGGTGTTAGTACCGGGCGCTTTTAATACACTAAAGCAAGGTCCTCGGTCCATTTTTTCCTGAACTATCTGAATATACATAAGCATTCTTGAAACAATGCTGAGGCACCACCTACAATTAAAACTGACCAATGGGAGAGGGTTGTGAAGGACCTTGGAGCTGGTGCCTTTTTTGTTTCTTTGTTTAAAGGAAAGGTGGGGGGCGGTCCTATAATCCAGATCCATAAGCCCTTACACACACGTGTCCAAAACTCCGAAGAACTCTGAAAACCGAAGTTGTTTCATACACTTAGCACATTCCCTGACATGAGGCGACTTAGAGTCTCCATTCCGTCCCACTTGGGGTGAATATTCATATGATTGCTGTGAAAACATCCATGTCTTTGATAAGGGGGTGCTTCCCAACTGCGGAATCCCATACTATCCAGTATACACGATACACTGTATTTCTTTTCTAACATCAGGGGAAAAAAAATCCAAGTTCTGGAAAACATCCAGTGCCAAAAGTTTTGTGGACCAGTGTTGTCAAAGTCTGACGTAAGAAGGAGCCTGGCAGATAATCAAGATAAAGGAGAACCTAAACTGGAGAAAATAAGGAGGTCTGCGCTGGGGGTTACAAGTGGAAACCTTAACCCAAAGCGGTCTCTGAGAGACACCCAAACACACGGGCACCTGTTCCCTGGGTTGCTGGCCCAAACTTTAATGTTAGTTCCGGATTGAACCGTAAATCTGAAGTAGGTACTTCTGTTTCGTTTCTTTTTTTCCCCCAGAAGGACACCAAAATCAGAACATCAAAATACTGTCCAAAACTAATGTGAACAGGATCAGTGTTCAACTACAACCGTGGTCAAAGAGACGAGGCGAGGAGACAGTCAGAGGATCTCATGGATGGGAGAGGCTTAAACCACCCATCCACCTGTTAACACTCTTCCTCAGGGAGGAAAAGAGGAAGCTCTTCAAGTCTTTAAACCGGTTGGAAAATCACGTCACGTGCACGTCTTGACCTGGCGGCACTCCAGATACAGCCGTGCATTGTGAATATATACATGCGTCTTCCTTTGATGATTTTGCTGGTGCTTACAAGGATGGGCTGAGACTCTGATGCTCCACGACAGGGTCCCGGTTCTCCGCTGGAGATGGCGACTCTCAGGGTGGCCCCCTTCAGAAGCAGAGCGCTTGTCTAAATACACGTCTGCCTGATTTGGGGAACTTGATGAAGTGGCCAGAAATGATACCTTTCTCGTGGATGGGTTGTTAACATGTGTTCACTGGAATCGAAATGCTAAATGTTCCTCCTTCAAATTCCCGAGAGCGTGCTTTTCACTTCTTCCTGTACCACGGCAACTGCTAATCTCTTTGTTCCCTGAAGAGCTTCAAAAGTGGATTTGTTCACGTCATTTCTGTCTTGTTACTTTAATCGTGTGCTATTGACCAGAGTGGGATTTCTCCTCCTCTGCAGAGCCAGCCCCACCACCAGTGTGCTAGTGGGAGGCAATGGAGGTGGCCTGGGAGAAGGTGCTGGAGGGTCCCGTCCACCTCCCAGAGACATCAGGGCCACGGGCCTTTGCCAAGACATGACAGCACTTGAGACTGTCTGAGGCTGTTTCACAGGAATCTGCTCCTTTTCTTGGGCAAATCAAGATTATCCAAAGCAGACTGATCTGTTTGGATTTCTGGATTTGCTTTTGTTTTTTCCCCCACTTTCTACTGCAGTCCAACTGAGTCATCCACATTTTTTAAACAATTTAAGATTCCATTTAATTGAAATAGTTTTATGTCGCTTTGAAAAAGTCCAGTGACAGGTCCTGTGAGTTCAACAGAGAAGCATGTCAGCTTCTCCTGGTGCCTTCGGCAAACGGGAGCAGTTGTCACTGTTTTTTTTCTCCTCCCTGCTTGCTGAAATGAGATTCTGATTTATAAATCGACACCCGATTGACAGATGGATGGCCTACTTTCTGGGCGCTGGCTGCTGACAGAGCCCCAAGACATGTGTAAAATGATACCTGCTCTCAAGGGGTCTTCATTGTTTTCTTCTGAACCAGAAACATTCCCAAAGCCAAGCTACAATATGAGAAAGAAGCAGGGCAATGAAAGACAGATGGTGTCACCAGGCCCTCCGTGAGAACCCAGTGGTGGGGACGGTTCCCCGGGAGCCCGACGCAGGCCAGGCCCACATGGGTCCGAGAGATGATGAGGCAGGAGTCTGACAGGTGCAATGTGGACAGGCAGAGAGGAGGACGTAAGGTGTTTCGGGGAGGCAGAGGGTGGGAGGGAAATCTAGAGGCAAGAAAGAGAGAAAGAGTCAGCTGAGGCAGAAGATTGTAAAGGCAGGGCTGGAAGTGCCTGAGGCTGGGATCTGCAGATCCTGAAGCTTGCTGTCTCTCCTTTCCTGCCCAGTCCACAGGAGGCCCGGATGTGGCCAAGCAAAGGCGATGTAGACAAACTGTGTGGCCTGGCTGGAGGTGTGGTGTGTGCACAGAACAAGAGGTCAGAGGCCCAGTTGCTGGCAACCACAGGGCCAGGAAGGGCAATGAAATGAGAGAAAAGCAGGGCAGATTTGAGAAAATTTTCCAAATCATTGACGACTAATACAAACTACTCAAAACATAAACATTCAACTTTGCACACGCATTTTTAATTACTCCCTTATGGATTTAGTATGCAGCCCACTCCCCCTATAACCCATGCTCATTTCATTACCATCGAAATTATAATTCCTTAATTATGAGCCTATCACCTATTCTTTCCTAAAACCAATCCAGAAACCACCAGGTACAAACTCTTATTTAATAAAATGAACATCTGTGATGATGCACCAGGAGCAAAATCCTAATTGTTCTAAAACTGGCACTTTGCTTTGACAACCAACTACCTATTTTTTTTTTTTTTACAAAAAAAAGAAAGAAAGAAAATGTTTTATTCCTTTAAAACACCTGCTTTACTTCTTTTTTGACTTCTAAAGGAAGAGATTCATTTTTATCGGCAAGAAGAGAAGTCACTCTCTAACAAAGGAAAAGCTGTGCTCTATGGAAGAGTTGCCCGCTACATTAAATAATACACAAGAATATCAACCCCAAACCACAAATCAAAGTGGGGCCAATCCCGTTTTCCCACATAAAAGCCCGCAGTCTGATAACCTCACTCCTTTGGAATTAGGCAGCCTGAGGAGGCTGCAATTCTTGCTACTCGAGGGTGGCCGCACCACCGCGCTTCTGGACAGCCGGATTTCCATTAGAATCGCCTTCCCTCATTCACTGCCTTCTCCTCCACCCCCCTCCACCCCAGCGCAGTTATTCAGTGAGTTATAATTTGGCACTAAAATTCAATTAAGCTGAAACTTTGGTCATATGTGGCCTTTTTCTCAGCAACGCGCAATTTCTCCCACCCGTCTTCCAAATGTTAGCCGATCGATTTTAAAGCGGAGGAAGGCAAAAGCTTACTGGGACCAAGCTCTCCTTTCTAGAAACCGGCTGGGACTCTCTACAAATTCAAAGACACGCAGCGCGGGGTCAGTGCACCAAAGCGCTCCAATGACAGCGCTGGTGGACCGGAGGCCTCGGAGCGCCCCGCGGCCATGCCTCCCGCTCAGGCGGCCGCCCCGCGGCCAGGACACCGGCGCGCCCCGATGGGAGTGCGGCTTGCAGGCCGCTCGCAACGGAGCCCCCGCGGCTCCCGGTGAGCCGGCCAAAGTCTGTCCAAGCATTGAGACCCCATTGAGGACTGTGGGAGTTTGGGCGGCTTAATGGGATTGTGTTCGGTGCTTCAGGCGCTCCTTTAAAAGATTCCATGGCACCAACGAAACTCCAATAAAAGGGCCTCTCTAATTGCTCTCTGACTTTCTATGAAACTTTCTAAGCTGTGCTGACATCCTCGAATACGACTATGGAATTCAACAGGGGAAACCGAGGGGGTGTGCGCAGAGAAAGCGGTTCTCAGCGAGGCATGTGTGGGGTGGGGGGTGACTTGGGGGAGGGGAGATGGGGCGGGTGTGAAGTCTGTGCCGGGAAAAGAAAAATATGAGTGTTCTCCTTTGTGTGCGGACAAACAGCCGAGCGCGGGAGGTCGGGGCCGGGGTCACGCGGCTCCGGGCTGCAGCTGCCGCCGTGGGGCGGGGGTCCCGAGCGGCCCCCGGGCGTCGCGGCCGGCGGAGGCATCAGCATTCCGGCGGCGCGGCGGCCGCTGTCCTCGCACGACCCCGGCCCGTCCAGAGCGCGCCACGCTCCAACCCTCGGGGCGCCCGGGCGCGGGGAGCACGGGGCCGGGCGCCCGAGCAAGGTAAGCACCGCGCGCCAGCGCCCCTCACCCCTCGACAGGGCGCACGGGAGGCTCAGGCCGGCCCCCGCTGCCCCGAGCCCCGCCGTCCCCGCGCTCCTGGGGCCCGACGCCCAGCCGGGACCCCCGGCAGCCCCGCCACCGCGGCGCCCGGCCTTGGCCTGGGCCTAGGCTTGGCCTGCTGGGCCCGCGGCGCCTCACTCCGGGCCCAAGAGGACGGAACCGCCTCGGGGCTCGCTCGCCCCTCTCGGGAGGGGGCCCACGAGAGCACAGGTGACCTGCCCAGGCCGCCCGCAGCGGGGGTCACCCTCCCTCCGCACCGCTCCGGGGGCGGCGGCCTTACCAGGGTCCCGGGCCCCGAGCGCTGGCGTCCCTGGGGCCCTGTGCGAGCCCCCGCCGCCCCCTCGAGCGCTCCCGTGCGCAGGCGCGGGCCGCAGGGGGCCGGGCTTCGGCCGGCGTGGGCGCGCGGGCGTGGGCCCGGCCTCGGACGCTGCCCTGCGTGCCCACGCGGTCACCCGAGGGCGAAGGCGCATTGGGCGCTGGGGGGGCGGGGAAAGAAATGGCGGCGTCGGCGAGGCCCAGGCGCCGGCAATCAAAGGCTGGGGATGGCGCCCGCCGCGTTGCCCACGGCCAGGCCCAGGGCATGAAAGGATCTTTATCCTCGAGTGACACGGCGGCGGTTTCCTCCTGCCTCCCCCTCCCCGCGGCCCTAATTGGGGCCGGCTGCTAATGTGATTAAAGGCCAGTTAAATGTTTCTCGGGGCAGATGGTGGGAAGAGGCCGAGACCCCTGCCCCCTCCCCGGGGTCACGCCGGGCCCGTGGTCAGGGGACCGGTGGTGGTGCCAGTCCCAGGGCAGCCTGGCCGGGCGCCCGCCGATTGTTCACCCCGAGGCGGGGAGGCCGCGGGCGGGCTCCTGGGGCTTTATGTAAGCTGGTGGGCTTGGGGCCCGGCCGGATTTGGGGATTCTTTTCGCACAGTTTCCATTTTCTGGCCTTTGGAACTGCGCCCTGGGCCCTTGGGGCCCTCCCCCTCCGGTGCCCGGCGCCTGCGGGGCCCAGCCGCGGAGGCAGGCCTGGGGGCGCGGGGCGCTGGGGGTCTGGCAGGCTCGGAGCAGTTCGGCTTGGGGTCTCCCCACTGAGGACAGTGACTCAGGATGGTGGTGCTGCGGAGGCCAGGCAGAACCCCCGACCCGCAGCGCCCCCAGGCCTCGGCGACAACCGGGTTCCCACGTCGGCGACGGCGTGGGTGGTCTCGCCCTCCCTCCCGGGAGGGCCGGGCGTCGTGGCTGCCCCGGGGCGCAGGGCCTGGGAGCCAGTGTGTGCGCTGCGCTGCCCGCCGCGCCCGCTTCCGAGGGCGCCCAGAGGCCCTGGAGACCCCTCCCCAAGCCCGCCTGACCTGGCGGAGGCTGTGCGGGGGGGCCCCCAGACAGCTCCGCTGCGCCCCGAGCGGAGAAGGCCAGGCCAGTGCCCGGGTCAGCGGAGTCAGAGCTCCGAGCCCCGGCCCCACCGCCCGCTCCCCGCCCGTGGCCCTGTTCCCCCGCGGGCCCGGCCATGCCCTCGCGCGGGTTCACGGCTCGGGAGTCCCCGAGCGGCCAGGAGCGCGGCCCTGCCGAGTCCCCGCGCCTCCGAAGTGGCAAATCTGGAACCAGTTAGGATGGGGGAAGCAGATAAAAGCCAAATGGAAGCCCGGCGCAAGAGTGAGCTCAGGACGGTCCGCCAGGTGGCCCTGGCCGTGCGCTCGGGCGGCGGCGGCGGCGGCGCAGGCAGCGCGGGGCCGGGCGGCGCAGGTGGGACGCGGCAGGACCCACGTCGCAGGCCGCGCACCCTCTTCCGGCCCCCGCGGGGGTCTGCCCGCGGCCTCCGTGCGCTGCGGAGAGGGAAGAAGCTAGCCCGCCGGGAGGCCGCGCGGGGCCGGGGCCGCGGGACGGCGGGAGGGCGCCCGGGGCTGCGGACGGAGCCGGCCTCGGGCGGGCAAGGAGAAGGCCGCCGCCGGCGCCCCCGCCGCGCTGCCCTCCGAGAACCCGGCGCAACGCCGCTTTGCAAACTAACGTTAACCAAGCAAGCGTGCTTCCGTGGAAATTTTACATATTGGCTGTTTACTTTTTTCCAATATTTTTTGGAATAGTCTACAGAACTTTCTCACATCTAACAAATGTCAGACTGAGCAGATCAGAAAATATGAAATAAAAAGAATGACATTTCAGTTTAAGCGGAGTGAAAGCAAACGGTATTTTTTAATAATATTTTTGCCAGAGTGTATTGTGGATCTAAAATTTTGTCATGTTCAAAATATATAATTTTTTTGATACTTAAAATACACATTTTGTACATTTTTCAACCAAAAGAAGTAAAGCATTTAAAAAGCAAAAGCCGAAACCAAGGAAAGCCTGCAGAGAAAATGGTGAGGGACCAAAGCCTTTCTCCTGCTCTCCTATTTTTTTCTTTTCCTCCTTAATAGCCTGAAGGAAAATAGAGTCAAAATAAAACAATTTCATATTAAACTAACACATAGATGGAATTAATTCCTTCCCAGATGGTCTGAGGGACCTGGCTGTTTTAGTGGGCTCAGAAAATGCTAGATTCAAGGTGATTTTCTTTCCTTCAGCCTCTCAGGGAATTGTAAACAGCGTCAGCCTCATGATTTGTTTTAATCTGCTTATTGAACACAGATAAAATTAGAATCGTCCTTCCACTTGACATAAACATGGCACAGGGAAAAGTCATCAATGTTTTTAGCCAAAGGAATATCTGTTTTTGTTTTGTACAAAACAGTAATATTTAACTAGTATGTAAGAAACCCAGTGACCTTGCGTTTGTTTAAAACGGCAAATGTTCTAATGTCAGTAACCCCAATGGCTGTAAAAAAAAAAAAAAAATCAGTTTTTAAGTTAATCTTCCATTTGCTCTTTTCCAGTGATCTTGTGTCACTGAGCAAGCAGCATAGAGTAAAACAAATCATTTGTGTGTTCCTGGTAAATAATTTTTTGAGTCTCAAAAAATCAAAAATATGTCAACTGCTGCTTTTTAGGAATAACCTTTAAAATGGACAGGAGAGGGGAAAATACGGTTTTGCTGACACTGGGAAAACTGGAGGCCAGTCGAGGTGCAGTTGGCCTGAGGGGAAGTGCCTCTGGATGGGGAGGGCGTGTTGTGAGGCTCTAGGTGCTCAGGGGCGCTTCTGCAGACACACCCCGGCCCCGTTACAGTTACGACGCCGGTGATGGTGTTATGAGCCACACAGGTCCGTTGTGCACCTGCAGTAGGGGAGGTGCCCTGGACCATGCACACGGGACCCACACCCACCCGGCCACATCGTGGTCCCATCTGGAGGACCCTCTCCGCTTTACAACGTTTTCTCTCCTTTAAACACTCCGTGGTGGCCCGCTCAGCAACATGACCGGGGACCCGTTTGTCATTTTCACACACAAAGCCATAAGTAACCAAAGTCTGGACCAAAACTTAGGATCAGAGAAGCCCCCAGGCTGCTTTGTCACATCGACGGCCCGTAGTCTGAAGAGCGGGCCAACCATGGGACATCTTTGTTCATAGCCCACAAAGGCGACAGCGCGTTCAACCTCAGGCCCGATTACGCAGTTGCATTTAGGTGTGAGTGAGAGCGTTTGGGGTTTTTTGTTTGTTTGTTTCCATCTTCGTTTGGTTCTGTTTCTCTGGGAAAACTAAGGTCCCTTTCGCAGCACTTGGGCCCGCCTGCGCGGCAAACGGGAAATCCAGCCAGGACAGGAGGGGGACGAGGCCTCCCTTTGGGATGCCAGTTTGCTCTGTGCCTGTTTATTACAACTGCAGGTTTCAAGGTGCCTCGAATTGCCCAAACCGGAGGCCCATTCCCAGGAGGGGAACGAACGCTTCACTGCCACGAAGAGGCCCCTGCAGAGTTTGTCCAAGAATCTTCCCAGCCTTCCTTGTGGGGGTGGGCCCCCGACCCTCTCCAAGGAACAAAACAGCCAACTCACATATTTTGAACACCCAGAATGTTCAGTGATATTGAGAAAAGTAGACAGCTGGCCTCTGGCCTTGGAGACCTTAAAACGATGTAGCCATAATAGACAAAAGAAGTGACAGAGTCTGTGAGTGCCTGGGGGAAGAAGAATGCCCTGCAAGGTAGGCAGGGTACATCTGAAAATGGCCACCCAGGGGTTTGTGGCCCATATCCAGGCCTCTGTGGTGGGAGCGGGACCATCTGGAGGAAGCCAGCAGATCCGGGGGGCCAGCCCCACACTCCAGCCACAGTTAGTTCCGGATTGAAAAACAAATCTGATAACCCCAAAAGCCTTCCTCCAGGTGCCCACTGCTGGCAGGAGGGAGCTCAGACGGCTTCCCCGACAGGCCTCCCAGCCCAGCCGGGCGTTTCTTGGCCCCTGCCCATGTCATTGCCCTGCCATCCCTCTGCTCCCCAAGACACTCTCCTCGGCCACCAACACTGGCTCAGGGACGGGGAAAGGCTCTCACTCTGCTGGCTCCCCATAACCACATGGGGTTCAGTGCCTCTCAGAGCAGGCCAGCCTGGGGAGGCCCCTTTAGGGCCTTGCTTTGGGGACCTCCGGAGCACCCCTGGCCTGCAGGTGAGGAACAGTCACATCTCGACACCCCAACCTCTCAGACCCCACACAGCGGTCCCGCCACCTTGCTGAGCCAGCCCCATTGGTGTGCGGGTGGGGGCACATAGCGGAAATCCTCCAGCACGTCCTGGCTCCTGTCCTGTGCCCAGCACTGGCGTTCTTGTTCGGAGAACAAAGGCCCGGAGGCCCCTGCAGAACAGAGAAAGGCTGAGGGCAGTGGCTTTCAAAGCTTGCTGACCGTGGCCAGGGTAAGAAATACATTGTGCCTCTCAACCCAGTACACACAGAATGGCTACGGATAAAATAAGCAATGGACTTGTTATACATGTCTAACAGAACGTTTTCACAAAAGAATACTTCTCCTTCCGTGCATCGTGAACCCTGATGTTTGTTATCCCTTTTCGTGTCTTCTCAGTGATGGCAGCCACCTACTAAAATGATCCCATGACCCTAGTGGGTTGCAGCTCAGTTTTTGCAGAGCTGAGGCTGTGTGGGCTGAAGGAGCTTGGGACTCAATCTGGTGGCACCCTCAGTCCCCGCCTGCTACCTTTGCGTCCCCCCCATTTCAGCCCTAGAGTCAGACCATCTTGCTGGGATTCTTAGAGCCATGAAGCTGGGGAAATCACCTCCCTCCGCTGAGTTTCTTTCTCTTAGAATGGGGGTGAGAGCACCCACCTCCTAGGGTCACGGGGAGGATCAAATGAGATCCTGCACAAATGAGGGCTGGACTCAAAGCACCCAAGCACCTGTCGCTTTCGTTCCTCTGCCTCTCGGCTGCACCTCTGGTCCTGACCAGGTTGCCAGCCCCAGTCTGCCTGCCTCCCAGTGGGATTCTCCCCCTGCCGGCTCCTGTCCCGGCTTCCCTCTGGGCCACCTCCTCCTGGGTTCCCACTGCAGGGTTCAGTCCAGCTCAGCATCCACCGAGCCCCGATTAAGTCCTACTGCCCTGATGGAACTCCAGGTGCTATATCCCACACCCGTGGACCACCAGCTGTCCTCTGGGTGAGACCCTAACAATAGTACAGCATTGAATACGGGCGTTGCTCCTCTCCTCATGTTGTAGATCAAGTACTGGGGACCCAGAGGGGTGTCGCGCAGTTAGTAAGTATAGAACTGGGGTTAGGCCAGCTCTCCTGGCCTTGGAATATTGTCACATTCCACCTGATGTGCAGCCCCTGGGTCCACGCCCTGCGTCCTCCCTGGAGCCAGGCCGAGAGGACTCCTGCTTCACGCTCTCTCCCCAGCCACCCTTGGGAGATGGCTCCTCTCCTGGGGTTGGGGGATGATCCTTGGGGAAGGGACAAGGAGCTCCCCCAGGCAACAGAGGGAATTATTCCCTGGCCCGTCTTCACCTCCTCAGCCCTGAGAGGGCTGACTCCATTTGCCTTTGAGCGTCCCCCACTTGGGGGCAGAACCACAGTGTTCCTGCACCCCCTCACCGGGCTCGCTTCAGAAGTCACAGACATTGGACCAGGACAGCTGCCCTGTGTCCTCTGCACACAGACACACATGTACACAAGTATGCAGGCACTCACACACATGCTTGCCGTGTGCATTTTAGTTGGCAAGTTACTCTCACACCCTTTAACCCCTCCAGCCTTCCTATAATCGGTAAATAAACATTAGGAAATAGATGGCTAACTCGATCTTGAGGGAGGCAATAGGATGTTTGGAAACATGGAAACTGGTGGAAGGCCTCTTTCCCTCAAGTTTTTTCAGGCTTTATGAGCCTCCAGTGGCCCTGAGGTGGGAGGTCGCTGTGCAGGGACAGCAAAGGACAGAGTTCTTCTGTGGACCGGGCCCTGCTGCAGACACCCAGGTCCCTGCCCATGGAGCTGACGTTCTAGTGGGAGACGGGCAGGCGGTGCAGCCGGGACGGACCGTGTCTGGGAGCAGGCGGTAGCCGTGGAGGAAGGTGCCAGCAAAGCTCTGGAGGAATGTTCTGGCACCTGTGCTGCAAAGGCCTGATCCAGGACCAGGTCCAGTAGCGGAGCAGGAAGGAGCTGGTCTGGCTGGAGCAAGAGGCAAGTGGCAGGAGAAATGGAAAGGAAGAAGGAAGGATGGGGTGTCTCTGGCCCTCCAGCCCTGAACATGCTACCTTCCCTGCCCCGCCTCTGAGCCCAAGGGTGCTACAGGGCCCCTCCCCCAACACCCCCACCCGCCCCGCCTCTCAGGGCTGCAGCAGGGCACAGCAACCCAGTGCCAACCGACCCACAGGTCCATGATGGCTCTGTGGAGCCAGCCCCGTCTGTGTGCCTCCTGCAATCTGTCCTTCTGAGTCCATTTTCCCTTGTAAGGATTTTCCCTTTTACTTGTTTTGTCCCTCTGACAGCTTTGTATCTCTTTGAAGTTGCTCTTGTATGATCCAGCTGTTGCGGCCTGCCATTTTACTCCCTCTCAGGCCCTTCCAGGGGGTGCTGAGAGCAGTGGACACCCCTGCCACGGCTTCTTCGTGGCCTTCGCTGCCCACCTGCCTGCACCGGCGGAGTGCCAGAGGGACGACCAAAGCCCTGGCAGGGCTCGAGTCATTCTCCAGGCTTTGAACTGCAATGCGGGGAAGCTCCTGCACCCCCATTCCGCATGCATAGACGCATGCGTGCACACACACACACACACACACACTTACACACGCCTGTGGTCCCATGAGGAAAACCGTTCCCATCCAGGAGTGAGCTGCCCAGCACCTGCTGACCCAGCGTCGCCCTCCGAGCCGCTCTCAGGGCCAGTGCAGGATGCCTTCTGAGGCTCGTCCTGACCCTGGGGCCCGGACACTGGTGTTTTCCTTGAATCTGTCCACCCGGAAAGCAGGTGCCATAGACCCGGGCTTCTGCCCCCGCCTCCCCTGCCTGACGGTCGGCTCAGGTGTGGGGCTCACCTTCAGCATCTATGAGTGCTGCCATCTACCCACCTGCTTCATCCGCGCATCGCCTCTGCTGGACAGCTCTTCACAGTGTGGGCAAGCATTCTAGAAAATGCTTTGAGCTCCATGGGCCCCCGGGGCCCCAGGCCGTCAGAGATGATGAAGCTGGCCTTGTAAGGCAGACAGGCAGTGTGCACAGAGGTGGGCAGCTTCCTCTGAGGGTGGGGACCTGGCCCTCCCAGGCTCCCAGCCTCCCAGCCTCCCGCTGGCCCTCACATGTGCCCTGCTCACCTCGTGCTTCCCTCTTGCTCTCTATGCCCCGCCCGCTGGACTTTGGATGCATTTTTTTCCCTTCCTGCCAACCTGTCACCTTGGTCACTGCCCTTCACCCAGTGCTTCCCTCAATATATTTTCCTCTGAGGTTTTCCGCCAGCATAAACCTCCAAAGTTTTTGCTTTAGTGTGTATTAATATTCATATTCTTAGAGGCACAAAAACCCCAAAGCAAAAGAACACCTTATGGTGGCAGGTGCCCAGGTGAAATTGGGATCCTGTGGCCGGGTCAGCCTGTCCATACTGCCCAGAGCTTGCTGAACTCCAAATTCAAGCAAAACACTCAAAGTGCACCCCCAAACTTCAGTTCAAAGCACACCTAATTTGGAGTCTGATAAAGTCATGGACCCGTGGAAGGAGGAAATCCCTCGGAGGGCATCTAGCCGGGCCCCTTATTTTAAGAGAAGACCATAGTAGCTCAGGGAAGGAAAGGACTGGCCCAAGGTCACACAGCCAGTTGATAAGTGTAGTAAGACCGGGGTAGAAGGGCTCTCGGCTTCTGCTCTGGCTTGTTAAGCGTGGCAAGCAGTAACCCAACTGTCATGAAAGGTGTGATAAGCACACCAGTCTGAGCACCAAGCTCAGCACACCAATCTGGACCTAAGCATTCACTGTGTGTGAGTACCATCATGCCGCTCCTTCTCCATGCCCCTCTGAAGAGTCCACCCCTTTCCCAGCCTAGTTGGTGTAGTCTATATCAAGCAAGGAAGCCTTCCAGGCCACGCTCCCTGGACAGAGCTTCAAGTTCCAGCCCGGCCGCAGCCATCCGTCTTTCAAGAATTTGAACTAAGCACAGCCGCTGAGTCAGACTGAGCTGGGCCTGGGGACACGAGATCCCACAGATGCAGAGAGTGGTATCTCCATGTAGTAAACCATAGGTTTCCAGTAGCATCCCCTGCCCCCCTCTATGCCCCTGCTCCCCCAGGGGCCTCATTGGCCTTCCATCAGCCCACGATGAAGCAAGGCCCTGGTTCTCCGGGGGCGGGATGAGACCAGGACTGGGGAAGAGAAGGGGACATGTTGGAGGCAGCCTGGGCTCCGGAGGATGGGATGCAGGGCCCCACATCCTTGAGAAGGTGAGCGGGCACCTCAGCAGCACCCAGGAGGGACTGATGCTGAATGCCAAGATGTCACAGGGTGAGGCCCCACCCCCGGGACCACCCCTTCGGCCCAGACACACCGGCCTGTCGCCCCACCCAGCTCGAGATCCTCCTGGACACCTGTGTTCATCTCCTAGCGCCCCCATAATGGAGGACCACAAGCTGGCTGACTTAACACAATAGACACTCTGTCACAATTCTGGAGGCCACGAGTCTAGAACCAAGGTATCTGCGGGGCCATACGTCCTCTGAAGGCTTCAGGGGAGGATCCTTCATGGCTTCTTCCTCACAAGGACACCGCCATTGGGTTTAGGGCCCATTGGGTTTAGGGCCCGTATAATCTTAACTAATTACAGCTGCAAACACCCTATTTCCAAATAAGGTCATGTTCTGAGGTTCCAGGTGGATGTGAATTTGTGGGGGTGGGGGACAGGATTCAACCTGACACAACCCCCACGCTCTCTAAAGAAAGATGGCCCCCATATACCTTGAGGGGCCGTCGGGTGTGCGGACAACCTTTGCTTCTTGCCTGGGGTGGGCTCGACAGAAGCTGCTGGGGATTCCCTGACAGGCCGGGGGTGCTCACACCACCTGTGTCGTGTCAAACCAGGGCAGCGACAGCACCAGGCGAGCCAGTGTTCAAGGGGAAACCGGGGGCCTGTGGGAAAAGGGCAGGAGCGTGGAGCCCCCAGAGAGGACAGCTGCTGGCCCTTGGTGTGTGCCCCCCACCCCGAGCCCTCTCTTAACAGGCGCTGGTTTGCCCGGCGTGCCACACATCTGTGGTTCTGTTGGCCCCAAGTCCCAGGCTTTTCCTTCCCCACTGTGGTCCTTATAGTTTGGGCGGGGCTGGGCCAACGGGGCTCCTGGCCGGGTACGTGAGCCATGCCTGGCCCAGCGGCACACTGTGGTGGTCCACTCGGGACGCAAGGGCAGGGTTGGGCCAAATCAGGGCTCTGAGGGGGCGCTGAGATTGCTGAATGGCAGAATGACCCGTGGAGTCACCTTGCCACCTTGTGGGGGAAGGCCACCGCACAGTGAAGGGGGTCTGGACGGAAGCCGAGTGCAGAAGGACAGACGCGTGCCGTGACATCGTGCGAGCCAGGGGGTCCAGCTGAACTTTGGACTCCTTGGTCACGAGAACCAGTCAGTTCCCTCTAAGCCAGCCTGAGTGCAGTTTCTATGCTCACTGGCCACAGCTGTGCCCCCCACCAGCTCTGGGACCAAGTTTCACAGAAGGTGTGTCTGACTCAGTACCGAGTCTACACACAAAGCCCTGTCCACACTCAGTCCCCAGAAGGGTCACGGATGCGTGCCAGGGCCGAGGCCAGAGACCAGGTCCCAGATGGGGCCGAGAGGAGATGTGCTCCTGGTCTCAAGCGCAGATGGCCAAGACCGCATCCGTGCTCTAGACTCTGGGCCACCCCATCCCACCATCGCTGTAGAAGCGATGGGCAACTCCCAACTTCCAAGGCAGTCTAAGCTCCTCGGTCACCGAGCACTGAGACCCCCAGCCCCTGCATCTGAGGCCTCCCTTGTAAGGCAGAAGCCAGGAGCCTGGTTCAGGGAAATAAGGGTGGAGCTTAGGGGTCCATGTAGGAGAGAAGACCCCTTCTGCAAGCGGACAGACGTCAAGAATGAAGGAAGCCGGGCGCTTGGGTGGCTCAGTTGGTTAAGCGACTGCCTTCGGCTCAGGTCATGATCCTGGAGTCCCGGGATCGAGTCCCGCATCGGGCTCCC
>NW_022589710.1:67989856-68189176 GCF_004348235.1 Phoca vitulina
CTGTCAGTTGGTTAAGCGACTGCCTTCGGCTCAGGTCATGATCCTGGAGTCCCGGGATCGAGTCCCGCATCGGGCTCCCTGCTCAGCAGGGAGTCTGCTTCTCCCTCTGCCCTCTTCCCTCTTGTGCTGTCTGTCTCTCATTCTCTCTCTCTCAAATAAATAAATAAAATCTTTAAAAAAAAAAAAAAAAAAGAATGAAGGAAGCCCACAGCGGGGATGGGGCAGAATTGCTGCTCTAAGTCCAGCCTCTGGGGGTGAGGGCTTGTGATGGAGGGGCATGGGGTGCAAACCAGGTCTTGGGGGGTTGCTGGCCAGACTCTGCTGCCTTCACAGCGCCTCACGGTATAATTCCTCTCTGTAAAATGAGGCCCTTTGTCTTTATGGGCACCCTCCATTACCAAGTTTCCAAGGGTCTAAAAATCAAAGTCACCAACCAGTAGGAAGCCTGGGGCTGGAGCCCACCGTCCCACCGTTTCCCCAGTGACCATCAGGAGACTGGACAGAGATCGGGTGGGCAGGTCTCCATGGAGATAGGACCAAGATCCCCAAGATCCACTGGTCTGTCCTTCCTCTGACCTGAAGCAGGAGCAAGGCCAGGAAGAAGACCATCTTAAAGGTTTGAAGTCCTCTAGGCCACCCCCATTGTTCTACAGAAGGGGAAACTGAGGCCGGGGGGGGCGGCTCTGGCAAGGGCAGAGCTGAATGCCTGCCACACCACTGTCGCCCGTGCAAACTCGGCCCTCATGAGCGCCTCAAGTGGCCTTCCCGCACCGGGCCACCAGGATACCTGTGGTCACCAATGGCAATGTCACCCTCCCAACAGCCGCGGCGAGCGGCATAGCAGGCCTGCCAGGTCGAGTGTGTGCAGGACTGGGGCCAGGGTCATACCAGGGAGGCAGCCGTTCGGGGCCCAGGCCGACAGGAGACAGTTCTGTCCCAGGGGGTCTTTGGATCCTGTCTGGGACTAAATAGAGGCCCTTGGCCACTTTGACTTGGTTATCGAGCAACCATGGCAGAGAAATAGGGGGTGTCCTCACCTCCAGCTTCGGGTTCAGAGCATCAGGGCAGGCCCTACGTGGGGCCCAGGGGACACTGAGAGCAAGGCAGCCCCTCTCTTGGCCTTATTTGGCCCCCCATGAAATGAGGACTTGGACCAGAAATTGTCCAGGGGTCTTCCACCTTCCACATTCTGGAAACCACAGGAAACAGAGCTGACCTGTAAGCAAGCACCGAGGAGCCCCCCTGAGGCCCCTGAGGGTTCACTTTCTGGAATCCTGGTGCTTTCTTCAGTTCTCTTCCTAGGGACCCAGTTTTCTCTTTGGGGGGGTTGAGTTTTTAAAACGGCATGACCGGGCGCCTGGGTGGCTCAGTTGGTTAAGCGACTGCCTTCGGCTCAGGTCATGATCCTGGAGTCCCTGGATCGAGTCCCGCATCGGGCTCCCTGCTCGGCAGGGAGTCTGCTTCTCCCTCTGACCCTCCCCCCTCTCATGTACTCGCTCTCTCTCATTCTCTCTCTCTCAAATAAATAAATAAAATCTTTAAAAAAATAAATAAATAAATAAATAAATAAAACGGCATGACCGTGTTTCTATCTTTCATACAGAAAAACGCAGCCAAGGAACAAAACGCTGTTACACCCCTCCAGATACCCCTGTTGACGTTTTCTAAAATAAAGTCATACTTGCAGTTGGAGAGGAGCCACAGAGAACACAGAAAAGGTGAAGAGTGGAAGCTCCCAGCTCGGCCCGAGGCCTTGCGTCAGCAGCATGCCGGACAGGGGCTCGTGGCCTGCACCCCCACACATCCGGGCAGGGCCCTCACCTCCCCGACAGTGGAGCCCTCATCCACAGAGGGGGCCAAATGGTAATACCCACTTCCTGGGCCCTCCAAGGACCTGGTGAGTTACGGGCCCATAAGCACTTGGAGGAGAGCTCACGACAGGAGGAATCGACTCCTGGCATTCACCCCCAGCCATACCCCCATCGATCTCTTCCCCCTTTTTAACTCAAAATGGATCAGATTTTGTTTGGCATCTTGCGTTCTTTGCCCTTTTTATTCTAGAGATCTGTCCATCCCAACACATGCAGGCAGACGCACCTCCCTCTTGCTCAGAGCCTTTAGATCCAGGGGCCCATCCTCTGTCACCCTCTCCAACACCGGGCCACCAGATTCCTAGTAAGTGTGGGTTCCACGCAAACTGTGCATGCATTTTCAGTGTGGCTGGATTCACACCTCCATCGACGAGGACCAGCGTCCCCTCTCCGAAAACCCCTGCCAGCCCAGGGATCACTGCGTCCTGAGTAGTTTCTGATCTGCCTCAGGCACCCCCTCGGGGACAGCCTTGCAAGGCGGGGACCGCAAGGGCCGTAGTGATGCAGCCGAGACACGGAGCCCGGGAGTGGGCTCCAGGGCTGAGGGACGTCTCAGGGACCCTGGGGGGATGGGCAGGAGCCCTAGCCAGCAGCCAGTTGCTCATGCCCATAGGCCCTGCCAGCATTCGGCTCCCGGGACGTTTGGTAGAATGAATGCCCACCTTGCAGCTGGGAAGTCAGCTGGGACATTATCAGCCAGCTTTCTCTGAGCCTCTCCGGAGGCAGCCCTCTGCAGCCCGGGGCTGGCTGGGACGCCTGCCTTGGGCCCCTTCGGGGGGCCTGCAGAGACAGCCCGTTGTGTGGCCTCCTTAGCAGGTTCGGCTCTGACCTCAGAGAGCCGGCCACTTGTGGAAACAGCCAGATGCCATTCTGAGCCAAGCTCAGCGGGGCTGCTGCTGGGGCCAACCCAGGTCACTCATGTGAGTGACCACAAAACAATGAAGCCCATCTGTCCCTGCACCATTACTGGCCTAGAGAAGGTTCCAGAAGAGAGGCTGCAAACCTGTTGCCAGTGAAGGTGGCACCGCTAGGTACGGAGGCAGCCTCCAGGGTGATAAGGGGACTTGTTGGGAAAGACTGAAATTTAGCCCTCTGGTTAAGATATTCACATGCTGGGTCTAATCATCCGCCTTGACGCGGGTTGGGCCACCAAGCTCAGCCGCGTCCGTGGCTTTGCAGACACTGTTCCCTATGCTCCACCTGCTGCCTCCACCCCACCTGGCGCTTCGGGGCCCTTTACCCCCTCCTATGACCACTGAGTCACGGCCTCTTCCTTAGACACTTCTCATCCCCTTGTCCCCACCCCAACACCCAGATGATGAGCTCCAGAGGTCACAGCTCATGTCTCTCCACATCTGTGTCCCTGTAGCCCAAAGCAGTCATACCAGCTAACAGGGATTTCGGTGGAGGAAGAGAGACATGTAGAGCAGCCCCTGGACAAGAGCGTTAGAAGACCTGGGGCCGGGGCCCAAGCCAGCCACAGGGCCCGGGATCTCGCACCTTGGTTTCCTAACCTATCAAAATGGGTGTTGGGACCACAGGAATCCAAGGCCCCCTCCAATCCTGTTATTTGTAGGCGTTCTCCTGGCGGAAGCTGGAGGATGAGAGAGGCCAGGGGAGGCCAAGAGAGGCCCCCCACACTCTGTGCCCCGCATGCAGTGAAGGGACAGCCCCGTCCACAGCCCCCAGGACGGTTCCCAGACCCCACGGTGCCCCCAGGGAAGGCAGCAGAGGTGCGCGGGAGGGCACGGGAGGACACACTTTCACTGACCATCCAGCCCAGCAAAGCTAGAAAACGTCAAAAAGTAAAAATTCCATTTGTAAACAAGATCGAATTATTTGATTGTGAAACCAGGGTCCATGGAATTTTAAATAATTTAATATGAAACAATATCATTTGAAATGCTGGCCAGCCAAGGACCTGGGGGCAGGGGGTGGGGAGGGGGGCGGACCTAGCCTCCTGTGGCCGGACACGTGGAACCCAGCCTCAGGGAATAACAAGTCACCGGTCAACAGGCGAGGTTGAGAGTCGACTGCGTGGCTAGCCGGGACGGGGCATGGGGCCGCCAGCCCGGGGCTCCTGTCCTCCTGGGGTTCACAGTCGTGACAGGCAAGCAAGACACCAGCCGTTTAAAAAGCAGTGCCGGAGAGCAGGAGGGGTTTGGTTAGGTGGCTATGATCCAAGCCAACAGAGAGGCCCGGATGGAGCCAAGGGGAAGGCGCACACGGGGCCTCGCAGGCGCTATCAGGGAGGCTCCAGGCCGTCCCATATCGTGGTGAGGAACTGGGGGCAACACCTCGGAAGAGGGACAGCCGGAGAAGGGTATTCGGAATAGAAACGATGACCGCTTCTGACCCCGGCTTTGTCTGCACTGCCTGTGTAACCTGGGGCATGCCAGCCACTCTCAAGCCTCTGTTTTGTCATCTGTGGAATGGGAATAATCCCAGTGCTCACTCCTTGGTGGCGTGAGGGTCAGAAATCAGGCCTTCCCCCGAAAGCCGACGTCCCCTATGGACAGGGGCATTCCGGGTAGAAGGTGTGACGCAGTTGGCACTGATAACAGACACCTGCGTGCGGCAGGCGGGGGTGGGCAGGTGCCCTGGATGCCTCTGCACGCGGCTGGCTCAGGATCCCGGCTGCGGCACCTGCCGGTGCTCTGCGGGAGGATGGGGGAGGCAGGGCCCAGCAGATCCTGGTGCAGGAGCCCCCTGCCTCCACGTGTCCTGCCTCAACATAAACACAATCAGGAATATTTCAGGACTGTAAGCGCAGGAAAAACAAACCCGGGGAACCCAGACAAAGAGTGCAAATGCTAACTTGCATGTCGCTTCCAGAAACCACGTGTTCAGCAAGCCACCTGCAGGCTCGTGGCTCAGCAGGGAGGTGCAGGCTTGCTGTGTTTAGAAACCAAGCTAGCCGGACAGCTGGGGCGCCACCTCCCTCCAGCCTCCCAGGGGGCTGCCTGGGATTTCGGCGTGGGGACGGGCATGAGTGCCTCTGGGTTTCACATCACCTGGGAGTCAGTGGGGCAGAGTGGGAACTTTCCATCACTGCGGTACCACCTGGGCGCCTCTCCCTGCACAGAAGGGTCTGGAAAACGCCCAAGGTCACCTGGCCAGTGAGTAGCAGAACTCACACCAGGCCCCCTGACGCCGCAGACACGCTCTCTTCCCGCTGTCCCTGGCTCACCAGCCACCATCCTGCTCATGCAAACCAACTACCTATGGGCTCGGGGAGGGCTCCAGATCCCTCCTACCCTTTGAGACAGCGATGCTGAGAAGTGTTATTTTTATTCGTCCCCGAGCCTTGCCAGATTACATTGTCAAGGCCAGCACTTTGGAGATATTCCCTTGGTTTCGCAATTCACGCAGTGACTAACACATGTTACATTTTGAAAACCTCTCTTGGTAAAAATTTAAGCTGAATTGTAAATACATAAAAGTCTCGATGTTAATGGGGTGCATGATTTCTCAGTGGCTGTTTTGTAATCCCGAGATTCAGAAAGGATGTGGAATTCTATAAAAATGGATAACAAGCTCCCGCCCAGAGCTGCCCTTTGAAACCTCACTATGGGCAGCAAAGCAGCCCTTACATCCGTCCATCGTTACAGAAGTTACAAAATCACTCCGAGTTTCCTGCCTCTGACAGGCCCAGGACACTTCGTGGGGTGATCAGAGCAGGGGACAGCAGAAGTCCGCAGCAGAGGACGGAGTCCCCCCACGGCGCATGCACATGCGTAGGTAGGTGGGGTGCCGGGCACACCTCACCCAAGGCACCGAGGTGTTAAGACGTGATAAGGGGGTAGAGCAGGACCCCATCCCAGGCCCCACGCCTCTCTGCAGCATGGGAGGCCCCTGGCTGTGCCCATCACGCCCACCGCCCCCGCTCCTGAGCACCCACGTCCCGGGTCACTCGCTCTGCACCCACCTCAGTTGATTGCACCCGAGTGGTCCCCACCTGGGACAGGCGATGCAGAGGGGGACAAGCGGGGTCTCTGTTGGAGCATCGGAACTAGGACATGAGAGAGGATGGGGCGGTTGGCAGCAGGACAACCTGAGGTTCCACGGGCACGCTGGAGTTGGCATGAGAAGGTGACAGGGAGAGGAAGAAGGGAGGAGACAAGTTGAGAGTGGCGAGGACTGGCCATCGGCTGTGAGAGAGGCTGGTAAGGGAGTGGGTCCAGGGCTGCCCCGGCCCCTGCAGGCTCGGGTGGGTGGCAGGCGTCCAGAGGGCGGGCAGTGCCTTCCAGCCCCGCCAACACCTCCCTCACACCCCCGATTTATTGCCTGGGTGGATAACACTTATCAGTCTGTAGTTACTCTGTTTCTTCTTTCGTTTACCATTCAGTGCAGGTCCCCATGCTGGACTGTAGACTCGGTGCATTAAGTGGCCCGTCTGGCTGGCTCCCCGCCATATCAGCAGAGCCCGGCCCAGCGTCTGGGCATCGTGGGCACTCAATAATTGCTTGTTGAATCCATGCACCTCTGAAAGAACCAGGGAGCCACCCTACTCCAGCCGCCCCACCCCTGCAGGTAACTGTAGGAAGTCCTACCAGACGCAAGGGCTACTCTGGCTCCACAGATGGGCGGTATGGGGGTGGGGCAGGAGCTCCCCCATCAGCAGAAGGCTCACCTGGGCCGTGCAAGAGCCAGGAAGTGGCCGTGCCACTCGAGACACGATTACGATTCAGTGAACTCCAGGATGAACACTGATTTTCTTCCAAGTTCACGGCCAATCTGTCCGGGATCCTCCTGGGGTCCCGCCCACCCCCACCCCTGAGCTGCCTGCCAAGCCCGGGGACTCGGGCCATCAAGGCACGGTCTCCTCGATGCTGTGGGACCCCCTTGTCGCCAGCGTTCCGGTAACCTGGACATTTGCAATCCCGCGGTTGTTGCAATGAAGCTAAAAAAAAAAAACCACGTCCAGCCAAAGATACAACGTGGAGAAGGTGCTTTCTGAAGAAACTGTGGAAGAACTCAATTCGGGAGTGATACCGAGTGGGCAAGGTGCAGCCCCTGCTCTCGAGACACCAAGGGGGGCGGTAAAAGGGTGTGAGACAGACCCAGAGGTGATCACAACACGGTGTGATTGTGATACAGGCGCAGAAATAGCAGCTCATCCAGGGCCCAGGAGGGAAGGACCAGCTCTAAATGGGGGTCATCAAGGGGTCCCCAAAGGAAGGAAATTTCCATTGTCTGTTGCAATTTTAATCCGGCAACTCTAGAATACCTGTTATATTAGAGCCAACTGGGTCCTTAATGGAATTACTCAGCTTTCAGTAATAACGAGTTTGTCTAGGTCATGTGGGGAAGTGCTTTAAAGTTATTCTTTCTTTTTTATTATAGCAACGACTCACAATGCTTGAAAGGACATTTTCCTTAATTCAATTACCAAGTGAGCTAAATGCATTTGCTGGAGATAATTAAGAATCTTTATAAATATAAAACAATTATCCCATTAAAATACAGTGCTAGATGTTATTATTCAAGATAGCTTTTCAATCAGGCTCCCCTCCTTTCAAAGCAATTCCAGAGCATTCCAGGCCCGCCTTCACTGGTTTTCCGGGCAGAGCTGCCTGTGTCCAAGCTCGCCGTGCCAGGCCACGTCGTCCTGCAGGCTTTTCACCACGATGCAAGCGTTTGCCCATGTCCACCTGGCTCCCTGGACCACGAGCTGCCGGCGTCCAAAGCTCTCCCCGCTCACCTCTAGGGCCCTCACCTTGGCCCAGAGCAGGTATCAAAAAACAACATGACATGGCCCACAGGAGCCTGGGGAGACAAGAAGACCACGTGCAGTGCGTTCCCCAGCTCGGATGCTGGAGCAGAGAGAGAACATCGGCGGGACAACTGGGGAAGTCTAAATCAAGTCGGCAGTCAAGTTAATAATGGACCAATGTCAGCTTCTTGGTATCGGCACATGACCCATGGTGACCCAGGGGGAAACTGACTGAGGGGTGTATGGGAACTCTATGCTGTCTTTGCAACTTCTCTATAAATCCGAAATTATTCTAAAACTAAATGTTTATTGGGGTGCTTGGGTGGCTCAGGCGGTTGAGCGCCCAACTCTTGATTTCGGCCCAGATCATGATCTCAGGGTCCTGGGATCGAGCCCCGTGTTGTTGGGCTCCATGTTCAGCAGGGAGTCAGCTTGAGGATTCTCTCTCTTTCTGCCCCTCCCCCAGTCCTGTGCACACACGCACACCCTCTCTCTCTCTCTCTCTCAAATGAGTCTTTTTAAAAAAACTTTTAAAATTAAATGTTTATTAAAAAACAAAGGCCACAGTGTGACCGAATGCACAAGCAAAAGGGCAGATTCTCTATTGCTCAGTACTCCCCATCTTTAGAAGCCTGCCTTGGACGCCCCACCGCCCAAGTCCAGGGCAGGAATGGCGATGTTATGCCGTGTGCAGGGGCTGGGAAAGGCGCGCACCCTTCTGCTAGAGCTCTGTCTAATGTCAGGTGCACCGGGGCTGCCCACAGCATCACCCGCATGCTCTTCCGGGACCCCTCGAGAACCTGGCCTCTGGGGGGGGGCCAGGCCAAGTTACAATCCCTCGGAGCTGCATGGTGACGTTCATGCCCACACCATAATAGTATCTATATTTTAAATTTTTTAAATAAAATTTCAAATACTTCAACATTTGTCCACAGTAGGCAAAATCGAACAGATGTCCGTGAGCCCCTAAGAATGGCATTGAGACACATGCCTGCCGTACCTAATGGAGAAGCGGGGTCCCCAGGCCACACTTTCCAGCTAAGTGACCTGGAGCAACTTCCTTAACCACCGCATCTTCGATCCCTCACGTGAGAACCAGGGATAATGATGCCTGTTTTGCAGGCTTTTATGAGGATTGCCTAAGTTAATGGGTGTGAAAGCACTGACTCGAGCCCGGCCCCCAGGAGGAGATCGATAAGGACGGGCTGCCTTTCTGAAACATCCCAGCCATCTGAGCAGACAACAATATTTCCATCTTCTAAATGTTCCCAAGAGAGCCTCAACTGGAGTCTGCCCACAAGGCCTCCTGATTTTATTCTGCAAGCTCTCTCATTACCTGAAATTAGAAGTACTTGAAAGGCATCTGGCCCCTCCGCTTTGCCCTGAGTGCTGTGTGGTGCCCCACTTCCCACCTGAGGCCGACGTGCTAGGGTTCCCTGGACGGTTGCCTCGGGGGGAGGGGGGCCCTTCTGGATCTCATCCTTCCTCCAGGCCAGGGACTCAAGTTCCCTCCCTGCACTAAAACCAAGGGAGGGTGTTTATGAAGGAGCTCTGACCGAAGTCCAGGCTCAACCCAGAGTTTCTCTGTTTATTTTCGCTCCTCCCAGGTGAGCTGGCGGGACGGCCTGGGGACTCGCGCCACCCCAATGACAGTCTCGGCATGGGCGCCAGGGCTGACCTCCCGGCTGGGTCCTCTGTGCCACTTCTGCTGAGGGCTCAGACAGGCTTGTCCTTTTAGCTTAACTGCCACGGCTGAGCCTGCAAGAGAGACTCACTCCTTGGAATTCCCACAAGTGCTTCCCAGTTTGTTTAGCTTGGGAAATTAGGCAAGAGCAGGTAGAAAAACTGTGGGTCAAACATGAGCCATTGCAAGAAACTGACTCACACTTTACCAACAGCAATTATTCACCCTCTTTCCTCTAGCTGGCTATTTATGTATTCATTTATTCAGCAAATATTTATGGAGCAGCCAACATGGGTCTCGGTCCCCTCACACCCCGACCTCACATCCTTGCAGACCAGGTCAAAGGTTGCCTCCTCTGGGAAGCCTGTGCCGGGTCTCTGTGCCAGACACCATCCCTCTCTGTCCCAAGGAAGGCCAGAGAAGGAGGTAGCTGTGGGATCAGACAGGCCTGGCTGAGAAGAAAGGCTCCAGGAGCCCCGATGTGTGTCCTTGGGCAGATTGCTGAAACTTTCTGCCTGTTTCCTCACCTATGAAGTGTGGATAATAATAATAATACTTACCCCCTGAAATGAAATACCTGGGAATGCTACATAAAATGCAATAAACATTATTTGCAATATGCAACAGAGCTTACAGAAAGTAGAGGAGTCACCCAGGGGCCCAAACTAAGGGGATCTGAAATGGAGAGTGAGGAGCTGATCCTGACACCAAAGCAACCTCAGGGCGTTGGACAGTCCCAGCATCCTCGCAGGGAAGGTGCTCAGGAACAGGAGAGGGCCTTGGGCATGTGCAAGGTGGGGTGTTGGGACCAGCATCCATGCCAAAAGCCAGGCTGGCTCAGAGGGCTCCCACTCCAAGGAATGGGCATCTAGGTGAATTCCACCTGCTGGAAGAGTGATGACTTCTAGCGCCCCCAGGTTCAACGTTCCTCTTCCTTCAGGCGCAGAGGTTTCCTGCCCCTTGCAATTAGCCTATCCTTGGGACTGGTTCTGGCCAAAGGGTGCTGAGAAGAAGAGAAATGAGCCACTTCTAGACTAAAGCGATCAACATCCAGTGCCAGATTCTCCAGTGCTCTCTCCCACCCCCATCCCCAGGTGCCTGAAGATGCTGCACACTCAGATGGTAGAGTTGTGTTGAGATTGATGATACCTGGATCATTGACTGGCTCCATGATGGACAGTTGCCTCTCCAATCGGAGTTGCTCAGATTCCCTGCAAACTTTGCAAGAGCTTCAAGAAATAAGCCTTTGTTAGGTTTCACCAGTGAAAGGACTGTTTGTTACTGAAGCAGAACTTAGGCTACCCTGACTAACAGAGCTGGCAAAAAGAGATAGCAAGCAAGGGAGCAAGTAGGATAACAAGGTAACTTGTTCATCTCTATTTAGAAAACTAATCTCCTCTGAGAATTCATATCCACAGTCCCGTACTTCACGAGTTTGGAGGTTGGATTTACACCATCCTTGTGATCCAGAAACCCCAAACTGTAAAATCAATTTAAAGATATCTCTGGTAAGGTCCAGCTACTGGAAGCAAACTCAAATCCCCCTCAACCTGGCCTCATAGGATTCCCACAAATATAGAACCATCAAACAGGCAATCCCAATCCCAAGTTAGAACCCCAAGTTCACCAAATAAATGCAATGAGTAGGAAACTTAAATAAACTTTTTTTTTAGTGTTGTAAGAAAGGAAAACAAGAAACCAAACTATGGACAATTAGCAAAATACTATCAAAAAAAAAAAACAAATAAACTTGAAAAAGAACGAGACAACTGGTTATGAAAATCTTATTAAATAGTATAAAAACCTCAATTTTTGGTAAAAGAGCAAATTAGATGTAGCTGAAAACAGAATTCATGAAATGGAAGGTATACTCAAAGAAATTACCTAGAGACACACAGAGAGAAAAAGAGATCAGGAAAAAAAAAAAGGTGGTAACAGACATGAAGGATAGAGTTAACAGTATACTCTACATCCAATTGGTGTTTCAGAAGAAAACAACAAAAAGAACAGGGCTGAAGGGGGGCGGATACTTGAAGATATAATGGCCAAGAATTTTTCAGAACTGATAATAGATGGGAATCTTTAGATTCAAGAACCACATTGAGTCTGTAGCAGGATAAATAAAAATGAATTCATGCCCTGACATATCATAGTTAAACTGCAGGATACCAAAACCAAAACAAAGGCATAAAGGTGGCCATTTTGTCATTCCCTTATTTATAAAAGGGATATTTTTGAACACCTAGGTGCCAGGTACTATTGTGGACACTTGGGACACATCAGTGGGAAAAAAAAATAAAACACCAGAATCCTTGCTCATTCTCACAGGAGAAATAATGAAAAATAAGCCTATGTAAACTTCACAATGTGGTAGCAAGTGATAAGTGCTATAGAAAAAGGAAAAGATCAGCATGCAGGAGGTGGATCTGGGATATGTGTGTGGTGGGAGAGGTAGGGGCAGAGTGTAGGAGTCACTAAAATGTGAGGGGAGGTCTCACTGAGAAGGTGAAATCTGAGCAAAGACTTCAAGTAAGGGAGGGACTTAGTGAAATAGAGGATGGGGGGAGCACTCCAGGCTAGTGGATTGATCATTTCACATCTTCTTCTGTGGAGTAGCTGTTCAAAGCTTTTGTCCAATGTTGCACTGTTTGCCTTACCATAGAGTTGCAAAAATGTTCTTATGTTTTCTGATAGTCTTTTACCATATGGGTGTACTGCAAACCTGTTCTCCCAGGCTGTGGTTTGTCATTCATTTTAACAGGTCCTTTGAAATGCAGATGTTGTTCATTTTCGTGACCTCCACTTTGCCCAGTTTTACTTTTATGTTTTTGGTAATTTGGGTCTTATTAAGAAACCTTTGCCTACCCCAAGGTCACAAAAATTTTTTCTATGTTTTCTAGAAGTTTTATAGTGTTGGCCTTTATGTTTAGGTCTGTGTTCTCTTTCAAGTTAATTTTTGTGTATGATGTGAGGTAGGGGTTGAGGTTTATATTTTTACATATAGATATCCAGTTGTTGCACCAACATGTGTTTTAAAGATTTTGCTTTTCCCAGTGATTTACCTTGGCCCCCTTTTAAAAAATCAATTGGTCATATATATATGGAACCATTTCTGGGTTCTCTGTTCTGTTCCATTGATCTAGATATCTATCCTTATGTCAATGCCATACTATTGCTTTATAATAGGTCTTAAAATTCAATAGTATAAATCCTCCCACTTTGTCCTTTTTGAAAATTGCTTTGGCGATTCTAGGTCCTTTGCATTTCCATTTAAATTTTAGAATCACCTTGTTAATTTCTACAAAAAGACAACATAATTGGGATTATGTTGAATATATAGATCATTGAGGACAGGATTGACATCTAATAGTATTAAGTCTTTGGATCCATGAACATGGTATATCTCTTTATTTCTTTATGCCGTCTTTAATTTCTCTCAGCATTGCTTTGTAGATTTTAGCATTCAGGTCTTGTATATATCTTGTGAAATAAATCCCTAGGCATTTCATATATTTTATGCTATTGTAAATGGTATTATTTTTTAAGCTTTTTTATTTTGAAATAATTTAAAAATATCAGAATAGTTGCTAAAAGAGTATAAAGAGTTATCATAGAACTTTCACTCAGCTTCCCTTAATGTTAATACCTAAATCATGGTGCAATTATGAAAACCAGGAAATTAACATTGGTATGATACTATTAACTAAACTACAGAATTTATTTGGATTTTACCAGTTTTTCCACTAGGATTCTTTTTGACCCCAGGATCCCACATCATATTTAGTTGGAACATCTCCTTAGTCTCCTTCAATCTGTGACAGTTCTTCAGTATTCCTGTCTTTCACGACTTGACACTTTTGAAGAGTAATGGTCAGGCGTTTTGTAGACTGTCCCTCAATCTGGCTTTGTCTAATGTTTTCACATAATTATTTGAGGTTAAGCATTATTGAGAAGAACACCACTGGGGCAATGTGCATTATATCAGGGAATTCATAATCACTTGGTGAAGATGGTGTCTGTCAGATTCCTGCATGGTATTATACTATTTTGCTTTTCATTAGTAACTTTGGGGTGTGAGACACTTTGAGACTTAGCAAATGTTCTGCTTCTTTTTAAACTTTTGCCCACTAATTCTAACATCCATTGGAGTATCTTGCCTCCATTACTTCCATGGAATTCTATGGTGATTTTTCTGTCTCCCTCAATCCTTTGACATTTATTAATTGGAATTCTGTCCCACCTGTTCTTTTTTCCTTTTTCCCTTTCTTCTTCTTTCTTTGGGATTAATTGTGGTTTTTTATTCCATTTTCCCCTCTAATATCCAATAAACTACATCTCTTTGTTCTAATTTTTAGGAGTTGCTCTGGGATTTAAAATATGCATATTTAACTTCTCACAGTCTGGTTTCAAATGTTATACCATGTCAGATATGATGCAAGTATCTTACAACAGCATTCTTCCATTTCACCTCTCCTGTCCATTGTGCTATGGTTGTCATAGATTATACCTTTCAATATCCAATAAGAGCCACAGTACCTTGTTGGTATTTTGTTTTAAGCAATCAACTGTCTCTTAAGGAGATTAAAATTTGAGAAAAAAATATTTTAATAACTGTTTTTAAACGCATATGGCAGAATAATATGAAATATTCCACATACAATAGCAATCTATACTCCATATATGTTTTTATATGTTTATGTTTAATATACAAAATGCGTAGAAGGATATGTATCAAGCATTATTTCCTTTGGGGAACAGGTTGGAAGGGTTTATTATGATTACTTTCTGTTTGTATTTGGATGAAATGAGTATATGTGACACCTATAATTTAAGTATATTTAATCAAGTTTTAATTTTTTAATAACATTTATGAACCACCAGAGTGCCACAAATATCATTGCAAACAATCACTCTTAAAGTGGGCTTTTGTTTAAAAAAATTTTTTTACATTTATCTACATTTTTTCCATTTCCATACTCCACTACTTTTTGTAAATCCAGCTTTCCACCTGACGTCATTTTCTTTCTACTTGAAGAATTTTCTGGGGCACCTGGGTGGCTCAGTTGATTAAGCATCTGCCTTTGGCTCAGGTCATGATCTCAGGATCCTGGGATCGAGCCCCACATTGGGATCCCAGCTCAGTGGGGAGCCTGCTTCTCCCTCTCTCTCTGCCCCTCCCCCCACTCATGGGTGCTCTCCTCCTCTCTCTCTCTCTCTATATATATATACACACACATATATATATAAAATAAATAAATAAAATCTTTTTTTTAAAAAAAGAACTTCCTTTAACATTTCTTGCAGTGCCAGTCTGCTGGTGTCTTAAAAACTCTTTATTTTGCCTTCATTTTGAAAGATATTTTTGTAGAGTGTAGAATTCTAGATTAAATTTCTTTCACTGTTTTAAAGATGTCACCCCATTGACTACTGGCTTGCATTGTTTCCAAAAAGAAAACATTTTTTATATCGTTCTCTCTGTATTTCTCCTTCTCTGGTTGCTTTTGGGATTTTCTCTCTAACTCCGGTTTCAGAAAATTCACTGTGATGTGTCTTGGTGTGGTTTTCTTTGTATTTACCCTACTTGGGATTTGTCAAACTCGTTGGATTTGTAGACTTACCATGCTCATCAAATTTGGATGTGGTGTTTCAGCTGGGCCTCCTGGAAAGAGCTCTTCTGTCTTTGAGTATAAGGGCCAACCAATGAGTTATTAGTGACCTGGGTAACCACACTTACTAGAATGCTGTCCAGGAGCCTGAACAAATGGTTAGAGCTCAGCGTCAGTGGTCCCGTGGTATGCGGTGGAGTCTGGTGAGAATCTCTGAGGTTCTCTCAGTTACCTGGAGAGTTAGGACAGCATTCCCACTGCCTTTGGCCACAGCTGTGCTGGTGGATACACCACACGCTGCCCTGGATGCAGGAAGAAACATGAGTCCTTTGGAAAAGAGGTGCAGTTTGAGCTTGGGGAACAGACCTCTCAAGCAGACCCATCTTCCCTGGATGCTGTGGACACACCATGGCCAGACAGGCACAGAAAAGCCCAGCAGGTAGGAGAATACATCTGCGTTGCCTCTGGGGTCTCCCTCCCCATAAGATCTAGATCTGTTGGCACACATCCAAGTGCTTCCCTGAGAAGCTGAGCCCTTGACTTCTCCTGGTCACCTCTGTGTCCCCATTCTCCACCCCACATTTGCAGCTATTCCTTTACCTCTCTGAGGTGTTGGCCCAAATGTGGAACTCAGCCCCTTGTCCTTCCTGTCCATAAGAAACCACATGTGGAAGGCCCATGTCTGAGCACAGACTCTTCTAAAGGTTAGAGAAGAGGGGCTGCTCCATCACAGTCATGAGGACACCAGAGCTCAGACCTTCCTCAGCCCTCCCCCTCCCTTGCCTGCCAGGCCCCCACGCTCCCTTCCTTGCCTGCTGTGCCCTACCTTGAGGGTCACCCTCCCCTCCAAGGGGCTTATCTAGGAATTTTCCTCCCCACAAGACACAGGGCTGGAACTAGGGTGAGCAAAGGAGGTACTCACCTCAGGTGCAAAATTGAAGGAGGCACAAAAACTCCATGATAAAGACAAGCCACATTCAGTGTGATATTTTTAAAGTCAAAATTAATGCAAATACAACCCAACCACAAAACAATAAGCAGCCCAATTCAAAAATGGGCAAAGGACTTGAACAGACATTGCTCCAAAGAAGTTATGGAAATGGGCAACCAGCCCATGAAAAGATGCTCAGCATCATTAGTCAGCAGGGAAATGCAAAGCAAAATCACAGTAAGATACCACTTCACACCCATTGGGATGGAAAGAATAAAAAAATTAATTAAAAAATGGAAAATACCAAATGCTGGCAAAGATGCAGAGAAACTGGAATCCTCATGCACTGCTGGTGGAAATACAACATGGTGCAGCCCTTGTGGAAAACAGTGTGGTGGTTCCTCAAAACATTAAACATTAGAACTACCATATAATCCATGAGTTCCCCTTCCATGTAGATACTCAAAGTAATTGAGGGGGGAAAAGAAGAACAACCTTGAACACCAATGTTCACAGCAACACTATTCACAGTAGCCAAAAGTGGAAACAAACCCAAATTTCAATCACCAGATGAATGGATACACAAGGTGGGGTCCCTGCATACAAGGAAGTATTATCCACTCATGAAAAGGAAGGAAATTCTGACACCTGCTATAACATGGATGAACCTGGAGGACACTGTGCTAAGTGAAATCGGCAGTCACAGAAGAACCAAGATTGTATGACTCCGCTTACCGAGGTCCCTGGAGTACCCAAATTCATGGAGGCAAAAAGTAGAAAGGGGGGCACCAGGGGCTGGGGAGGCAGCAATGAGGAAGCTAGGGTTTAAGAGGGACAGAGTTTCTGTTTTGCCAAATGTGAAAGGTCTGGGGATGGATGGATGGTGTTGGTTGTACAACAATGTAAATGGACTTAATGCCGCTGAATTATACCCCTAAAAGTGGTTAAAATGGTAAAGTTTGTGTTATGTGTATCCTACCACAACTAAGACAACACTAATGCAAAAGATCCATGATAAAAAAAATAAAATTTTAAATAGAGACGAGATCCATGATATGACAAGCCACCCTGGAGCCCGAGACGAAGAGAACAACCCCTCAATACCGATCCTGTCTTTATTTAAAATTTTGGCATTTTGCTCATCATAGATTTTTTGCGTTACTTTGATTTTCGTTAACACCACAGTAAAACGTGATTTCTCTGGAGCACTGAGACCAAGGACGCCCCTTACATTGCACCCAGTGCAAGTACCCCACTTTCCCCGCCCCCAGTTCTAGCCTGAGGAATGCAGCGTCAGTCCCTGAAATCGTAAGTGTCCCTTGATGCTCCGGCAGGGCCCACCCCAAGAACCCCATCTTGCCCCGAGCAGGGGGCCTGGCCAATCCCTTCTCAGAGGCTGGGTCAGGGCCAATCGTTTTCTCTTTTTGAATTCCCCATTGCCATCAGTCCACAGAATCAAACCAAAGTTTTATTCTTGGTTTTGGTTATTTGGTTATTTGGTTATTCTTGGACTATTCTTTAGTCTTAAAAAGGAAGGGAATTCTGACATCTTCTACTAATGGATAGACCTTGAGGACATCATGCTAAGTGAGATAGGCCAGTCACACAAACAGATGCTGTGCGATCGTGCGTACACAAGCTATCTAGAGGAGTCGAATTCATACAGAGAGTAGAAGGGGGGCGCCAGGGGCTGGGGAGGGTGGTGGGGGTCCGTGTGTACCAGGGGCCAAGTTCCAGTTTGGGGAGCTAAAAGCTTTCTGGAGACAGAGGTGAGGGCTCACACAACAATGTGAATGTGCTCAGTGCCCCCGAGCCGTACACTTAAAAATTATTTAAAAAGTCAATATTGATATATTGTACCACAATAAAAAAAAATAAAAGTACCAAGCAAACACACAAACAGCCTCCAGTCCAGGTCCCTGGCTCTTCATGGTGGTTGGGCACGAGGAGCCTCCAGGTGGGGCTTCGTCCACCCTTTGCCCTCTGAGCTCCGTGGACCAACATCCCCTTTTCATCTGGCCACGGGCCACTGCTTGTTAAACAACAAAGATAAATATTTTCTACCTTGACTTGGTAGAATATAAACAGAAAAGATCCAGATTTCTAGAGTAACTATGTTTTGTTCCCCAAATACTTTTTCTAACCTTTAGGTTGTCGATCCGCCTTAATTCAGAAAGCACTCAGGGGACCACTCCTCAAGCCTCCTCGGTGATTCACATGGTTCACGCACTAGTCCCCGCGCCTCCGGGACTGCAAGCTGTCCTCACACCCGGGACGCCCCGGGCTGCTGTGACTGACGGAGAGCTTCCATGCTCATCATCCTCACAAGGCAGTGAGTGTGCATAATTTACACAGCTGAGGAATGATCCTAGAGCCCAGGGTGTCCAAGTGACTGGCCCAAGGTCACACAGCTGGCCAAAACTTTGGCTTTGGGCTCTGGCCCCTCCCCCCCCCCCCAGGCCCTCCCCCCCTCCCCCCCCAGCTACTGGACGTGTCCTAGTGCATCTTAACCACAGCCGTGGACCTGGTTCAAGCCCATCTCCATGCAAGGCTCCCCAGCCCCACGACAATTAATGCATGCAAATAGGAGACCAGGGCCTCAGCCTGGTGCAGCCAGGGCCCGCGCTTCTCTAGGGGCCCACTTCTTCCTGCAAATGAGGCTGGGGGCCTTCGTGGCAGGGGCCGGACCCCCTGATAACGAGGCTCGATGGGCCCGAGATGCTTGTGCCCAGGCTGGGATGGTGCGGCGGCCAGCGCCCTTCCTGGGCCCGGCCTCCTCCGCACGGTCGGCTGTCCTTTCCCACAAGGCCCCACATCTCTGCTTGGTATGCGACGGGGGTCCCCGCCAGGGTCCAGCTGCCTTCCCAGGCCATTCAAGTCGACCGCAGCAAAGGCTTTTTGTTGTTATTACCACCCTCCGCTATTAGCAGGGGCCGTTTTTGTCTTCCCAAATGGGAAAGTATCTTTTACTTTTCTCTTTTGACACTGACTATTTGGCCCAAAGCAGGGACCAATTAAACTAATTAATCCCTAGGCATTTTGCCGGTGGCGAGACCAAGCTCTTACCCTTCGAGTCGCTGCAGAGGGAGCAAGCGGACTCTCACATCCTGCGCGGCCCTGACCTCTGGGCCAGTCAGGGACCCCAAGACCCCGGGGCTTGGGCGCGGCCCTCAGCAGGCCTCTGGGGGATTCAGGGGTTCGGGTCCTGAGGCTTCCTGCCACCCCCCACCTGCCACACAGGGGACCCCAGGCCCTCCCGGCTCTCACCCCCCCTCCCCTCCAATACAAGCCCGCCTGCAGCTCCAGGGGGGATCGCTTCCCGCTTTCCTGCGCAATTAGCACTCTCCCTTAGAAGGGGGCGTACAGGACCCCAAATTCAGAAAGAGCCCAGTGCACTGAAAGGAGGTGCTCAAGGTGGAGCTCAGAGGCCCTTGGGGGCCCCGGGCGGCGAGGGGGTGCGAGGCTGCTCTTCTGGGCCTCTCAGCTCCTGCTGGACCGGTCCCTCGTCAAATGCATTTTCATCGTGGACAACAGCAGACTTTCTCTGGCTCCGGCGGGGGAGAGCAGCTGTCCACACTGTTCATTCCGATACCATTCTGGCAATATTCAGATTGTTTTCTTCTCTTCCCTGCCGGCTCTGAAACCATCCATGGGGCAGTTGGATGCACGTGTCTGCACATGGCTTTCCAGAGTGGCGTCTTTGAGGAGCGCATACACCCTCTTCCAAGAGCCCTTTGCCGCGCGCGCTCCTCCCGGCCCCTCCCCCCGCCTCCCACCCCCGCTAACGGGCATGTTTCCGCGAACACTCAAGGCGGAAAACACTCGATTTTGAATGTGTCTCTTTCATGGTGGCTTTCACATTTTTTTCATTGTGCATCTTGGCTGATCCAGGATTTTGAAATTCCCAGCAGCTGTTCCCAGGTTGGTTTTCAAAGTGTTTTGCACCTTGGACCTCACCCCCACACACACCCCCCTAAAAAGAAGAAAACCAGAGGGCACCGGCCAGGGACCTGGAGCCTGTCTCTGAAAGCATTTTTCAGTAAAAGTTGCACGGTTTTGCCTCTGGTTTCCCCTTGCCGCTTGGAGCCCTAGGCTCACAGACCCAAGATTCGTTCCGAGCCTTGCACCCACGGTACATCTTGACAAGCACCAGGTTCCAGAACTTTGCACAACACTGACCACAAGCACTCAGGATATGTGAGTCTTCCGACACCCAGTCATTTCCTGGCCCAGAGGCCCCACCAGGACTCTGCACACTGCCCCCCCACCGCACTCTGGGTGTCTCTTCCTCCAAACTGAGTGTAGACCCGGGACCGGGTGCTCAGGGCCCCAGCCCTCCCAGCCAGCCTCACCCTGCAACCCCTCCCTGGCCCCGCAGGCTGGTCTGAGAGGCTGCTTTCCAGCCAGCAAACAGCCTACACTCCGCTTCTGGGCCTTTCCACTCGAGTTTCCTTCCAGCTGGCGGGGTCCCCGCTGCAGTCCCCCCTCCGCCCTGGGGCGGGGGTTGTCTCCTGGACCATATCACAGCACCATAAACTTCAGGGCTCAAAGCAACACCAATTTATGATCATATGGTGCTGGAAGTCAGTTGTCCAAGTGGCCTCACTGGGCTAAAATCCAAGTGTCAGCAGGGCTAGTTCCTTCTGGGGGCTCTGGGGAGCTACCATCTCCCGGCCGTGTCCAGCTTCCAGAGGCATCCGCATTCCTCGTTCACAGCACCTCTCTCCATCTTCAAAGTGCATCATTACGACCTCTGCTTCCCTCATCACATCACCTTTCCTCTGACTCTGACCCCTTTATAAGGACCCTCGAGATTCCATTGGGTCCGCCGGGATCATCCCTCTCCCCACCTCACCATCCTCAGCCTAATCACGTGAGCACAGTCTCTCGGGGCCTTTACCCAGCCAACCCCAGTGCACAGCACCTGCCACAGTCCAGCTCACAGTGGATTCACTTCCAGATCCTGCTTGATTTCCCAAAGCAACGCGAGAAGTAACCGGACAGAAGTATCAACCCCGTGTCGCAGGTGGAAAGCAGAGATACACACAGCCGGACACGTCAGAGCGAGACAGGCAGAAAGGGGGTGCTCAGGGACCCTGCCAGGACTGCAGCCCATCGCTGCTCAGACAGCAGGCATCTGGGCCTCGAGGCAAATGGCCACAAGTGCGCAAGGACGGGTCAGCAATTCATTCTGGGGTATGGGTGCAGGCAGTTCATGGTCAAAATGGAGGATCTCACTTCTCTCCCCAGACCCACCTCTTGCCCATGGAGCTGCCTGAGGAAAGAGCACCAGACGAAGGGGCAGACAGACCCAGGCAACGCAGCGGCTCACACACACACAGGCACACACACAAACACACGCTTGTGAGCATCCTGAGCCTCAAATCCTACCTCACCATGGGCTATGAGCAAATCAGCGTGTGCACATTCCAAGCCCTGGGCCCCAGAGGAAGGAGCAGAGCATGTCCTCTGCCTCCTCTCCTCTGCTTGGCCCTGGCCGGAATGCAGCCAGGATGGAGGGAGCAGCTGCAGCCTCCTGAGACCATGAGGTCAGAGTTTCTTGTTGAGGAAAGAAGAGCAACAGGAGCTCAAGCATCCAGGCTTCTGACGTCGTGTTGTCTCCATATCGTCCTGAGCCTCGTGTGTTTGGACTGTAATGTGAGAAAGAAAGAAACTTCCATCATGTTTAAGCCACTCTCTGGGGGGTCTTTGTTCTAGCAGCACACCCTGATGGCATCCTGACTGGTGTAGATTCGGGTGCCCAGAAGGGACAGGTGCTGCTCCCATGGCTAAAACCCCGCAGTCTGGCCTCCATGGTCCAAGACACAGGTTTTGTGAGCTAGAAAGCTGTCGATGCTTGGACTGTGGAAATCTTCATAAAATCTTTCATAAAAGTGCTCCCACGGGTGCTTAGAAGGCAGACCACATCCGGATGGCCCCTGGAATTTTAGGACTGGGTTGAAACGCTCAGAATGTAGGTGTGTGGGAACTGCTACTCCCTGCCTTTGGGGAGTGATCTGGGAGAGTCACCGGATGGCTCTGAAGACAGTCTTGGTGGAAGAGAAGAGGCTGGTCTCAGGAGTTCTCAGCAGGCCGGGAGGGCCAGCCCCGGGGCCCTGCTCTGAATGAGGCGCTGTCTCCCTACCCAAGTCCATTGGTGCAGGCGACAGACAGCAAGGCAGTCGCTCTTGAATGAGCAGGATGGGCCGAGAACAGAACCCAACTTTATAAGAACAAAAAGCCAGGTCTGCCCAAGATCTTTAGGTGGGGTTACATGCACCATGGAAATAACCAGTTGTCAATAGACCAGAAATGTACTCGTTTTAGAGGGAATTGTATTCCCAAATAAGTCACAAGCCTGGCTTTCAAAAGCATGCTGTGTTTTGAAACCCCCCCCCCCAAAAGAAATCCCCGGACACCCCAGGAATGTGGACATGAGGGTTGAGTGCATGCTCACTTCGGGTGTGGGCTTAGGGAGGACAGCGGGGCAGGGGCGCACTCCCAGAGGACAGAGCCCGGACGGCAGAGGAGAGCCGGCAAGGTGTACGAGCGAGTAGAGGCAGGGCTGTCTGTGGCCGTGCTGGCCCCGCCGGGTGCGGCCGTGGTTCTGCCGGAGCGACTGTTTGCTGTCCCTTCTGCTTTGCACCAAAGGCACGTTTTTACAGCAATCGGACTACTCCTGCACGGCCCCGGGCTCCCAGGGGCTGCAGACCACCTGTACTCTCCATCTGCAGTCCACAGCTCCCGGCTCGGGAGGGGCCACATCAGCCTTGGTGTGCCTCACACGCAGGTCCCGGATGCGGCCGGACACAGTGCCTGGAAGGGGCTTCAGGGCTGTGGCTGCTGGAAGGGGCTGAGTGTGCTCAGAGCGCAGAAGGGAGAGTTTGCAGGAATCGCGTGGCCCAGAGGGCTGCACTGTGGCCTAGACAGCAGGCCGTCCCCCAGGCCATTTGCCCTCCCTTTCCCTCCGAGCAGCAGAGTCCTTCAAGTTCGAGCTCGACGCAGAGCCGCCACCTGCAATGATGCTCCCTGTCTCCCTCACGGCGCCCTGCGGCCTTGTGACCGACTTCCGGCTGATGGGGCGGGAGCAAAGGCACGCGTGTGGCTTCCCGGGGGGACGGGCCATGCACCCCGCTCTCGTCTCTCCCTGGCTGCACTGCGGGTCTGTGGAAGCAGGCCCGAGCTTCCTGAGCTACCAGGGAGAAGGTGCATGAAGGCCGCAGACCAGGCGGTAGAAGCAGCCTGTGCCCCAGACGCCGGGAGCCACCACCCGCCCCACACGGCTCGTGACGCAAGACAGGGAAAGAGGCTTCTAGGCCCCGCTCACGGGGATGCTGGGATCCTTGTCACAGCTGCCAGCCCTGTGCCCTAACTTACATAGCTGCAGGGTCTGCGCGTGGGCCCCAAAGCGGAGGCTGCGAGGGGAGGGGGCCTCGCTAGCTGTTTGGTTTTGTCTTCCTACCCAGGAACGGGCAGCTGTGTGGTTCTCAGTCGCCCTCAGGGAAGGGCCACGCCGTCGGTCGCCACAGCATTGCAGACGGTACTGAGCCTAGCACGACTCAGCCATCAGCAGGGTGAAGGGAGGGTCCGGGAGATACTGCGCTCGCTGCGTGTCCTCGGGGGACTGGTCATCTGTGTCCCCGTGCGGTCGTCTATAGAAGTGGAGATGGCAATCCGCGTGGCCTCCCTCGGCTGTTGGGGTTCGGCGAAGTGAGGCAGGTAGAACCTGGCCCTCGGCCGGCTCTCAGTGATGTCGCCTTCTGCCTTCCGACCCCGGTGCTCGGAGTCCGGGGACCCCGAGCAGAAGGCAGGTATGATGCGGCCCATCCAGGAGACCCAAGGGCAGCCCATGTAGCTCAGGAGGGAGAGCCAGTGTGAGACCCCTGGAGGAGCCCCATGGGGGCCACAAGAGAGGGGCTGAAGCACGTGGCGTCCATGGCGGGGACAACACGGGTGGCCTGAGGTCAGCTAGAGGGCGTCCACTTCCTTGGGTGGGAGGAGGGGAGGTCTCTGGCCCAGCCCTGGAGAGCTATGACCTTGGGAAGGGAAGGACGATGCAGACAGGTCATGGGGGCAGCACGGAGGCCGGTGAGGTCCCGCCCCCCAGGCGCACCCAGATCCTCCCGCCCTGGGCTGCACCTCAGCAGGGTCCCGGCTGGGCTGCAAGCTTTGGAGGAGCAGGGATGCATCTGAGGCCTCCATCCCTCCTCTGGGGTCTTTGTCCCTTCAGCGGCCTCCTATCTCCCTGCCACCACGCATGGCTAGAGGACCTTCTCTGCGCCACGGGGTAGGTGCCTAGTGAGTGTTTGGTGGGTGAGGGCCTGGCACACAGTAGGAGCACAGTCCATGTCTGAGGAATGAACACAGTGGGCGCTCAGCTGAGTAGGTGCTTTCACTTCGGCCAAATCGGCCCTTGGTCTCCTGCCCAGAGTGGGTCTGGGGGCTCCCAGGCCTGACCCACTGTGCGCTCACCCCTGGGAGACCTCGGTCACCTGGCTTCTCCCTGCCCACCTCTGCCTCGATCGGGGTGTCCTCAGGGGACCCCGAGAAGCGGGTGCCACAGAACTGGGAGGCAGTGTTCCTTTCTGTCTTCACATCGGGCTAAGACTCAAAACAAAACTGTCAGATTTCAGAACATTTCACAGCGGCAAAAATAACTGCACTTGGGGAAAAAACACGCAGACACTTCTCAAAGTCATCTAGTCGCTTCAACAATGTGCCAAAAGCTTCTGGAATTGACAGGTTCGGCTTGCCACGCACCAACTGTGCCTACCTCGTCTCCTGAGGCCCCCGAGGCCCCCGAGACCCCCGCGTGCTGAAACCTCGGCACCCAGGGGGCAGCGGGGGAGACGCGCAGAGCCACCTTTGTCTGCCCCTGCTGAGTGCCAGTCCAAACGCCGTGCCCAGAATTCACAAGCCGCGGATGCCAAATCGGAGGGGACAGAGGCAGGGCAGGGAGGAGAAAGGCCTCGCTGGGAAGGTACCTGATGATGTGCGGCGCACGCGCTATTGACTAGCTCAGTAGCTCCTCACAACCACCCTGCAGAAAGGTCTCCCCGTTTCAGAGGTGGGCACTGATGCACAGAGACGTCCCTCAGGTCAGGGGCAAGCCATCCTCTCCTGGGAAGGAGTCCCAGTTGTCCTCCAGTCCCCTCTCCCCTCTTCCATAGCAATGCTAAAGATAGCCAGGCACACATGGTCCAGACAAAAACAAGGTTTCCAGCCTCCTTGACAGCCAGGTGGGGCCACATAATGAAGCCTGGTCGATGGGTACAAGCAGGAGGACTCTGTCTAACTTCCTGGTTGAGCTCTCCCCTCCCTCTGGGATGGCAGGAGCTCGGGCAGCCACCTTAGACCCATGAGGACAGCAGAGCCGTGAGACAGAAGGAGCCTGGGCTGCCGACACCATGGAGCTGCCATGGGGGCCTGGACCACGTCCGCTGGCTCCTGAGGCAAAAGAGGAGGAACGCCTACCCTAGTTAAGCACCTGGCAACAGGTTGGCGAAGCCAGCTATTCCTGTGGTTCTGCCTCAGGAGACCAACCAGGGGGGCCTTAGAGATGCTGAGGAGCCTGGATCTTATCCCGGGGGTGCAGAGCCAGCAGAGAGGAGGGCTCTAAGCAGGGCAGTGATCTGATCCTACTCATGTCTTCCAAACATCTACACGGATTGCAGCCGGTAGTTTGGCCTCTGAAGTCTGGGAGGTGACGGGGCTCAGACCAGGGTGGTGGTGGAGAGAGGGCGGGGAGGTGGATAGATCCAGGACACATCCCAGAGGAGGGAGGGCACACTGGAGAGGAGACGTGGGGCACCCCACACTTGCCCCGAGCAGCTGGGGACGACAGACGCCAGCTCAGCGGGGCCGCTCCAGGTCTCAGCTCAGGGGGTGAAGTCTGAGGCGCCCGTGAGGTGTCCAAGGGAGACGTCCAGCAGGCAGGCCGGGATTTCGGAAGGTGGCGTGGAGGCATAAGCGGGATTTGCCAGCTGGAAGTTAGTAGTAAATGCCAGGGAGGACATGAGGTCAGTGAAGAAGGGGGTCATTGGGGTGGTGGAGAGGGTCCTCAGTAGAGCTTGGGGAAAGCAGTCAGGGGGGCGAGGGGAAGCCATGCAAGGGTGGGCTCCAGAAGCCCTGGGAGGGAGCTTCAGCACAGCCCGCGGACCCTTCCAGAGGGGACCGGCCGTGCACCTCCCTACAGAGTGGCCTCCGGAACTGCTGAGACAGTGACCGCTGGGGAAGGAGGGAGCGGCGGTCAGACGGCAGAGGATTCGGGAGAGGGGTTTCAGCGGGGTTCCTGCTCTGCAGACGTTCTCCCTGAGACAGAGGGGCTGCAGGAGGGAGTGGGTCCCGGGGTGGAGCCCCACGGAGCCTGGGGTGCCTACACCAGGGAGCTGGTACAGCACTCGGTGTTTTTCCAAGTCCCTGGGTTTTTGTTTTTGTTTTGTTTTGTTTTGTTTTGCCATCCTCTGATCCAGACTGATTTTTACCAAACATTGCTCTTAAATGCAATCCTTAATCGTCTCGCTTTTTAAAACTTGCTTTTTTTTCTAGGCAATATTCTCAGTGAAGTCGCAGATTTGATGGGTTAACTTTTTTGCTAATACACCAAATACACCAAATACACAGCTATGGAAAAGGTCCATCTGTGCATCTTTAAGACGGTCTTGGGACCCACCCTGTCTAGCACGCTTTTGACACTGAGATGGGAGGAGGACCATGGGGTTGTCCCTGGTGTCAGGTGACCCAGGGCCAACCCCGCCTCACCTATCACCAGCAGGGTGTGACCTCAGGCAAGTTAAACCTCCATAAACTGGAGACAACCCTCGTCTATCTCAAGAGAGGGCATGAGGAGGGAGAGAAATCATCCGCCCAGAGCCCTTAGCAGAGAGTTGGCACTCAGGCCAAGAGGCGCTGGGCACGGATGGTCACCGGGACTGTTGATGAGGGTGCAGTTGAGCCAAGATCCCATGGGACTTCCTGGTGCCTGTGCCCAGCCCGCCTCACTCTGGCCAGGCTCTGCAAGGGTTGGAATATATTCCAGCGAGGCTCTGGAATACATTACACCCCAGGAGCCAAACATGAGCAGAGGAGAAGCCCACATGCACGCCAGTCTATGCCATCCCCACCACCAGTGACATCTGCCTCTCTGAGGACCCACCAGGGAAGGATGCTCAGGACTGCGGACAGACCCGGCCTGGGAGGGCAGTGGGTAAACTGCTCGGCACGTAGGCTGGAAAGACACCATCCCGCCCATTTTTCACCATTTTTCAATGTGGTTCTCTCTGAGCTACCAGGAGCTGCAAATAAAACTTCACTCTTCCTTTCTGGAGCTGCCTCCTAAATTCTATCCTGTACAGGTGGGAAACTGAGGCGGAGAGAGTGATGAAATTTCAGAACAGGACAGAACTCGGAAGAACAACGAGTCCAGGGACGCCTGGGTGGCTCCGTCGTTAAGCGTCTGCCTTCGGCTCAGGTCATGATCTCAGGGTCCTGGGATCGAGCCCCGCGTCAGGCTCCCTGCTCAGCGGGAAGCCTGCTTCTCCCTCTCCTGCTCCCCCTCCCTCTGCTCGTGCTCTCTCCCCCTCAAATAAATAAATAAAATCTTTTTTTAAAAAAAGAACAGCCAGTCCAACCTGCTCCTGCCTACGGAAAGCTTAGCCCCGCGGGCCAGGGACTCAGCGCCATCCCCCAGCAGTGAAGAGGTTGGTGGCCTCTCTCTCGCCACCACAGGCTCAGGGAACCGTTGTCCTGGGGACTTTTCTCCCCAGGTAATACCCTGTCGTCACATAAAAGGGAGCACTGCAGGCCTCACCTCTCTCTTCTCTGCCAAGATAACAACTCGTTCCACGGAAGCCGGGCACTCAGGCTGGGAGGTGGCTGTCCACGCAGGGCAGAGGCCAGCTGAGTTCGGGAGCAGAGCCGGGACCGAGCTGGGCCAACAGGTGCCGAGCCCTCGGCAAAGGGCACCCCGTCCTGTGTGCCTCCCCCACCCCCCGCACCAGAGCCGCACCAAGCCCACGGCTCCCCGAGGGCCCGGCTCTCTACACAGATAAGGAGTGTCTGCGATTAGCGTGCGGTCATTTGCCCCAGGACACCTGGCTCTGCCCTCTAGGGCCTCTCTAGGCCTGTGGGGCAAAGGTGAGCCCCCACCCAGCCCTGTTTCAATTCCTTCAAATTATAAACTCACAGGGTCTAAAGAGCAGACCCAAACATACCTCTATAAAAATGTGTTTGAAAAGAACATTCTCTACTCATGCTGGCCCTCTGCCTGCTTCCACTTTGGGGTTCTGGGCAGACTTTTAGAAGCAAACCTCTCACCAATTACCGAGAGCAAAACAACTCCCAGAAGATCTCAGCGGGTGCCAAGCAGAGCAAGCAACAAGCCCCTTTTGCAGAGAGTTTCCGCTTGGCCTCTAGAAATCCCAAAAGATGCACATCATGTTGGCTCTGGCCATGTCCATAGCTGACCCAGTCCCCTCTAGCCCGGGCCCCCTCCCGCTCCTGGCCCCAGCCATCTCTTGCCTTCCCCCTCAGCTCCTGGACCAGGGGGAGCCCCTCAGCTGTCAGCAGCCGAGCCTGAGCACCCTGGACCACCAACGCATGGGTCCAGAAGCTCCAGACAGAAAAGGGCGCGGTAGCCAGCTTGGGCTCCTGGGACCCACCCTCTAAGGTGCAGTCACCCCCCTCCCCGCACCATCACTGCAGGTCCTTGGCTTCTGAGCAACACGGGCCAGAACTCATTTCTATGCCACACAAGGATGCTGAACATTCTGGGGCGAGGTCTTGTACCTTGGCGGTCTGACGCTGCCAAGGAGAGGGGGGCTCCGGGAGGCCCGTCTCTCCTCCTCTCCCGCCACCCTGTTGTGGGTCACTAAAGGGAAAAGCAGGAGGAAGGACCTTCAGATGTGCTCTGCTCACGGCCAGGGCCAGGGAAGTGGGCCTCGCCGTGTCCCGGAATGATCCCAGTACGCTCCGAGCTGGGCCTTTCAGGAGCAGATTGGAAAATCCCCCGGAGCGGGTGGGGCCTTACCAGCTGCTTGGGAAAATGTCTTTTCAGAGCTTAAGGGCGGCATCTCCTTGCTTCCCTCTCATTCAGGCTGCAGGCCGCATAGCCCTGTGCTGCGGGCCGGAGGCTGGGGCCCCGGAGAGGAACCCAGCCCAGCCCCCAGTCTTGTCGAAGGAGCCTCCACCCAGAGCAGGGGACAGTCCTGATGGGAGACCGCAGCAATCATGCAGGATAACTAGGGGCCATGCACAGGGTGCAGGCTTGAAGGAGGGAAGGGGTCAGGGAAGGCTTCCCGGAGGAGGCAGCTCCTGAGGACCAAGTGGGAGTTAACCAGAAAACAAGTGGGGGAAAGGCATCCCCAGGGGGTGAAAGCAAAGGTGCAAAGACCCCAGGTGGAAGCAGAAGCAGCCTGTGAGCAAAGCTATGACAGACCTTATGCACTGGTGAGGACAAGAGCAGAGGGGCGCCCAGTGGAGAGGTACGTTGGGTGGACTCAGGGCCAGTCCAGAGGGGGCCTCTGTGCCACATGAAGGAGTATGGGCTTCATTTGGAGAGCAGTGAGGAGCCATGGAGGGCTTTAAGCTGGTGATGACCCAGCCTGGGTTTATGTCCCGGAAAGTCCACTCTTGTGGCTGCCTGGCATAGGGCAGCATGAAGGGAGGCAAGCGGTGGGGATGCGGTTGGGGGGACTAGGACTGTCCTTTCTGGATCCACAGCAGTATATTCCCAGCCCTCCCTGCCCCTGAGCCCCTTCTCCAGCCTCAGAGTCCTTCAAACTTGCCATGATTTCCCTACCTCTGAGCCTTTGCATATGCTGTTCCCTCTGCCTGGTGTGTCCTCTGCCTTCTACCTGAAGAACATGTGCTCAGGAGCAGCCAGGGCCCATCCTGCTGTGCCTCCCTGTCCACCCCTCTTCTGGGAAGAATCTGTTGCTCCTTTAGACGGTTCCAGCAGAGACCTGGCCATGCCCCAGCTGTGATAATCCTCTGGTCAGGAGGCGACCTCCCCACCAGACTAGAAGCCCATTGGGGGCAAGGATGTGCTTTGTGTCCCTTTGGATCCTAAGTCCTCAAGCAGGGCAGGGGGTGGGCTCTTGGGAAGGGCCTGGAAGGCTGGCCCAGGTCCTGGAAGACCTGGTCCTGAGGTCCCCTTGAGGCCGGTGACTGCAGCCCCAGGTCACCCCTGAGCAGTCCATCCTCACGCTGGTGAGCTCAGTTTGCGTGCCCTGCATTTCTCAGTGTGGGGTGGCAGGGACCAGCTGGGTTGTTGTCAAACCATTTCCCCTCCCCCTGGCAATCCAAAGCTCAGCACTGTGCTGAGTTCTGTCCAGTGCAACGTGAGAACCCACCCCTTCCAGCCTGGCCCCAGCAGTCGCCCGATCTGTCTTATTCTTGCTGTCCCTTGCTTGCTGGCTGGATGGAGAAGTTTCAGTGGGAGGCCCCAGGGCCCTGGGAACAATAAGAATAGGTACCATGAGGTGCCTCCCAGCTTCCCCACGGGAAGGAGAACATCTTCCCCAGCCTCTGGATGTGCCCCAAGTGTCAGCTGTCGCTGAATAGGGCTCCCTCGCTGGGATCATGCCCCTCCTCAGGGTGGCCCATATCCAGCGACCCATCACCAGGGGCTATACACGGCCAAGCCATGCACCCCAACCTGAGACAAATCTGAACGGCCATCCCAGCCTTGGACCTCCTCAGGGCTCCTCTGAGGACCCCACTGGGACAGCAGCTCCCTCTGCCAGGTGGGCTTCCTGTCCTTCCTGTCCCCAGTTACTGACCCAGAGCACCCCCACACGCTCTCCATGAGAGTAGACGTCACGACACCCGTTCTGCCCCAGAGGAGTGGAAGGGTATTGATGGAGTGTCCTTACATGGGAAAAGGAGAACGCCCAGGTGTGGGAGGCTACTGGACACAGGATTCGAGTGGACACTCTAAAGACTGAATGACTCCAATGGGGGAATGAGGCCGATGGGGGCCAGGTTGTAAGTGGCATCCTGACCCAGGTGGAGCTCCCTGGGTCTGTGGGCCTCCCCTGTCCCCCCAGTGGTTATTTCCCTGGTTCTTCAATGAATAATTCAAATAGACTGATTTGGTAGTTGGTAGAAGCTCCACTGGGCCAAAAAAGGAAACCAAGATCAGTATCGCACACGGAGCAATGGCACAAATGAACATCTAAAGGCCTAAAGGATGAGGGGCCGTGGTCCAATGTATCTCCGTTCAGCTTGCCTGTCTGACCCCAGGAGAGTCTGGTGATGGGTCTTGGATGGTGGCAGTGGATTAGCACAAGCTCGGCGAGGTAGTTGGCCCAGTTGCGAGCATTGTGCCAAATACGGTCTTCGTTAGCCCCGATGAATGCGGCCTCGGGGCCTTGGGACAGAGCTATAGCTCTCCTCATCCCTGTAAGAAGAGGATCCAAAACAGTTTGTAGTGATTTGCAGTGAACAATAATATAGTTGGTCCTGCACCTGGGCTCCATCCGCTCTCTCTTCTCTGTCCCCTTCTGGCTGCAAGTCTCTGCCATATTGCCGGCTAGACGTCCCCTAGAACGTGATGTCAGTCCGCTATCACAATAACACCAAGCAAATCAAACTGCACGAATGCACTGGGGGCCTTATGTCCAGAGGGTGAGAAGCAAGCCCTTTGAAAACCCACGGGCCTGCTGCACCCGTGACGTGACGGGCGTGGGCACATAACAGCCAGGAGGGCAGAGGTGAAGGTGGTCCACCAGGTGAGTCCCCACGTTCCCTGGCTGGTCTAGTCAATGCCATTGCTGAATGTCCAACCTGCCCGCAATAAGGATCCATGGTGAGTCCCCAGGAGAGAAGCATTCCTACAGGAAACCAATCAGCCTCCTAGAAGCAAGTCAACTACACTGGACGTTTTCCATCCTGGAAGAGGCAATGATGAATTTCGACAGGAACAGAGAAATATGATGGGTGCGGTTTGCCTTTTCTTGCCACGGGGCCTCCGTGAGCACCACCATCGGAGAGCTCACCGAGTATTCAGTCCACCAACGTGGGATCCCATGTAATGTCATGTCAGACCAAGGACCCACTTTACAGAAAAGCCGGTGCTGGAGTGGGCCTGTGGCAGTAGGGTCGGCCGTTCACGCTGCAGATCATGGTGCTAGGAGGCTGCCACCCCGACAGAGGGATGGGTGGGCCTGTCCAGGGCAGACTTGAAGCACACGCTCAGGGCAGCGCCTTGCAAGGATGGGGCGTGGTCCTCGCGACGCAGCCACATGCTCAGTCAGTGACCTTTGTATTGTTTTGTGTCCCCAGTGGGTAGAATATATGGGTCCAGGAATTAAGAGGTGGGGGCAGGCGTGGCCACATTTACTGTCTCCCAGCGACAGATTTGGGGAATCTATGCTTCCTGGCCCTGCAATTCAGGGCTCTGTTAGAGCTGTCCCCTGTCCCCCCGTGCACGCAGTAGGAGTTTGACAGAACCATAAGCCGCAGCCGATGCCACACTTTGGCTCCTTGTGCCAAATGACCAGCCAGGAAGAAGAGGCATAGCCCTCCTCACAGCTCAGCCTCCTACCTTCCCTTCCACAGGCGATCCCAAGCCCACTCCCCACCCGCCAGAGTGTCTGAGTGACCCCACGGAGCGCAGCACCGTGCCCCGCCCACCTGCGTGGCCTCCGACGTGAGTGAGCCGGGAGAAAGCTGTGCTGTGCTGAGCTGGGGACGAGGAGGAGGTTGGTGGCTGTAGCAGCGAGCCTACCCTGACTCCCTTCTGGAGGAACGAGTGACTAACCCAGTAAGCGAATGAATGCCTTGGGACGACTCGTGCCCGGCAGAGCAGGTCCCGGGCAGGTGAAGAGCAGGGTCCTCTCTGCCCCTGTGGGAGCCTCCGGGCTGCTGCAACGCCTTGGCGGTGAGTTCTCAGCCCCCCAGCCCCGGAGCTCTGGCTGCGGCCGTCGGCTGGAACAGGTGCTCAGGAGCGAGGGATGAGGGGATCCAGCCTCTGTCTGTGCCTTTCCCCGCCTGAGCTGGCCCCCGCCTTCCTCCCCCACGCCTGCTGTGTGGGAGCCTCTCCTCTGGGCGTCCGGCACACACCCACCCATGAGTGGGGGCCGACGCAGGCCGCCCCCCCACCTGACAACTGTTCAGGGGCACTGTGGGTCTGGGGTCTGTCTCTCCCACCAAGAGCGGGAGCCCTGAGAGCAGGGGTTGTGGCAGATGCACCTCTGGGTCCTCAGCACCCAGGACAGGGCAAGGCACTCGGGGAACAGGAGGAATCCAGAAAGCCTCAGTTTCCCCATCTGTGTCCCTGTGCCCTCAAGCAACACACCTCTCAGGTTACACACCCAGGGTCTAGGATCCCCCAGGGATTGGTCGGGGCCAGGATGTCCTGCCCCAGGGCCTGGGGAAATGCCTGTAGATTTGGGGAAGGCATGCATAGGAGCAGTTGGGAGACCCCAGCCAGGCCCCCTGGGAGCCAAGGTCCTATGCCCGCTGCCCGCCCTCCAGCCAAAACCCTGGTCACGCCCGTGACCCAGACATGCCACCCTAGCCTATTGTACAAGATGACACCAATTACAAAGGTGGGTCTCCCTGGTACCCCCGGGCCCCGTCCAGCCCCACTGCCCCCAGTAGCTGGATTTCCTCCCTCCAAGTCATCGAGATGCAAAGTCACTGCCCGGGGCTGGTGAGCTGGGCAGCTCCTCACCAGCGTCCGAGGCGCACGCTGCATAAACATTCCTGCTGCTAATGAGGCCTTCCAGTGAGGCTGCTCCCAGCAGACCCCGGCTTCCTGCTCCTCCTGCCTTCATGTGGGAACAGGGGCATCCCGGACACATACTTGTCAGGGAGAGGTTGGAGTCATGGTGGTCAGGCCCCCAGCCAGCAAGCCCACACCGAGCGCCCGCTGTCTGCCAGGCCCCGGGCCGGGTGCAGGGGTGACAGGCCAAGAAGCACAGGCTCGGAGTGGGGGCGGCCCGCACCAAGTCATAGAGCTGGGGGACCACGGCAGTGGGGCCCAAACTCAGGCCTGGCTGCTGTCCACCTTCCCTCCCTGCAGGAGACCCTGCAGGCCATGACTTTGGAATGAAGCAAAGGACCTATGCCCCATCTCCATCTGCAGCTTTGATTCTGCTGGGAAAAAACTCTAAACCCTGAATTTCCTTCATCTGCCTCAGGACCCCAGCCTGGCAGATGGCGTGGGGACCCCGGCTATGTCATGCACAGCTTCAGGGGTCCCGAGCAGGGGCCTTCGCCTCTCTGAGCCTCGGTACCCCATCCTTGGAGGGTCATCAAGGTCCTGGTGCACGAAAGCATCAATAGACACCCCACATGGACAGAATCTTTCTCCAAATAGCACCCTGTTTGCTGAGTGAATTGGAAGGGCCTGGAGAGGAGGCAAGGGGCAAGTCTGGGGTAGCAGCTGGGACCCAGCCCATGGAAGGAGGGGCCCTCTCGATCAGAGCACGCGCTCTGAAAGGTGCCAAGTTCTCCAGCTCTGAGCTGAGAGCACCCAGCGAAGGGAGGGGGGTGGGCACCAAGCCCCCTGGGAGAGCCCCACTGAGCCCCAGGCCCCCGCTGGGACTGTTTGCTCCGGCTCCCAGAGGTGACAATTTGGAGGGGGCTGAGCGCTCTGGACCCAGCTGCCCACCCCTACCGACCGAGCCACCCTTTCCTCGCCTCTAGCCCTTTCTGTGTCCAAATACCACTTCTTGTGTGGAGTGACGGTAACAGTAGACAGTAGCTGCTGTTCTGTTTTTGTTTTCAATGTTCTTACTTGGCAAATCTCAAGTTGGCACCCTATGACAGGAACTAAAGTTGATTTTTGAAATTTTAATTGTTTGCGAAATCCACAGGCCCAGGACTTTGGAGGAATCTCTTGTTTGATTCTCCCAACACCGCCACAGGGCTCATCGCACCCATTTTACAGATGAGGGGTGGGTGGGAGAAGACTTGCCCAAGATCTCAGCCTGTAGGCTGGGGCGGGGGAGGGGGGAGCCTTGAACCTGGCTGACCAGCCCGCCCCCTCCCTGACCCAGGCCCCTCTCCTCCACGGTCCTGCTCCACCAGCAGAGGAAGAAGGGGTCCTTCTCCAGTCCTGGCATCGTCCCTACCCAGGGATCCTTCTTCCCCGGCCCCCCCTTAGCCTGAGGCCACCCCAGGAAGCCCCACTCCCACCTTCTCCCAGCCAACTAAACAACCAGGGCTCCCTGGAACTGCCTCACTGTCCAGACTCACCCCTCCTGGCCCCGCCGGCCCGTGAGCCTCCCCCCAGAACCAGGCTCGGGCCCACGGCCATGGGGGCTTGGCCTGGGCTGGTGCCGCAGGGGGTCCCAGGCCACCCCGCCTGGGCCGCCAGCAGACTTCTGTCCTGAAATGGCTCGTACCGAAGACCCAACTGCAGTTTCTCAATGACAATGAGGACGCGTTGTTTTCGGTGGCCACGGGCCAAGGGCTCTGACTGTGGTCTTGCCTCGCCTGCTGGGAGAGACATCTGGGAAGGGGGCGTGGCTGCACCAGCCCCCCCTGGGCAGCCGCGTCCTCAGCGATCACTGCCCTCGGGGCGAGCTGGCCCCGGTCACGCTGCCCTCCCTGCAGGCTGCTCCAATAAACACCCAACTCCACAGGTTGGCATCCGAGGCCCCGGCACGTCCCTCCCACCTGATTTCCCACGCCCCCCTGCCATGCAAGTCAGCATAGCCCATCCTTTCCCTTGTTCATGCTGTTCCCGGAGCCTGCGTGCCTCCCTTCCCGCCTGGCCCATCAGATCTGCAAACCCCCTGCCCAGTCCCGGTGCCCACTGCGGTGGCGGCACCGCCTCCCCCCTGATGCCCTCCGGGGGCCCCTGGGACTTCTCTTCGTGCTCTGAGTCCCCGTGGCCCTTTCTCAGAGCCCTGGTGTTTTCACCAGTAAAACAGGCGCAGTAGGAGTACCTAGCTCAGCAGGTGGGGCGAGGACTGAGAAAATGAGACCGTGCGCGTCAATCCCAGGCACTCACACTCAGCAGCTGCTCAATAAATGGTGGATTGTTTACTGTCATTGTTACTGTGCTGCCCCACGAGGGCTGGTCTTCCCCAGAGCTCTCTCTGCACCTGCCGGCCTCCCCCTCTCTACCCTCCCTGAGCAATGCCACCCACTCCCACGGCCTCAGCCACCACCCGCAGCTGTCCCCAGGGGCCACCCTGGGCTCTGCGCTGGCGTGTCCACCTGGAGGACCCTCAGGGTCTGGCACCAACACTGCCACGTTCCCCACCTCTTCCTGTCCCGGCGGACTCTGCTGGTTAGGTGCTAGAAGATCATTTCCAGTCCCACTCTTAGCATGAAATCCTGTACTGTTTAAGAATGCCTTTGGCTGCAAATACTAGAAGGCACAGTGAACGGTGACCTAACCAAAGAGGGGCTCGTTCTTCTGGCATAACGAGGGGTCTGCAGTGAGTGGCTGCCAGCTGTGGTTCGACAGCCCCAGGCCGAACCCTAATGATTGCGCGTCACATGGACCTCATTGTTGCAAAATGGCTACCCGTGCTCCAACCCCTCGAACAATGTCCAAAGGCACAGGGAGGGCATTCCTCTTCACATACCTTCTCTTATCAAGGAGGACAAAACCTTTCCCAGAAGCTTCCAGTAAACGTCCCCTTGCATCTCGCCGGACAGACCTGGCTCCTCGGAGGGGCCGCCCCTGCTGCAAGGGAGCCTGGGAGGGCCGCTTGCTACCACCGCCAAGCACCCAGGCACCGGGTAGAAACCTGGACTCCTCTCTCTGCTGCCCTGACCTCCCACAGCCCTGCACCCCGCCTCTCCGCCCTCCTCCCGCCCACCCCTCCCTGCTCAGCACTGGGCTCCCTCGTCTTCCCTGTCCTCACCCCACTGAACAAGCAGAGTGATATTTTAAAATCCAAACCTTTCCACGACTCCCGACTCCTCTAGGAAACGCTCGAGCTCCTTCACGTGTCCCCCAGGGCCTCCTGACCCGGCCCTGGCTACCTTTCTAAATGTTCCTCCCACCATTTGCCAATAACCTGCAGGCTTACTGAGGATTCCCCAGATGGACCCTGGCCGGGCATGAGTGTGAGTGAGCCCACGTGGTTTTGGTGGGCGGGGATCCCAGGACACCAGGACGGCTGGGGAGGTCAGCAGGGCGGGGAAGGAGCCCATGGAGGGTGACCGCTGGGGGAATACGCCCGGAACTCTGGTGCCCCGTCTGAAGGGCAAGGAGCCAGTGCTGAGGTCTGCTTCTGCGCTGGACAGGGTGGGCCTCAATCGTCCGGAACTTCTGGGCTGAACTGCTCCCTCGGGCAAAGTGATACAGGCTCTGGGAACGGACCCTGGGACCTGTTCCACACAAGGAGGCAGGAGGGCGAGCAGGCCCAGGGCAGCAGGCTCCCTCCCTGAGCCCAGCACACCTGCCTCCTTTCAGGAATCCCATCCCCACGGTTCCTGCCCCAGGGCTTTCCACAAGCCTTTCTGGGGGCTCCCCTCCCTCCCACACACCCACTTTAGCACCCAGCCAGGCCCAGCCAGCCTCACTCCGGCTCTGGGACAAAGAGCTCCATACTTTCCCAAGTGGAACCCATCCTCCCCCGGCCCTTGCCCAGTTCTGGCTTGAATGCGGGATCCGCCTGCATCCCCTACCCTTGCTGGGGCATCCCCGACCCCTGAAAGTGGACGCAGGAGGGCAGAGGGAGAACACTGCTCCCCACCCCCCGTGGGCAACTTCCGCAGGCCGCAGAGTTGGGATGCTGCTGGGGGCTGGAGACAGGGGGAGGCCGCGGCTGAGCAGGGTGGGAGGAAGAGAGCCCAGACTGCCCACCCAGCCCTCTGCGGCAGGATACCACAGCCCTAGTCAGGAAGGAGCCAGGTCTTCAGAGCTACCAGGCCTGAGACCAAATCCTCCATCGCCACAGAACGCGGCTGCAGTGTGGACAAGTCACTTCACCTCTGGGGCCTCAATCTCCCCATCAGGAGAATGGGCACCATCACACCCGCGTCACAGCCCGGCTCTGAGGAAGGCACGTGGTGTGTGCGCACTCAGGAGGCCGTGGCAATGGCAGGCAGAGCCTGACCTGGTCCCAGGTCCCAGGTCCCAGGTCCCAGGGCGGGCTAATAGGGGAGAGCCTGCCCAGCCTCCCCCTCAGGTTCCCCCCAGCTGCCCCTGGAGGCTCTGCCTCCCTTCTCATCCTGGGAGGCCCAGCCCCAAAGCCACCTCTATCAAGAGCCAGACGGGGGGCAGCTTCCTGCCCAGGCCCCTCTACTCTGTGCAGCTGAGTCTCAGGGCTGCAAAGGTCTGTGTCCTCGCCCATCACCCCACCAGACCACCAGCCCCACCAGGCAGGCCTGAGCCTCCCCCGGGCCTACAGGGGCTCCCTCCTCCTGGGCTCCCAGCTGCACCCTGCTCTCCGTCCAGGCCCTGGGGACTCCTCTCTCAGGCCTCACCCTGCAGGCAGCCCCAGCTCACGGTCAAGGCACAGGACAAGGCCAGAGCCAGGGAGTGCCCAGGCTGCAGGGGTCAGGCAGCAGGGCCTGGGGGTGTGGTGGGGGGTGCGTCTATGATCAGGCGGCCTGGAGCTTTGCAGTTCGTCCTTTGGGGGCATTCCTCAAATTCCCTCTCATCTCCCTGCTGCTGTAGGGTGGAATCCAAGATGGGACGTCCTTTAGAGGCCATCTGGAGGCGGGAAGGTGGAGGCCCAGAGAGGCACAGATGTTTCTGAGGTGGCACAGCGAGCTCACGCTGGAGCCAAGCACAGAGCCTGGGCTTTGTGCCTCCCAGGCCAGGAGGCCTCCTCACCCCCACTTCACCTGGCAGCCTCTGTGAGCAGAACCTGGGCTGTGGGAAGGAGGCAGGAGCTAGGGGCTGAGCCTTGAAGCCACGTCCCTTCACCAAGCCTCAGTCTCCCCCTCAGAAAGTGGCCCCTGAGGGCTCCTGGGAGACCGCTACAGTGCACACGACAGAGGAGGGTCAGTTGGAAAGGGCATCTGTGGCCTGAGTGCCCTATGATGGGAGAGAAGACCCCCACCTCCCCCACCCCGTCGGCTCCAGCCTGTCCACCAGGCCTCTGAACTCTGGGTGATGGGCAAGCAGGTGGGGCCCACCCTAGAAGCAGAGAAAGGGTGGCAGGCATGAGCTACCAAGACCCTCACCACCCCCGAGTCCCTCCCCCTGACCCACCCCCATTCCCTGGGGTCGAAGGGCTGATAGGGGTCCAATCCTGGTGGTGATGTCCCTGGCCGGGTGGTGCCCGTGTGTGGGTGTGGGGTGGCTGCCAGCTCTCCGGCTGTCTCACTAATTGTATCCTGGGGTGTGGTCCACTGTGGGCACCGGAGCCCACGAAGAGATGGCGGGGGCAGTGACTTGGGCGGAGGCGAGGCCGGGAAAGCCCCAGGCGGGAGGGCTGGGTCGGTGACAGGCGGCCCAGCGCCCAGGCTGAGGACAGGACACTGTGTTTTGATTATTTCCAGTTTCCTGACCCCCAAGTAGTGATTTAATGTTCCTGTTTACTCCAAGGGTTAGAACAGAAGGCGGGACGGCTAAGCTGGCCTCCTTGGCCTCCCCTGGCGTCACCCCTAAACTCCCAGCAAAGAAGCAGTTGGAGGGAGCGAAGGGTCCCGGGGGGCAATGCGAGGCCTCTGGGTGCATCGGGCATGTCAGATGGGCTCAGGGCCAGACCTTGCACAAAGTAGGTCCTGCCAGAGGTTGAAGGGTATGACCTGCCCATAGGAAGCATGGCTGGGTGACCCCAGAGCTGGCCTGAGAGGCTGCCTGACTGTGGGGGGCCCAGGGCTCATTCGCCCAGCTCCACCTGGTTAAAGGCCAGTGCATCCACATTCCTGGACCTGCCTGGCTTGACCCAGGGCTCGGACTTTGGCTGGGACCCTGTCCCCACTCAGAGTCTGAGCACATTTCAGGGACTGCCCGGTAGGCAGAGCCAGGAGCCTGTGGCTGCCTGGGAGGGGCTGCAGGAGGTCATAAGCCCAGCCCCTTGCTCCAGAAATCTTGGCACAGAGGGGCCGGCTTGTAAAAGCACTCCAAATGTGGCCTTCCGTAAGCACCCTCCAAGGTCACGGCTGCGCATGGCAACGTGAGGGGTGGTGCTCTTTACAATTACGTCATCCAGTTTTTTTGTTTAAATCAACACCAGTTCACGTCATTGTTGGCAAAAAGTTTAAATGCTGGTATATTTTCTGCCCAGGGACGTCCTATCTTCGAGGGTCTGTTTCTTTATTCAAGAAGCATCCACCAGCACTGGGCGGGCGCTAGGACCACAGACAGACAAGTGTCAGGAGGAAAGATTCAGGTGAGGGAGGGGCCACAACTGGGGCTGGGCTGAGGAAAGCCCCTCGAGGGAGGACCACGGAGGGGATGGTGGGGGGAACCGTGCCCAAGTGACAGGGCCAGTCCCATAGATACACATGAGGGCTCAGCACGAGATGCTCCCCAGACACAGACTTGGAGGTCTCAAGGCTCCAGATGCACAGAGCCCGGGAGCGCTCCTCGGAGGACCCACATGCACCCAAAGTCACCACGACTCCTTCTCCCCATAAGCTACCAAGGGGACAGTAGAGTCACAGAGGATAGACGTGGGACTCAAGGATCCTAGCAGCTCAGGGTCCCCCACAGGGTAACAGGGACCAACCTCCCTATGCCACTGGTAGTCTTCATTCGGCCTTGAGCAGAGACCAAGATGCCAAGGGAAAGGTCTCTGCCAGGTGCTGTCCCCCACTGCCTTGCATAGAACTAAGATCCTGGGGTGCAGAGCCAGGCAGGCCCAAGAGATCACAGCCTGGCCCCGTGTCCACCCCGGAGGTCCTGTTCAACCATGGACTCAGTTTCCCCTTCACTGAAACCAGAGTTGACCCTGAGGACCCCTCGAGCGCTCCATTACCTGCCACAGAGGGGTGGGTAGGTGATGGAGGAGCTCGTCCCTGGAACTGGACGCTTCATGTCTGAGAAGGTCATTCCTGAACCCCAGTGCACAGCCATGCACTAGAACTGAGGTCCTTTTGTTCATGGGGCCCTGGTGTCCAGCCCCTGCCCCACCAAGCCCCATGGCTGTGTGGCTTCAGGCAAGCTTCCTGACCTCTCTGAGCCTGAGTCCCTGAGAGTCAGTATTGACAGGCAGGGGGGGCGGGGGGGAGGCCCACAGTGGGGAGAGGGTGCTGTTTGTGGAAAGAAGCAGAACAATGGAAGCCAGCTCCTTCAAAGTTAGAGTCCCTTTTTCCAGAGTGGTTGTTTAGAAGGAAAAAAACATCATCCAAATCACAGCCGAGAAAACCTGCAATTGCCAGAGAAATGGGGGTCGGTGGCCAAGAAGGATTGCAAAACAACAGCCCCGGGGAACCACGTGCTTGTGCCAAGCCCTGAAGAGCCGCGGCTCAGGGCACCTTCCCGGGTGCCCGCCCGGCCTCGAGGCGGGGAACCTAGACCCCTCGCCCTGGACGTCCGTGCCCTGCTCTGGGACGGGAAGAGACACAACCCAAAAGGTTCCAGTATTTCACGGTTTGCAAAGTGAGCCTTTGGGGGGAGGGTCCTAGAATCAGGAGGTGGGGAGGGGGTGGGGCGCATTGTGGGGAGAGGTTGGGGGTGGCTCTCGCCTCAGCGTTGGGTCCAAGGGTCCAGGGCTGTAGGTGAGAAATCCGTAGGCCTTGGCAGGGGTGGGAGTCCAGTTCCAGCCACAGGGGAAGGAAGGGAGCCAGTCACTGTGTGCCTGAGAAAGGGACCCATGTCTCCCTGCCCCCGACACCCCTGCATCATGCCCCCCTCCAATAGCCCACCCACCCCAGGATGTCCCTGCCATCCCCTAGGCCGTGCAGGCCCCACTGCCACTCCAGCCCCATTCCCTGGATCCCTGAATCCAGGGGATCACCTTCCACCTCCCCAACTACAGCTCAGCCCCAGGCGATCGGGACCGAGAACGCAGCCTCAAGCGCCCGCCACGCCCAACATCCGGCCATCCACAGTCCCGGCAGCGAGGCCTGAATATCTGAGCTCCATTCTGAGCCCCCACGGGGGAGCCGGGTATGCTGGAGCCCGCTTGCCCTGAGTGGGGCTTCAGCCACAGTGGCAGGCCCTCCAGACTGCAAGTTCCTCACGCGCGTCCCCCAGGCCACCATCAGCCTCGGGTGGGGAAGCCCGGCTTCCTGGACCTCACGGCATCTGTGCGGAGCCTAAGGGCCGGGGCTTGCCTCTCGGGTGGAGGGCACAGCATGGTGAGTCAGAACTGTGAGGGGCGGGGGTCCTGGCGTGTGGCAGGTGATGACATGGGCAGTGGAGGCCGGGGTGGTGTCCCAGTGCCCTGAGCGCAAGGACATCCTGGAGTACTTGCACCGATCAGCAGGCTCGGCCGTGGAGGCACGGTGCGTGGCAGGGTCCTCCTCCCGGCCAGGGAGGACACACTGTGGCCTAGCGAGACAAACACCTCCCCAAGGCCCCCGAGGGAGCCGGCTGCAGAGCCCGGAAGGTGCCTCTGTGGGACAAGAAAGGCACCCTCCAGGTGGGGTGTAGACCGCATCCCAGCACCCTGGACCTCACCCCAGACTTCTGCTTGGCACAATCCCCAGGAATAACCCCAGGGATAACGCCAGTCACTGTGGCTGCCATGTTTCAGTGCTCACTGAGGAGCAAGACCTTGACCTTGTCCCTACAGGGCCCACTGTGTGTTCGATTCCACCCTTTCAGGGGTGACTATTTGAGCAAAGTTTTTCTCCCCAGCTGAACAGTAAGCAACGTGGGGGCAGGACTGTGTCTGCTTCACCCACCAGCACCAGACCTGCTTCTTTCATAAATGCTTAGCAAATCTTTGTAGAATGAAGGTTCTCTTTTGACCCTAAAACTACTTGATTGACTACATTTTACAGATGAGGTCGCAAGCTGAGGTGGCCTTCTTTAGGTCACAGGTCACAAGCTGGAAGTGGGGGGTGGTAGGAATGGGGCCCCCCAGATCCTTCACTCTCCCTCCTCCACTGCCCCACCTCCTCCAGCCCACGTGGGCCATTCCCCACACATCACGTGCAGTGACCCAGCCTGAGAGCCCTCTCCTGACTGGGGCAGCCCCTCAGCAAGCAGGAAAGAGAGGCAGCCTGGGCCGGGAAAGAGCCTGACCGGCTGGGGCGCAAGCCTAGTTCTGCTGTTGCCTCGCAAAATCCCTGCTCTGTTCCTTGAGTCTCTGTTTCCATGATGGCCAAGACCCTTTCCTGTCTGAGAGTCTGTGATCTACGGTCTAGAGCAGGGATCTGCTGCACAGGTGCCCCAAGCTGTGATTGCTACACTCACGGCAGACATTGCTAATCAATTACCAATCAATCTTTCCTACAGAGTTCATATTGAACATGAGAAACCTTCCCAACACAGGACGCAAGGAAACCATTTGGATCAAAACTGACAAGGGAGATCAAACCTCTTTACCCTCCCTGGTCTAAGGAGAAGCTGGGCTGGGAGCAGGCCCTGAGGAGCAAGCCTCATGCTACTGGCTGAGAGCTCCTGCCTTTCCAGAGGATGCCAGAGTGAATGAAGGTCTCTGAGCCCGCTGGTGGGGAAGCACCAGGAGGCCTTGTGTGCACGACGGCCGCCCCCACCAGACTGACAGCCCCCTGACCCCCCGACCCAGGCCAGACCCTAAGTGTATACTGTCAAAGGGTTTGCTCAGTGGTGGTCTCTATTTCTGGGTTTATCTCATGCCAACTCCTCAAGTCCCAGCTCAGAGCTCACCTCCTCCAAGAAGCCCCCCTTCCAACTTTTCCTCTCGCTCAAAGCGAAGGTCCCTGCGGTCCCTCTGCCGGTGGTGCACTCTCCCTTAGTCATTTGGCAAATGCCCATGTCGCATTTGTCTGAGTGTGTAAGGCCGCAGTCCTGACCCCAGGCCCAGCGCCCTGGGCCGAGCGCAGGTGAGCGAGCCTGCCGTGAGCACACGCACTGATGCACCTAACAAGCCCCCATCATTCACGCATTTGCCGGTTCATCGGGCACCCTGCGCCGGGGTGCAGTGCGGGCACCGTCCGTGCCCTCGGGAACCCACGTTCCAGTGAAAAAGACAGACGCTTAGAAGACAGTTATACATATAAATAAATGGCAATAAGGAGAGGATGATTTAAGAGGGAGGCCTTGCAGGCGGGGCTCCGGGTGCTCAGGAGGGTGTCCCCGAAGGTCCGACGTGTGAACAGAGCCCCGAGAGGTGGGCAGAGGGTGCGTGGGCACGAAGATGCTGGGCTGCTCTGCCTGCCTCCTCTTGTCCATCTTCCCAGCCACGGGCTTGCAGGGGTCTGGGGAGCCCCAAGGGCAGGGACACCAGGCCTGGCTGGGGAGGAGGGGTAGAGCTGATGGCCCGCACCCAGCTGTTCTCATGGCCGGTTCCCACATACCCCAAAGAGGAAGCAGCTGGCCTTGAGCCAGGCCCCTCTGGGTCTGCCTCCAGCCCAGCTGGGGCCAGGGGGCCACCCGCGGGAAGCTGCCGTCCCGGGGGGCTGGGCTGGTCTCGCGGTGGAGGGGTGACTTCAGCTCGCCTGGGAAGAGGGGGCCAGGGGTGGGGGCAGGATGCAGGGTCCACTTGGGCCACATGTCACCCGCCCACGGAGGGAGGGGGGACGTCACCGGGCCCTTTGCACCTGAGCTGCTGGGGCTCACTGCAACGTTGCTGGCAGGCGTGGTGAGGGGGGCTGTCATCCCCTCCACCCATCCCCCTGCCAAATTGCACTTAATTATGATGATAAACGATGGCAGGCGTCCACAGCCACATCGCAGAACATGACAAACACTCCACGTCGCCGAGCCAACAGGCTCCATTCCCCCCCACCGCCGCGTTCCTAACAGGAGGCTGAGGGGGGTTATCTCGGGCCACAGGCGGCCCCCACGCCAGGCTCAGGCTGGACCCCGAGGCCGGCTCAGGGTGGGCACCCCTGGGCGGGGCCCAGGCCCCACAGTCACCAGGGATCTGGACCCGAGCCCTCGCCCCGGCCCTGGTGTTCCTCTGTGTCACCTGCTCGTTCTAGCACAGCATGAAAACAACAACCCGCCACCCTGTGGGGCGGGGCTGGGGACCAGCAGCCACCTTCCTTCTGGAGCAGGGTCTGGAATCGGGACTCCAGTCACGCCGGCCCTGCAGGCACAAGCGGTCACCGGGGGCGTCTGCAGGGATGGGAGAGGCCCCACAACTGAAGGCCTGGCGGGGGTCAGGCAGGGTGAGCCAGAGAGCCCCCAGGGTGAGCAAGGCTGGCCCGGGGAAGGCCTGGGCTCCGCCTGCGGGCCTTCCTCGCTGGATGGGGGCGTGGGCCTTCCTGGTGTCACCGAGGGAGGAGGGCGCCCACGTCCCCGAAAGGAGCCCCAAGCCCAATTCCAGCGTCACAGGGCGGGGAAGGGAAGGGGTCTGCACCCTCCTCCTCCATCACCGTCACCCGCGGGGCTTGGAGACAGCATGCCAGAGTCCCGGTCCCAACGTGTGACCTTCAAATGAACCATGGGGCAAGGGCTCTGCCACCTGAATGTCCCACTCCATCTGCTCGGCTGACCAGTGGCGACAGTGACGTTGCCGCTGTGGACGTGCCACCGAGGGTAGGTGTTAGGCAGCAGACCCAGCAGCGCAGGAAGGGAAGGGCAACACCGGCAGAGGGAACCGCATGTTCAAGGTCTCAGGGTCAAAGTTCTGTCTGAACTGTGACAGAAGGGAAAGCAGCTGGGAGGGGCCGCAGCCTGGAGCTGCAGGGGCAGGGAGGGGCGTGAGCGGCTGCCAAAGGGGGAGGAAGTGTCTCTGTGCGAGGGAAGGAGGCGGGGGGGCCTGGACTCCGGCAGCGGGAGCAGAGATGGGGGTGCAGGCAGCGGGACTTGGCTACAGAGGAGGTTGTGGCTGGAGAGGATGATGGTTCCAGTCCTGAGAGGGGGACAAGCACGTCAGCAGATGTTTCGGGCGTGTTTCCCGGAGGCCTCCCAGCACAGGTGTCCAAGGGCAGCTGGGTCCAGGGAGCTTGAGCACAGAGGGCTCAGGACAGAGGTGTTGGTGGTCAGCAGGGTTCAGCATCCCTTGAGCTTAGCTGTGGGTAAGATGGCCCAGGCAAGGGGAGGGATGGCCCCTGGACGAGCAAGGGGAGCGACTCATTGAACCCAGAGCCGGAGGGGAGAGCTGGGTGCAGAGGGCCCTGGGAGGAGTGAGGTCCTTTGTTCAGGGGTGCAGGCCGCCCACAGCAATCTTGCAGGGAGAAAACCAAAAAGACCAGTACACCACCCTGCTCTCCGCCAGCACTCCACTGCCTGGGGGCACATTCCATGGGCCAGCCCAGCTGGGAGCCAGGGGGCTGCAGAGCACCCCCTTCCATGTGGCCCACTCAGATTCACATCCTGGGACACATAGCAAGCAGAGAGTGTGCACGAGCGCCCAGTGTACCTAAGGAGGCCGCTGCAGAGAAGAAAGGGGTTAGAAGCCTGTTGTGCCCAGCAGCCCTGAGTGGGGGTCTGACGGCAATGCAGACACCCTTCCAGACTGCTCTACAGAGAAGAGGAACTGGAAGAGAGGCTGGAAGAAGCCAAGCATTGAGGGACACTTTGCTTTTGTTTACTAAGAGCCTCAAGTTGAGCCATGGTTCCAGTAGTGCAGGAGAGAGTGAGGATGCAGGACAGAGGGAATGCAGGACAGAGAGGATCCAGGAGAGAGACGACGCAAGACAGAGAGGATGCAAGACAGAGGGGATGGAGGAGAGAGAGAGGATCCAATGCAGGAGAGAGGATGCAGGACAGAGAGAATGCAGGACAGAGGTTGCAAGACAGAGGGAATGCGGGAGAGAGGATGCAGGACAGAGAGGACCCAGGAGAGAGACGATGCAAGACAGAGAGGTTGCAAGACAGAGGGGATGCAGGGGAGGGGATGCGGGACAGAGAGGATGCGGGACAGAGAGGATGCGGGACAGAGAGGATGCAGGAGAAGGGGCAGAAGGTGGTGTAGCTCGCAGGGTGGCAGTCAAGGGCAAGAGCAGGTGGGTCTGACCCCAGTGCTGGGAGAGCCGAGGCGGGTGGGAAGGTGGGGTGGCAGGACGTGCGGCTTCCTCCCGCCCCTTGCACGGAGGCTGGTGACACAAGCGTGGTCTGTGTATCTGATGCATGTCTTGCTCATGTGTGGAGGGCCTTGGGCTCAGGGTTTGGGTGAGGCCAGGGGGCGCTGAGTGAGGAAGTTGAGGACTCGGGTCGGGGGGGAATATGGCTGGGGAGTAGTTGCTCAGGAGGCAGAGCTAGCTGGGTATTGATGGAGTCAGCCTGCACCATGGCAGGGTAGGGAAGGACATCGGGGAGGGTTGTCGATCCATTAGGGTCAGGGATGAGAGACCAAGATGGTGACTGAGGCCCCCCAAGGGATGTGGAAACTGAGGTGGGATGAGAAGGCAGACTGGGGCAGGGTGGGGGACGCCAGGGAGGTGGTTGGTCATGGGACCCAGTGGGAGAGGAAGGCAGGGGGGAGGCGGTGGAGTAGGGGTGAAGAGTGGGGAGGCACAAACAGGTTGCCTGGGGTGGGAGAGGAAGAGCCAGGTCCGCGTCAGCCAGAGGAGGGTATGGAGCTGTGTGGTGGGCACATCTGGGCTCCCTGGGCATCAGCAGCCTATGGTAGATGGGGAGACGGAGACCCAGAGTGGCAGGAAATGGGGCGCCAAATCCCAAGGCCTGGGCCGGCAGGACTCAGAAATGCCTCTCTGAGTTCTAGTTCATGGCTCCCAATCTAGGTCAGCTGCGCTCATTTTGGGGGTAGTGGAGGGGGGCGTAGGGGCAGGTGGCCCATCAAGGCCCATGGAAACCCCAGCCCTGGCTCTGCACAGCCCATAGGGACCCAGGCCACATATGGGGGCTGGGAAATGGGGGTGTGTCTGGGTGGGGGCATCTTTGTGTGGAGGCGAGTGGATGTGCTCACCATGTGGGTAATCATGACCACAGGGGTGACAGGTACCTACAGGGAGGAGACAATGCAACTGTGTCTCCAGGCAGAGTGAGCGGACGCGCAGTGGGAGTCGTGGGGGCACACGGGGTGGGCTGCCGTGGGGGCTGTCTGCAGAGGGCAGATCTGGGGGGGCAGGGTGATATGGGGGTGCATCGGCAGCATGCACGTGAGCCTGTGCATGGGAGGAGGGGAGGATGTGGGTGGGTGGGAGCTAATTAGCTGGAGCCTGGTCTCCATGCAGAGCCTGGACGTGAGCCCATGTCTGGCAGCCTCATCTCAGCCCACACCAGCCCCCCTCAGTCTCACTGTGGCTCCCCATCTGCCCCAGAACGGCACAGTTGCCCACCAGGCATGGCCAGGCGGTGTCACCCCGAGCCCTCCAGCATTGTCAGCTAGGTCAGGGAGGGGGTGAGCACAGAAGGCCCTCGGTCGCGGAGGGAAAGAGCAGCTTGTTTTACATCTGAGGTTCCCACTCTGCCCTGGCTCCTGTGGGGGTGCAGGAGGACCTCCTAACCCAGCCTAGGAAGGGCGGCGCGAGCAGCCTGGGTCCAGGGGTGGAGAAGCAGTATCCCAAGTCACAGAGCAAGTGGGAGAGCAGAGGCAGTTCTCCAGCCTGCCCCCCTCCCTACCCATCCAGGACTCTGGCCCAGGCTCCTTGAGGTTTCCAAGCTCCTGGGCCAGCAGCTGGGCTATCTGCCTCCAGGTGATCCTGCTCTCTGCTCCCAGTGATGTGCACTTCTGCAGCCCCTCCCATCAACCCCCAAAGCCAGCCCCACGTCCCAACACCCAGGCCTACCAGGCATGCAGAATAGGGCAAACAAGGAGTTTTAAGAAATGTAGAAAGAACTAACCCAGACGGCCAGGTACTAAGCTGAATGCCATTGAGCCCTAGGAAAAGGGCCCCAGCTCTACGGGCTACAGGGAATGAGAAGGGGGCTTGTCCTGGCCCTGGCCCTGGCTGCCAATTGTCCTGGAGCAGGCTCCTTGACCTGGATAGACCCAGAGGTCATGCTGGGACCTGGGAAGAAGGGCCATCTGTAGCCTACATCCCCTCTAGTCCAGCATTCCATCCTACATGACTACTAGCAATTCAATAGCCAGTGCAAGAAGCCAAGAGGCACCTCCCGATGCCTCTCCATCCATTCACCCATCATCTTCCATCTGCCCATTCAGCCCTACATGCCTCAGTCCATCAGTTCGTTGACCCACAAAGCCAGCCAGTAAACGTCCATGGACATATCCAACTGAATCTATCTGTCCATCCATCTGTCCTCCCATCCACCTGTTCATGTAACATTCAGTCCATTCATTGATCCAACCAGCCAGCTAACCCTTAGTCCATCCAAGTCTTCTAGGGATTCATCCTCCCATCGATGCACCATCCACCACTCATACTACGGTTTCCTCACCCAGGCGGCCAGCCATCAACGTGCCCACAGTCGGACCATTCACCCATCCAACCACTGACTGGTCCAGGTCTCTGCCCACCTGTCTACTTACCCATCCACCCACCCACTTGTTCATTGTTAAAATCAAGTACTTCGGCCCCGGTCCTCCTCACCTGCGGCCGACCCCAGGCTGTGTGCCCTTTCCCTCTGTACCCAGGCCTGCTCTCTATGTAGAGAGGATGCTCCACGGGGCAGCCCCACCTTCTCTTCCCGCCAGGGCCAGGAGGGCCACAGAGACAGGATCCAAGAACAGCGAGTGGCCCCACAACCACATCCAGGGAGGCATTGATCCTGGCCTGCCCCGGCCCGAGTGCCCTGACCGTCTCCGTGCACCAAACGCAGGAAACTTCACATCCTCGAAGGGACTCCTGCTCTGCACACTCTCTGGTCCCCACAGTAATAGTACCCCGCCAACAACAATCACCCTCCCTCTGTGGCACTCGGGGCCAGATCCTGTTCTAAGCACTCTACACATAGCTACTCCTACGATCCTCACCACACCCACTCACCCCGTGAGGCAGTGGCCCTGCTGACCCATTTTATGGGTGAGGCACACAGAGGCCAGGGGAGAACGATAGAAGCTAGCATTGATTGGGTCCCGCCTACGCGCCCCGTGGTGCCACATGCCTGATGTGCATGGTGCATTTAAACCCCATCACGGTAGGAATCCCTGCCGTCATCCCCCTTTTACAGCTGGATTAACTGAGGCCCAGGAATTCACCCAAGGTCACAAAGCTGGAAAGTGGAGGCGCTAGGATTTGAATGCAGCTTTCTGATTCCAGAGCCCGTGCTGTCGGCCCCCCAGGGTTCCGCTGGCAGTGCTAGGGCTGAGCTTTGCCCTAGATGAGTGTGGGCAAAGGGTGGCCGAGAGCCCAGGCACGCACAGGCTCCAACAACCCTGCCCTTTCGACCTGCAGGGGACAGAGGGGGGTCCACCAGACCCAGGACTGTGGAGCGTGGAGGAAGGGCTGAGGACTCAGCGGGGTCTTGAGGCTGGGAAGGAAAATCAAGAAGCAGGGGAGCTGAGGCAGCCCCAGAGTCCAGGGCAGGGGAGTCAGGGGCAGCGTGGGGACCGAGCCTGGGACCCGGCAGGTGACAGGCACGGGCTGAGAGGAGAGCCCCCTCGCAGGGTCAGTCTCAGAACTGATTCTGGTAACGGGCCTAGGGCAGAGCCGAGGAGAGGGGCAGGCATTGATATTTTTGAAAGATGCTCCAAGCCTGAGCACAATTTGTAGTCGCCCAACAGCCCGCCCTGAGGAGCTACACCAGCCGGGATGCTTCCGACAGCACTCAGTGGACGCTGGTCAGAGCCAGGGCCTGGCTCCCCCGCGGCCACAGGCATCGGGAAGCTTGAACAATTACCTTTCTTCGGATTATTACATCACACGCACATTGGATCACGGCAGAAAGTGTGGGGAAATGAAGGAAAAGGAGAGAAACTCGAGTCCTCCGTGAATTGCTCCAGGAAAAGCACAGGCTGCCGAGACTCTGCGGGTGGTGCGGGCGTCCGAGCGAGCAGGTGCACAGGACCCCACTCTCCTCGTCTGGCACAGATGCCAGAGCGGGGTGCAGAGGCCGCTCCGGAAGACAGACGACGCCTCTGGTTCTCGCTCATGCACCCGTTCCTTAGCAAGCGTTCACGAAGCACGACTCTGTGTCCAACCCCAGTGCAGGGGGCCCAGAGAAGCCCCCCGTGGCCAGGACAGGAAAGCCCGCAGTGCTGAACTGCAGCCCCCCAGAAGCTAGGCCCCAACCCCCGGAATCTGGGCGTGCTCCCTCCCTCACAGGCCGGGTGTTTGCAGACGGAAGGAATTCAGTCAATGGTCTTGAGACCCGGAGATGACCCTGGAGCGTTCAGGTGGGGGCCCAATGCTGCCACAGGGTCCCCCTAAGAGGGACCTCTCTCAGTCTGCTGGGGCTACCGTGACAGGGTACCATGGATCCGGGGTGCATAAACACAGGACTTGACTTCTCGCAGCTCCGGAGGCTGGAAGTCTGAGATCAGAGGGCTGGCACGGGCAGGCGAGGACTTCTGGCCGCGTCCTCTCGTGGTGGAAGGGACAAGGGGGCTCCCTGAGGCATCTCTTCGGAGGGCACCAAAGCATCTCTCCCAAAGCCCCCACCTCCTCACGGCGTCACCTTGGGGGCTAGGTTTCACCATAGGAATTTCGGGGACACACGTTCAGACCACAGCACTGTCCTGCAAAGGCCTGAGGCCCAGGCGAGCTAGTGGTGTGCCCGGGAGGGAGTGATCAGGTCCAGCAGGAGGGAGAGGGGAGTGGGGGGGGGGGGGGCAGCAGTCAGGGAAATGGCGGGGGAATCACAGGCTCCACCTAGCAAGGGATGACCGAGGTGTCACCGTGCTCGCCCCTTCTGCCTTGTCCGCACCAACAGCCATCGCCAGGGTGCTGGAGACGAGGTCCCGGCCCCAAGCGGGGTACAGCCCCGCAGGACTGCCCTCCGCTCAGCCAAACTCATGACTCTGCGCCCCTCCCAGCCGCTGGCCTTAATGGGGGGGGCGGGGAGCATCTTTTTTAACCCAAGAAAATGGAAGCCTCACCTCGCCTCTGCCATATAAGCTAACTTTCTCTGCTACGTGGGGCATAATCAAATCCAGCCCCATAGCCTCATTTCCAGGCAACTTTATTCATTGTTATTTTTATTCCAAGAATTCCTTGGCGTTTTCTGGGAGCCACTGAAGTGTTTAGTAGCGGCCTAAGTGACAACATATCCTGTTTGGAGTGAAACCCAGGAGCAAGTAGTGGTGCCCGGGGGGTCCGGGGAGGACACGTGAGGTCAACAGGCCCGGGCACAGAGTGAGGGGCACCTGGCCAGCTCAGGGCCAGAACGCAGCTCGCCGGGCAGGGGGACTTCTAAAATGCCGGGGAGCCTGGGCAGAGGAAGCAGGCGGGGGCCTCTGGGTGGACGGGGATGACATCGGGCAGAGGTGTCACCCCTGGGACGCTGAGGGGGACGGGTCCTCAAAGCAGGGGGCTTGGCTGCGAGAGCAGGTCTCCGGGGACCTGAGGGACCTGTGGCTACCGCTCCTTATCCCTAGTAAACAGAAATCCACGGTCCTCTGGCTTCCCCGGGTGGCCCCAGGACCCAGCAAGGACGAAAGGCACCCAGCCTCTACTGTACCTTCTCGGGGGCCAAACCAGAGGACACCTTGCAAGCAAGGACAGCGAGAGCTGGGTAGGGTCTGCATCTCCTCTGTGTCCAGCACGGGGACCGCAGGGTGGCAGGGGAAGGCCAGGAATGAACGAGAGGTCAGTGAGGAGGCCACAGCTGAGCCACACCAGGACTGGGGTCTGGGGACAAGGGACGTACAGAACGGACACACAGGTGGAGGCCAGGCTGAGGCCACTGGGAGGCAGACCCGTCTAGACACAGGGAACGTGGCGGCCAGGTTCGAGGCCGGCCGTGAGCCGTGGAGCTAGAATGGGATGTCAGTCCAGGGGCAATGTGGGGGCACCTGGGGCACCCAAGAGGCCTGAGGGGGTTCAGGGTGTTGGAGTCAAGAGAGAGCTTGGGGACGGTGGTCAGATGCACCTGGGGGCTGCCGTGGGCACACCCCCCCCCCCCGACAGCCCCTCCGCTGCCCAGGTCCCCTCAGCCCACACTGCACGTGGCCACCAAGCCCCTCCTGGCCTGGTGAGAATTGGTGAGCTCTCAAGAAGGTCCAGCCGGTATGTTTCCCATTCTTGTTGCTTAAATCATTAAATGGCTCTTTTGTAAGAGTCATTTGATGCTCAGGAAGTCTTTTGATGCCTTCAAAGGGCTTTTTAATAAGCATTTCTAATCCTTTTCTCTTAAAAACAGGAAGTTACACTTTGCCAACCGTAAACACCAGAAGGTCCAAGTTTGGTTGGCGATGCAGAAGCCGTAGACTCCCGATGGCTGGTAACCCACCCAGGTTTGGCCAGGGCTCCGGCTGAGGACAGTCCAGGCACCCCCCGGGGGTCCCAGAGCCCAGGTGGACAGTGCTCGGCCACAGGCCACGCTGCAGGTGACCCTCCCCAAGGAAGGATGCACCACGCCCATGACCGGCAGTGGTCCTTTCTACAGTCCATCCTCTGAGGGCTGCCCACATCAGAAACCCCAGAGTCACCCTCAGTGACCTCCCTTGCTCAGTCCCATCCCCCTGCTGCTGTACTTCCTACTCTCCAGATCTGGCCCCACCGCTCCCCTGCAGAGACCCTGCCCTGGAACAGGGCTGAGTCTTCACCTACCTGAGGGGGCAGGGAGCGCAGGACCAGGGCGAGGCCGGCCTGTGGAGGCTCTCTTCATGCCCCTGGCTCACCACTCCAACACCACCAAATAGACTGTGACTCCCCAACTACTCCATACCTTTCCCTCTGCCTGGAGAACCCTTCTACTTTCCCACACAGCAAACTCCTATCCATCCCTCAACGCCCCTCATCTCTGAAGTCTTTCCTGGCTCCCAAGGCAACCTTTCCCCTCGGATCCCAGAACCTGTGTGCCCTCCTTCAAGCCTCTGTCATGCTCCTGGCACACACTGAATGTCATTGCAAAATTATTAATGTATTTGTCACCCCCACTAAACAGCCTCTCAGAGGTAGGACTGTGTCTTTTTACCTCTCCCTCACAACCTGACCCACAGAAACCCCTCAGCCAGCAGAGCCACTGGGCCACCCATCCATCAAGGGGGCTGTCCCCAGGCTCAGGACTCAGGCTCTGACTCCAGCCAAGGGCCTGGGCCTCCCGAGGGAAGGGGCAGGGTCTGTACCCACCAGGCCAGTGGGCATGGTCCAGCCTTGCCCTGCCCTTCAACTCTCTGCAGGGGGAGGGGGAGAAAAGCTTCTCCCTTCTAGGTTCTTTGGCTGGTCTAATAATTGAATCGACATAAGACAGACTAAAAGGAGAAAAAAAAAAAGCCCATTCAATTTCATATGTATAGGCACCTCTAAGAAGCGAGGCTCAAAGAAGCGGCCAAAGGAAACAGCTTTGACACCTTTTAGGAAAAGAAGCAATAAATTTGTGCAGAATTGAGAGAACAAAGGGGTTTGGTAGCCAAATAGTGAAGACAAAGCAAGGACTGTTTGCACAGCCTTCTCGGCCCCCAAGTGCCCGTCTCTGGTTCTAGGACGCCTCTCTTCCTCCTGGTGCAAGGAGGCACCTTTCCCGTGGGAGACGGATTTCCTGCTGTCAGGGCAGCAAAGGAGGTCAGGGTGTCCTTCTTGCACCAGCTGTTTCTTGAGTAACTTTAATTCCAAATAATCAATATGCCAAAGTGGCAGATTTTGCTCCCCCTCAGGGGGTTGGAGCAGCCGGCCCAATTCATAAAGTGTAGCAGGAAACAGTTTCACCAAAAGATTGGGCAGGGAATGATTTTGCCAGAGACTTCCTTGCCTGTGCCCCACCACGCCTGCCGCCAGGGACCAGGAGCTCTTGGTCACATTGCCCGGCCTGCTGTGGCACCTGTTGCGGGGACAGCTCTGGCCCAGCCTCCTTCCTGGGGCAGCAGGGACTCACCCCTGACCCAGACGAAGCAGCCCCTTCTGCCCACGTGCAGGTGCTGGAGCCTGGAGTTGAGCAGGGCCAAAAGGGAGAGGGGCTGGGGGCCCCCTGAAGCCCAAAAAAGTGAAGGAGGGCCACCCTGTCTCAGGAGGTGTGCAACCCGCCCGCGCATCAGGAACACGGTGGCCGCTCAAACCCTAGGTAGGAGCTGGATCTGGAGACCTCTCAACCCCCCTTATAACTCAGTGCCCATCTCTCCATCATTCAACAAGGATGCTCCACCTGCTCTCGTGAGCAAGGGGTATAGAGGTGGCCTAGGAACATCCCTGTCCTTCAGGGTCCCCCAGCCCTTGGGCAGACACATCCAGAAATAAAGGACCTCTCTCCAGAGTGCCAAGAGCCATCTTGTTGACCCCTGTACCCCCCAGTGCCCAGAAAAGGGCCTGGCACACATTTGGTGCTCAGCAAACGTTTGTTGAATGACTATGGGCTATAGAAGCCCCCAGGGAAATGAGGGCCCAGAGAGGTGGCCAGCAAGGAGCAGAGCCCAGCGCTAAAGGCATGGGCGGGCTAAGTGAAGTGACTGGGACCCCATCCAGGGTGCAGGGAGACCCCGGCAGGGTGGGACAAGGTCCACCCTCGTGCAATGTGGGAGATGTACCAGGGCTGGGACGGGGACCCTGCGTGCAGGGACATCGTGGGCGAGACTGCGTGTGACAGACCCCAAAATGACAGTGGCTTCACCTCTCACTTTCAAGTGTGGGCTAAAACAGGAGCCCACTCCACAAGGTCCTTGGGGTGTGGCCTCCTCTCTGCTGTGACGTCCCCACGGCGTGGCCGTCCCCAGCGAGGCACAAGTCCGGAGGTGTGAACGTGCACAGACATACCACACCAGCTGGGAGGGAAGCTGGGACATGCAGCTCGCAGGGCAGCCCGGGCTCGCGGAGAGTGGCCGTCGGGGGGCAGCTAGCGGGCTCTGCAGGCCATGCTTCACTCCTGGCTGACGAGGTGACAACAAGAGAGAGGAGGTCCTTTGGAGGAGCAGCGTGAGGGTGCCCCACCTGGGGGGATGTCCTGCTGGGGAAGTCAGGGGGACACTGCAGGCAGGACACAGCTGCAGGGCGAGGGCGGTGCTGCATAGGACTGGGCCAGAGGCGACATGGGAGGGGGGGGCTCAGACAGGACCCTGGGGCAGAAGTGCAGCGTGCAGGGGGGAGGAGGGCAAGCACAAGGGGCAGCGTCCTGTGGCCCACGGGAAGAGAAGAGCACCCGGACGCAGTGGCTGCTGACAAATCTCCAGGCAGATGTGCACCCTGCAGATTCCAGGCTGGGACAATATCCCGGAAGACGGGTTCGGGGTGGGAGCCAGATTGGAGGGGCCTGAGGATGAGCAGGCAGTGATGGTCCAGAAGACAGAAGGCCGAGGAGAGCGTAGACAGAAGAGGGGGAGGCCAGAGGTGCAGACCCAGGAGCAGGGCCAGCCACCAAGCCCGAGGGGTGGGGGGTGGCCTGGGGACACCTGGGGACACCCCTCCCCATGCCTCCCAGCCCCAGCCCCCACCCAGGCCACCTGAGCAGGGGGAGGCCCTCCACACCTGCCTTTTCTTTCTCAGCCTCCATGTTCCTGCTGGGAAGGGGGCACAAACTCCCAGCAGGATCCTGTACAAAAGATTCTACCTTTGTGATCTTATTGAACCCTGAAACAATCTGTCTTACAGAAGGGGAAACTGAGGCCCAGAGAGGTGTCTGCATGGGAGCCTCGGCCAGGTGGGCAGCGCAGGACAAACGTTCCCATTTCTCCTTTAAAGATCGGAAAGCAGAGGCTCCGAGAGGCCAGCTTCTCCCAAGGTCACCCAGCAGCAGGTCACTTGTGTGCCCGTGTTGGGCCCGCCTCCCAGGAGGGCCCTGTCCTTGTGCTGTGTGGCCGCCCTCAGTGACCAGGAGAACAGAGCAGCCTGGACGGAAAGGGGGGATCAGGGGCGGCAGGAGCCGCAGGGAGGCCCAGCTGGTTTGGAAACCCTGTGTGGGATTCATCCCCGGAACTGGGCCACTTTCTCCCCTGCCCACCTTCTCCCCTCCCCACTGCTCCCCTCCCCCTCCAGCCAAGGACTCCATAACCTTGGCTGCCCTGCAACTCTGGGGACCTGGCCAGCCACTGACTGCCAGTTCCTGGAAAGGCCACAGGAGCAGACCAGGCAGAGGTCAGACCAGCAGCCCTGGGTCCCTCTGGAATCCCTTACATTTCCAGGAAAATTACAAAACATTTGAAGAACAAATGTTCAATTCCTCATAATCCTTCCCCATTGTCCTGAAAAGAGGCATTGGGTTGGGGGGGTGGCCTCCTGGTCCCCCAACCAAGCCCATCCCCAGGCAGCCTTGGAGGGGCAAGAATGGCCAAAGTGGTCAGGGTGGGCCAAGGGAGAGGGGCCCTGGAGGTGGGGCACCTCCGAGGGGCAGGCAGCTGCAGGACTGTGAGGTTCTGGAACCCCTTAGCAGTTGCTACCCAGAGCCTTTTCCTAGTCTCTGCCTGCCACCCTCCCCCCACTCCCACCCCCAGCCCCCAGCCCCCTCCCCAAGTCACAGCCCCGCCACAGCCCAGCCTCAAAGGACAGGAGCCAGGACAATCATTTCCATTTGCCCCATGGGATTGGGGCGGCTTTCAAGGATGGCCCCACCCCAGGGTCCACCCCCTATGGAATCCCCTCCTCTTGTGTGTAGCTGGACCCTGAGACTCACTTCTAAAAAGTGACGAGATGGCATTCCCACGAATAGACTGTGGAAGGCTGGGACTCCAGTCTCGCCGGACGCTGCGGGCTGGCACACTTTGACTAAGTAAGCTGCCATGTTGGAGGGGCCCGCGTGGCCAGGAACCCAGGGCGGCTTCCGCCATCTGCCAGCAATCCTGCCAACTGCCACCTGAGAGAGCCTGGAAGGTGATCGTTCCCCGGCTGGATCTCGAGACCAACGCCACCCTGGACAACACCTCAATTGCAGCTGGGCACAGACCCTGAGCAGGGGACCTAGTTAAGTGACACCCAAAGTCCTGACCCACAGAAACTGTGAGATCATGAACGCTACTGTTTTAAGCCACTGAGCTTGGGGGCTCTTTGTTACACGACATTAAGTAACCAATACAGGTAGCACAGGGATAAGGCAGGGTCATATGTGAGCTTCGCGCCCTCCCCTGTAAACCCGAGATGGCACACCCCTCCCCACAGCGTACCGTGGAGGACAAATAACGTGATGCAGCTCAAGCACCCTACTCCTCCAGGAAGCCCTCCCCCAACCCCCCAGTGGGAATTCGCCTTCCCTTCCTCGGACACCCTATGAAGTGGCCTGTGTCTCCATACCTAGTGCTTTTCCTCCAGCTGAGTTTCTACTCCTCCATCCCTGAGCCCCTCCCCCAGGCCCAGCCCTGTGGGGGTGCAGGGAGGGCCCCAAGGTCCTGAGGATGAAGGTAGAAGGAGGTGAGACCAGAGTGGTCAGGGGCCCAGACCAGGCCAGCTGCAAACACCAGACCCAGCAGCACCGCAAGGCCACAGCTGCCACAGAAGGGCTCAACGGAGCCCTCAGGGTGCAGGACAGACTGGCCGGTGCAGGCTGGGGACAGGAGGACAGGGTACATTTCCCAGCTATTCACTCTGGCCCTGAAATGCTCACCCAGAAGGCAGGGAAGCAGCTACCCGAGGGCATGGTCAGCTAGGCCATTGACTCTCAGATGCTGAGGCACATCACATCCCCTCCGGATCCTCAGTTTCCCCAAATAGGTAGTTCAGAGTTTCTCAAAGGGAGGGACAAGTGATTTTAAAGAGTATCCAAATTTTTTTTTTCTATTTTGACAGTTATATCTGTCCACATGTACTGAGAAAATATGTATAACAATCAGCAGATCAAACCCTGAGCTCCAATTCCAGTTGTTTAAGTCGGAAGCATTACAGCTCAAAAAGCAAGTTGATCTATATAAAAGACATTCAGTAAATAATAAAACTGAAGGTACAAGGATATGACATAAATCAGGTTGTGAGATCCTGCTGACTGGTATTTCTTGACCAAGGAATAAATCCTATGTCTAAGCGACTGTTATTTTGTATCTTTCCATGGCAGCCAACCCTGCACCCTCACCCATACAAGTCGCCATGCCACGCAGCTAAGGAAAGATGTTCAAGGCAGACAGAATAACAGGTCCTGAGGCGGGAACAAAATTGGTTCCTATCTCAAGGCTTCAGGGGCTTTGTACTTGCCAAAAGTGCTGTCCTGGGATCCAGTGAGTGGAACACCTCAGAGCATAGCAGTCTGGCTGAGCAAGACCGGGGCAGAGGGTCTGGAGCCCACCAGCCTGGCCCATCTCCTCCCCTTGGTGGCCCACTGAAGCAGTTCTCATTGTGAAAAACTGTGTCTGCAGAGGCAGGGGTCCCCCGAGGGCAAAGCCCGTGTTATCTGTGTGTCCCAGCACCCAGCCCCCACCTGGCAGAAGAGAGGTCTTCATGGGTGTTGCTGAATAAATAAAGGAGGGGCTCTGATGACCTGTGACCTCTGCATCCAGAAATCCAGTGGGCAAAGAAGCAGCCACATTCAGAGGGCGCCAGAGGACAGGCCCGGAGTAGGAGGCCAGGGTGGCGCTGGGCTCTCCACTCTTAGAGGGGGCAGAGCAGGGGCTACCAGGGGGCAGGACTGGGAAGCCGAGGGCAGTGAGTGCCAGCACTGAGGGGGGCAGAGGAAGGAGGGAGTGAGGGGAAGGGCCCCAGGGTGGGGTCAGGGCAAAGGTGCTGCGTTATCGCCCCAGTGGGAAAAGCCACCAGCCCCTGGCTAAAGCCCCCACAAGATCTCACCGTCTCTGCCTCCTCAGTTGCTGGGACCTCTGGGGACACAGGCTGGTTCAGCTCGGGGCAAACTCCACAGCTGGGAATGAACAGAGCAGACTTCCTCTCAGCGGGCAAGCCTGGACCCCAGCTCTCCTCGTGGGACCCCACTGCCCCACGCAGGCCTGTCCTGTCCACACTTTCTATTTCTGACCCTAGGAAAATCACCATGCCCAGGCTTCAGGATGCCACCTAGGCCTCCCACCACCAGTGGATTCAGCAGACCCCTGAAGGGGGGGCCTCTGGGGGCCTCCCGCCCACCCCTGCCCCCCACTCCACTCGGACAACCCTAGGTCATCCATCCGTGCTATCGTCCATAGGTGCTCAGGGCAGCATGAGGCCAGGCCCTGCTCCCAGGAGCTCACAGTACTGGGGACAGAGCCTCGTGCTTTAAACCACACTACAGTGCAGGCACTAGGGCCGGTGGGCCAAGGCCTTGAAGGACGAGCATCAGTTTTCCTGGAGAAATGGGGAAGGGAGAGGGAAGGAACCTCAAGAGATGCTCCGTGTTGTGGGAAAACTGGCTCGTGCAGGCTGGGACGCACGCTCCCCAGCACAGAGGGTAGGCACCAGCAGTCCTCCGAGGGCACTGCTCTCCCCTGGGCTCCGGCGCTCACCGCCTCTCTGCTCCCCTCCACGCGTTCCCTTCCACCCGCTGACACACCTGTCCCTGCTCCCAATCACATAGAGCTGTGTGGCCGGCTTAGCGCTGTCTGAGACCCTATTGGACAGAGCACTGAGAGCCAGCCCCCTGGGCAGAAATCCAGCCTGTGGCTGCCCCACCCTCGGGTCAGGTGCCCACCCTCATCCAATCAGAGGCCTCCCCTTGGTTGCAGCTCTGCCGGAGACCCATGTGGGGGGCAAGGCAAGGCGCTGGGCTGGGGAGGGCATGGGGGTGTGGCCAGCTGGGCCTGCACTAATTGTGATATTTTAAATGTGATGCATCTGGCAATGGTTTGGGGCCAGAGCTCAGGGAAACCCGTGGGGCGCCTTTCCATTCCTCTGCTCAGTTGCAGAGCGTTCCTGGGTCTTAGCGAGCACAACCCCTGACTCCTCCCTGGCAGCCCTTCTCCCTCGTGCCCTTCGCCACCCCCACCCCTCCCCATTCCAGTCCCCTCTCCACGGCTCCATTCAGTTTCTTCATTCAGGCCCCTGTTATGTGCCAAGTGCTGCAAGGGGGCTGGGGTTTCAGCTATGAAGGGGATGCGCCCACACACACCGCGGAGGGATGTCTGCAACAGCCTCTGATCCCATAGGCTTCCACAAGGCGTGTTTCTCAAACCCACGTCTGACCATGGCCTTCCTCGGCTTGACACCTTCACGTGGTTCCCCATCACCTTCCGGGAAAAGGCTAGCCGCTGAGGTTGGGAGAATTATGGCCCCAAAGATGGTCCCGCCCTCATGCTGGGAACCATGACAGGAAGACCTGTCATCTTCCGTGGCAGAAGGGATTTTGCAGAGGTGATTAAGTTAGGGAGATAGGGAGATGATCCTGGATTATCTGGGCGGGCCCAGTGTCATCATGAGGGGCCTTTAAATGTAGAAGGAGGCAGGAGGCTTCTGGAAGCTAGAGAAGTCAAAGAGACAGATTCTCCCCCCTCCAAAAGCCTCCAGAGGGAACACAGCCCTGTCCACCCATTTTGGACTTCGGACCTCCAGAGCTGCAAGGTAATTCATGCGTGTTGTTTTAAGTCACTTCATTTGTGGCCATTTGCTGTTACGGCAGCACGAGGAAACCGTTACAACCCCAACCCTTCCTTGGATCCCTGAGGCCTGCCTACCTTCCAGCCTTGAAGGAGCCTCTCCCCTCCTCCACTGCCCCGAGCTCCTCTGCTCCTGTGGCCTTCACACGTGCTGTCCCTTCGGCCTCACTTAATTCTCCTTCCAGAGCCTGGCCAATGACTCTTCCCCAACCCCGACCTCATCCCAGTGTCCCTTCCTCAGTGGAGCCTTCTAGATCTTCGGGATCCTCTCTACCTTAAGCAAATGAGGAATTTGTTGGAAGGTAAAGGAGTAGTCCATGGCCTCCAGACCTTGAAAGGGACAGGTCTGGGGTTTCTAAATGCCCCGAGCCTCAAGAATGTAAGGACAGTTCCTGGAGGGCCCCACCAGGTGGCTTGGCAGTGACTATCCCCTGCCATCAGGCGCTACCACTCAAGAATGGCTGATCGTGGGCTACACACCCACCCAGGGTCAATGGGATACCTTCGCTGCTGGTGCTGCCCTGATCTGAGGGCCACAGGAAAGCCTAGAATTTCAGAAATGTAGAATCAACAGGTGTTCCCTGCCCCTTCTGGTCCACCCCCCTGGGAGCTAAATCACCCCATCAGGCTACATCTCACCCGGGCAGCCCCATGGACCCTAACCCCACCATGAGCCCCCTAAGGACAGACAGCTGAGTCTGTCCCCCACTTGGGACCCCTTACTGGGCGGGCTAGGGAAGCAACCAGATGCGGGCACTGGAGGAGGTGCGGGGAGCTCAGAGGCTGAGGGCTCTCGGGCAGGGCATTGGCCTGTCCACGGGAGGACACAGCCCTGCGTGGTGGACAGAGGAGCCTGGAGACCTGCACGCCCTGAGTGTCAGCCCCCACAGCCACAAACAGCCTGAAGACCAGAAACCCCTGGCTCTCAGTTCACCTCTAAAAAGGGTGGCTTTGAGCACCTCACACCCATTGAGACTGCTATTGTAAAATAAAATATAATAAAATAAAATAAAATTTGAAAAAAAAAAAGCAAGCGTTGGCGAGGCTGTGGAGAAACAGGAGCACCCACTCACTGTTGGTGGGAGTGCAAAACGGTGCCGCCGAGGTAAAGAACAGTGTGCAGATTCTTCCAAAAGTAGGCATGGAATTACCATGTGACCCAGCAATTCTGCCTCTGGGTGTCCCACCCGAAAGGGCTGAGAGCAGGGTCTCTGTGAGATATTTGCACATGGCAGCACTAGTCCCAACACTCAAAGGGCGGAAGCAACCCAAGTGTCCGTGGATGGGGGAGTAGATGGGCAAATGGGGTCTGTCCGCACGGTGGGATGCCATTCAGCCATAGAAGGGAGGAGACTCGGCCGCCGGCTGCCACACGCAGGGACCTCGAGGACATTATGCTGAGTGACACAAGCCCATCACAGAGGGACAGACACTGTCTGATTCCACAGGGGTGAGTGGGCGCTGGTGGGGGGGACTGGGAAGGGGGCTGGGGGTCAGTGTTTCATGGGGACGGAGTGTCAGGCTGGGGAGATGAGAAAGTTCTGGAGACGAACGCATGCCGGCGGCTGCATGATGGTGTGAATGTGCTTCACGCCAATGAAATGGTGAAAATGGTAACTTTTATGTTACATGTATCTCACCACAATTAAGAACATTGAAAAGGGGGTGGCTGGGAAGGCACCATCTACTCCCAAACTGTTTTTGTATCATCCCGAAGCCAGAAGGGACACCTGGTTCCTAAAGATTGGAGAGCAGTGCTGCGCAGTTTGGGGTGGAGAGGGGGACCCCAGAGCCACTTTCTCAGCACCCCCTTGCTCAGCACCACCAGGGGGGTGACCCCCAGAGCCTGAAAGCCCCAGCTCAGCGCCCCTCCCAGCGCCCCTCCCACTGATGGGGCTTGGAGTCCAGGGCTCCAAAGGCGGGGACAGGGCTGGTCAGAGCTTCAAGGGCCCTTTATTCTCACCTGGAGGTTCCTGAGGGATCAGGTATGGCCTGCGGAGCGCTGGGCAGTAAGAGCCACGTGGGCAGAGGGCTCCTGGGGGCGGGTCTCCTGCAAAGGGTCAAGGCAGGACGGCTCCCTGTGGGGCGCAGGGGGCTAGAAGGGCATGTGGGCAACCTTCGAGGGCCTGCAATGCTACAATATTAAGAACAGCTTCCAGAAAAGCAATTCCCCTTCCTTCTCAGCTGACATTTCCAAAGATTCCGAGACCATTAATCCAAGTGCAGGGAAAGTCCTGGGGGGAAATGGTCATTGCTAGAGGCTGAGTACTGTCTGGGGGGCTCATTAAACGCCCCAGCCGCCCTGTCCAGGGAAGAGCAGGGCCGGCCGTGCAGGGGGAGGAGAGAGGAGGAAGGGGAGGTCCCTTGAATGGGGAGGGGTGGGGGGCAGGCAAGAAGAGGGGTGACCTTCAGCTCTCACTGAAGCCGGTTCAGCCCTGGAGGGGAACCAGCTCGCGTGAGCACTTTCAAAACCAAGCCCTTTAAGTGTGTCATCTCATCTGAGCCTCCTGGAGGTGGACTGTCACCCACATGCCACAGAAGAGACAGCTGAGCCACCGACCCATCAGGTAGCTTGCCCAGGGAGCCACGACTACAACGTGGCAGAGCCGGGGCTCAAACCCATGGACACACTCCTTCTGCGACCCCAGATCCCCGCAGGCTCTGAAACGCAGTCCCCTCACCCCCCGCAGCTATGGCTCACTGATCTCTGGCTAGTAATCATGTCGTCCTTCTGCAAACAGTTGACCAACTCCTCTCTCTGGATCTGTACTGATTAGGATACATTTTGGCTGCTTTAACAGATGCCCCCAAAACACCGGATTACATAAGATAGCAAGGTTTTTCCCTCGCTCATGAGAGTCTGTGCATCAGCAGTCTTGGCTCCTGTGCTGGTGACCGAGGTTCTTTCTACCTTGCTGTTCTGTGATCCTCAACACCCACCTTCCATCCCATAGTCAATGTGGCTGCCCCAGCTCCTGCCATCACAGCTGACAGCCAGCAGTAGGTACAGGGAGAAGGGAAGAGGGAAGCCACGTCTCTTTTCTCTAGGGGCAGGACCCGGCAGTTACAAGGGTCACTTCTTGCATGTCCCTGGCAAGGATCTGGTCGGGTAGCTGCACGCAGCTGCAAGGGGGCTGCAAACTTGAACAGGCAGCCATGTGCCCAGCTTGAATTCAGAGTTCTCTTACTTTAGGAAAAGAGGAGAATGGATATTAGGGGGCAGCTAGCAATCTCTGCCACTAGAACACAATCTGTCCCCTCTCCCAGGACCATGGTGAACCAAGGTCATGGGTAAAAGGCAACAGCAGACTTCAGGGGGAGGGAACAGGAGATCTGAGGAGGAATCCAAGGTGGCTGCCTGGGGGAGGCAACATCTGGGCCAAGCCTTGAAAACAACTAGGGGTTGGGATGGAACGGAATTCTAGAAGGAGAAGATGGTAGAACTAGTAGATGAAGCATGTGCAGAGAAATTGTGGTTCAGTGTGACAAGCAGGAACTTGGAGGCAGAAGCTCTGGGTTCAAGTCCAGACGCTGAGTCAGCATAGTAAGGTGCCCAGTCTCCCTGAGACTTGGTTGGCTCCCCATTGAGAGGCTGATGGCCTCCATCCCACCTCCTCGTGGGCCCGTGAGGAGGCAGGTGCCTGGCACTCGGCGGAGTCACTGCTATGATGTTTCCATGGTGGGCTGTCGGGCTGGTGGTGGGCAGGGGCAGGAGGTGGAGCTGCAAAGGGAAGCGGGGAGGGGCCCCCCCAGAGGCCAGGCAAGTGGTTTGGATGTTATTCAGAAGCACTATGCAGTTGCATGGCAGGGCGGTATCCTGAGCAGAGAGCAGCTCTGCAAACATGACTAGATGATGGAGAGGAGGAGGTGAGGTCAGAGACGAGGAGGCCCGGGAGGAGGCAGCTACGAAGTCCCCAGAGACACTACATGGTGAGGCCAGCTGAAGCCAGGAGGCCATGCAGGCTGACCAGGCATCTGGGAAGACCACCCCAAGGAGGCAGCCCCAAAGTTGTGCCAGCCGGACGGGGCAACGAGGTGGGCTTGCCCCACAGGACCAGCGAGGGAAGGAGGGATGGGCTGAAGCCAGGGAATGCCCAGGACAGACAGGCCCCGCCTCCCCCTAGAGATGCCCTTCCCCCAACCACTCAGAGCACCCCCAGGAGCAGACACTGTGCCTAGAACTGCACCCACATCCTTGCTGACCCCCCAGCCACCTCCAAGTTGCTCCCAGTTTACAGAGAGGAAACCTGAGCCCACAGAAGGCTGATCACTTCACCGAGGTCACACAGCAAGGACTTGGGCTCTGTGGTCAGACCCAGAGTACCCAGCACTATGGGTCCTTCTGGGGCTTTGAGATGTCCTTCAGAAGTACACCATCATCCCCGACTCAGGAAAGCTTTCATCCTGAAAAAGGGATGAAGACCAAGAACTGTTTTATCCACGTCATATCCTCAAGACCTCCCTTATGAAGCAGGAAGAGTTACCCCATTGAACAGAAAGGCAAACTGAGGCCAGAGAGGTGAAGTCCTGTGCCCGGGTCATACAGCCAGTGGGCGACCAGTAGGATTTGCATCCAGGTCTCTGACTCGCCCTGGTTCCCACGATCCTCCTCCTCCCTGAGACCTCTCTCCCCTCCCCCACCCCCTCCCCCGCTGCTTTCCTGGCTCTCTCTCAGGGAAGAGAACATGCTCTGAGTCTCTGTTTCCCTGGGAGAAATCCATTTTCAGAATCTGGAGGTGTTGAAATGTGTTCTTTTTTCCTCTCCAAAGAGCCCTTCTTGAGGACAGAGGTGCCCCGAGAATCCCTCTGAGGCCACCACCAGCCAGGCTAGAGCCCGGGGCTGCCCATCGAGGAGGGCATGGCCCCAGCAGTGGGCTCCGAACAGGGTCTCGGGGAGGTGACCTTATCCATCCTGGCACAGAGGATGGCTGGGCTGCTCCAAGAGATCGGGACATGCCTGTGACCTCCAGCCCCAACCTCAGAAGACACTCATCTGCCCTCCCGTCCGGCTGCTGGGCAGGGGCACTCCTGTCTCCCCAGAGCGAGGCGGTTACTGAGCCCACCTGCCCGGCCGAGGTGCCCAGGGCAATTCCGTGCTGTCTCCACCAGACACTCCCTCTCTCAGTGACAGCTGGGCGCATGATGGTCACAGGATTCTCGTGCTGTAAAGGGGCACAGGCATTGCTGTGAGCATCTGCTAACCCACAGAGCCAGCCCTGGGGGAGCATGGTTGTGGGCACAGGGGGTCACTTGCAGAGTGAAGAAGGGAGGGAGGGGGCAGGTGTGAAGGACATACAGAGGGGAGGAAGGGAGGAGGAAGGAGGAAGGGAGAAGGGTGGAGAGAGGAGAGAAGGGGAGGGGGAGGGAGGGAGGGGCAGGTGTGAAGGGGATGAGGGGGAGGAGGAGGGAGAGGAGGGAATGAGAGAAAGAGGGGAAAGGGAGGGGGAGGGGAGGGGAGAGTGGGGGAGGGAAGAAGAAAGTTGGGGAGGACTTAGCTTCCCCACATGTGCACATGCTTCTTCTTCTTCTGGCCTTTGCCCCAACACACTCCCACTGCACCTGTCCAAACACTTCCCAGCCTGCCCCTTTCAGAATCTGTCCTGGTCCGAGGTCTGGCATCTCTGTCTCCATCTTGGTCATTGCTCACTGCACAGGCATCAGTGACCACAGCTTCCTATGGCTAGATCGGGCTAGCCTGGGCTTCCAGTCCCTGCCCTGGGGTCTGCAAAGAGGCCCACCTGCTGACCACCCATATCCAGTGGTGACCCATGGCAGGCCTGAGGTCTTGGGGAGCAGTTCCCAGAGTTCCTAGAGCCTATGCCTCAGAATCACGGACTCATCGGCTCCTCAGCTTAAGCCTGGAAGGGCCCAGCAAGGCCAAGCTACCCGAGGCCCACCCCCAGGCCCCCATGGCACCCCAGGAGCAATTCTTGGTCTCAGTCCCAAGCCTTCCGGGCAGGAAGCAGGCTCCCCTAGGCACCACAGGACATTAGGTGAGGATGCTCATGGGCTGACCCCATGGGAACCTCCTGCAGGGAGCCTTGGGGGTATTCTGCCTGTCCCCCTCCGCCCCTCAACCTAAATGGCTTAACCATAACAGGCTTCTGTTCCAGATAAAGCACCCCGCCCAGGAAGTACCCGCCCAGTAGGGAAGGGAGGCAAAGTGATGGACCTGGCTCAGAGGGACTCCCACGCCTACCTGGCCCTTCTGCCCAAGGACTTACCCAGCAGGCCAGCTGACAGGTGAATGGTAGGGTCATCAGAGTCACAGGAGATCACACACCCAACTCCTGCACCCCTGCACTCCCCACCCCCACTAAAGGGAGCCTGTAGAAGCTTCTGGAAAGAGGCAAATGTTAGAGGCAGGGACTAGGCCTGCCTCCCAGACTCTTCTTTCTCTCTTTCTTTGTCCCCAAGACCCCCTGACCCCAAGCCCTGGCCTGGAAGTTCCTTCACAACTCACCAAGCCCATCCCCATCATATAGGTGAGGACAGAAGCCCAGAAGGGCAGGAGCGTTCCCCAAAGGACTTGTCAAGTGCACTGTGGGCTGAGTAGCCCGCAGTGCCATTTGGACAACAGGTGATGTACCTCCCTCCCTGTCCCTGGAGCCGGCGGTCCTCCAGCGCTGGGCCGTGAGCAGGGAGGGGCAAGGGAGAACCTGAGACCCCACAGGAAAATGTCATCCCTCATGACTGGGCTTCCCCGTCCAACAGGCCGGGCTCTGGTCCAGCATGGGCACAGACACCAGGAGGGCAGGGGTGGGGGTGCATCCCCTGCTAGGGGCCCCAGGTTCCAGTCCTGCTCTGTCCCTGTGGCAGGCACTCCTTCACACCTCCCTGTGCCCTGTGCCATGCCAAGAGCTCTGTAGTGCCTCCCCCATGACTTCCCTGAGCCAAGGGGATATGAGCAGGCACGCAGTGAGTGGCGACTTCCCTCAAGCTCGTCGTGCATGGGGGCTGCGTTTTTCTGTGCCCCTGCCATTCCCACCGGACCCGGCCCGGGCAAGCCGGCCAGAAGGTGAAACACGTGGAGCAGAGCCGAGCCGCGGCCATCCCCACGGGGGCCATCCTCGCTCAGCCAACACCAGCCGACAACCGGGCACGCCAGGAGCCCGGCAAGATCAGCCAACACTAGCCGACAACCGGGCACGCCAGGAGCCGGGCAAGATCAGCAGGCTGCCTAAGCCCAGGCCAGCAGATCCCACAGCATGTGACCAACAAGCACATATTGCTGTGCAGTGACTTGTTACCCAGCATTACCCTGGCAACAGATGGCTGACAGAGTCCCTAACTCACCAGGTAAGACCACCCGCTCTGACACACACCTGGATACCCCCTCAAGCAACAAGGCTCAGAGAGGCCACACTGGGAGTGGGCACAGAGCCAGAAGCTCTCCTGGGACACGCCCCTGCGGTGTGCCGGCCTGGCAGACAGGTGAGTCGGGCCCAGCCTGCCCTCAGGGAGCCCGTGGTCAGTGAGGGGTACACAGGTAACCAGAGGACTCTGATCCGGGTATTTTGGAAAGTAAGGAGGAGGGGACAGGCATGCCAGTTCCTGAAGGATGAGGCCAGTTTCTGCAGCTGGAGGAGGAGGAAACCAGGGGCCTTTCTTGGTGGGAGCCATATGGTCACCCCCCCCACCATGGCCCGTGGCACCCTGACTCCGGCAGTGCACGTGAACTTCACCCTTGCTAGAGCTAGACTGCTGCCACCCCCTTCCACCAGATCGACCAGACACAGCAAAGGAAAAGCAGTCACGCACAGCTGACTGCTGCTTCTCCAGCCCCTGTGTGCCCCCTGAGAACAAAGAGAACCCCACCTGACAGTGAAGCACCAGAGACGCAAGCTGAGAGCCCGGGGAGGCAGGGCCCTGGCAGCCGCTGTTGAGCACCTGGACACAGCTGTGCCTGAAGGCGTAGCTTCGCCTGGATTTTGTCACTGTCTAGAGCCAGTAAATTCCTTCTTAGCTCGAGTTTGAACTGAGCTTCTGCCATGTGCAAACCTAAAAGGCCCTATCAAAACACAATTACTGGGACAGGGAGGCATCCGGGGGCCAAAAGACTTCACAGAGATGGGCTTCTGTGAGGAGGAAACCCCACCTTAATGACACCGCTGTGTCCAGGCAGCGTTCCAGCAGGACCTTTTGTGGGGAAGGAGTGGACTGAACTGGACACAGGCTCCTGAAGTGGCCCAGAGCAGGAGCTCCCAGCCATCCCCAGGAGTGGTTCTGACAGTGCACAGTGTCCGGGCATGTGGTGGGCTCGGTGCCGGCTGTCACTCTTCTTTACAGAGCATCCCCATGCACCGGGCTCGATCCCAGGGCAACAACTCTTCTGCGAGTCAGGACTGAAAGCTCTGCCCATTTCACAGATCACCGAGATGGAGGCACAGAGAGTTCTGGTAACTTGCTCGAGATCGCACAGCTTGGCTGTGGCAGAGGGAGTGTGTAGACAGAGCCATGGGAACGTAGGCTTTCCTGCCTTTTGTGTCCTTCACCTGCTCTAGAAGGTCCGATGGAAGATGAGGAGCTGTCTGTGCCTGCGTGTGGAGGGAGACCCAGAGCACCCCCTCCCTGAGCAAGCCTTCCCCTCCCCGGGCCCCCAGCCAGGCTGGGGGGGGGGGGGCTCACTCTGTGTGCCCAGGGCCGCCGTGGGAGCCTGGCTTGGACCAGGGCTTCAGGGTGGGGGCCCCAAAAGAACAAAAGGTTCAGGAGGACGCTCTCAGCCTAAAGCAGCATCACCCGTGGGCACACTGGTCCGTGGCCTGGCCACACCGCCCCAGGGCCCCTCTCCTCTCCGAGCTGCTCCCGCCCCGCCCGCAAGCCACGGTCCCCTCTCCCGGCCCTGGCACACGGCCCTGGGGTGTCCGCGCCCCAATGATCCCGGGACTCGGAGCCGAAGGCTGGCCCGCCGCAGAAGCAGCGCTGCTGGGATTGCGACCAGCTCCGCCACACGCACACAGCGCGCTTGGCACAGCCGGAGGGCCATTTTTAGCCTTTGCACGCTGGGAACCGTAACCACGCCGGGTTTAGCACTGGGTAAGATCTGCCACGGGTCCCAGGCCCGTGTGGGGGACACTCAGGTGGCTCTGTGTCCCCAGGGGGAAGCGGACCCTTCCTCTTATTTTCACCTTTTCTTCTCACTGGTGGTAGCCCTGGGATCCCGTGGTTTCCCACAAGAGGCTTGAAATGCACTTTGGATCAAGGTTGAGAACAAATAAGCAGACACACACACGCACGCACGCACGCACGCATACACCTGGCATGGCCCCGCACACACGACGCGTTCATGACTCAGGCTCCCCTCGCAGTTGAGAAAATGGAGGCTCAGAGAAGCAAAGGGACTTGGGGTGTCTCTCAGCTGGCTGATTATACCTCACCTTTTTCCAGAGAGGGTCAGAAATGGGCACAGCAGATCGCCTCAGGGAACCGCGGAGGGGCCGCCCCCCACGCGGGTGACCCAGCACCCCTCTGGCCCCAGGAAGGCCCCGGGCATCCATGCAGGACCTCTGGCAGGCACCCGCTCCCCCTCCGGAGGGGCCTGGCCGCGCATGAGGGAGCATGGCGGATGCTCAGTTGGGGCTGCAGTCATGGCAGGAACACTGGTGCCCAGGGATTGGGGGGGGGGGTACAAACGTGAGGGCCCAGAGCTGTGGCAGGGGCGGGGCAACGAAAGAAAAGCTGGGGGCAAGTAACAAGGCCAGAGATGCCTTCCGTCCTCCAGTGTGGGTCTCACCAGCCCCAGAGCAGCATGCAGGGGCAGGGCAGGTCCTATAAAACTTACTAGAACCTTCTAGAGCTTTGGAGAGCCAGCAAAGGGAAGGCATTGGGAAGTAGCCACCCAATCCTCTTACAGTGCCGATGAGGCCCGAGAGGAGGGATGCGACATGCCCAGGTCAGACAGCAGGTGGCCTGGCTGTCACCTCCAGGGCTTTCTCCCCCCCTTGGCCAGGAGTCCTGGGCCTCTAACCCTGGAATGCCACCCAAACCCCTGCTCCATCCAGGCCCTGGGGCCCTGCCAAGCTCTCAGGGCCTGGCTCCCAACCTGCCCAGCCACCGGGGAACTCCACCCGCTCTCCCCGTCCTACCTCCAACCCCCGGGAGGGGGACAGCGGGGGCCTGAGGAAGTGTGGACAGCTGCTGTCTTAAGGACCCCTCTAAGAGCAGATCAGTGAGCCCTCAGCCACCGCTCCCCTGTCTAGCCCAGCCAAACTGGAGTCCGAAGAGATGGAAGGAAGTTGGGAAAGAAGTCATTCTTGAAGTAAATGACATGTGTGAGCACAGTGGTGGCAGGCCCAGGTCCCCATGGGACGGCCTACTCACCCCAGGAAGGGAAACGGACTGACCCAGTGGCCAGAGGATGGGAGGATGACTTAGACAGCATGCCCACGGACACGTCCCAGAGACTGTGTGCTCTGCAGGTCCCACAAGGCCTCCCTGGGCCCCGACTGCCTACCCGCCCTACCTCGCTCACTGCCGCCAGTAGGCAAAAGGGCAGAATGAAATACCTTGGAATCCTCCTGAAACAAGTTTCCAGTAAGTCCACACCACACTCATTCACTCATTTCACGAAGGTTTTATTGGGCTTCTCCTGGGCTCCGGGAGCAGGTCCCTGTGCAGGATCCGAGCTGGGATCTGTCCTCAGGGGGAGCCTGAGCAGCAGCAGGGACAGAGACGGAGGTGAAGCGCACCCCTCCTGAGGCTCAGCAGGGGGGGAAGGCCGAGGGTGGAGGACACAGGAGGGCAGGGAGGACAAGGGAGGTCCCAGCTCCCTGTGAGGGTGGGGCAGGCTGAACACGGGCAGAAGTGAAGGGGTAGAGCAAGAGGGGAAGGAGAGCCGCCAGGAGGGAGCATGAGGGGAGACTGAGACAGGACAGCACGTGGGAATTCCCAGAAGCCAATGGAAAGGAAGACGAAGGGTCAGTGGCCAAGGAGGGCTGAGACCCCGGCAGCTGAGTCACCATGAGGCTGGGCAAGGGCTCAGCTAGTTCTCGGACACTTTTGGCCAGGTGTGCAGGCTGGCCCACCTCCTCCCGGGGCTTTAGGAGGCCCTCCTGCCGCGTGGCCCAGCCTGCTCCCGTGGGAAGTCTCAGCGGCCATCTCCCTGGTCACTGGGAGTTGCTCACCAGGAGAAAAGCAAAGGCTGTGCCCATCCGCCCACCAAGCCCCACATAGGGCACTGTGGGGGAGGGGTCAGAGCCTGGGCAAACCCCCACCCCCAGGCCCTCCCTCCCCCGGGGAGACAGCCCCGTGAGAATGGCCTGGGAAGCAAGAAGGCCACCCAACCCTCCCTTGGCTGAGCCAAGCCCTCATCGCCTGTCCCCTCCCCCCACCCCCTTCCAAGTTGCTCCTGGACACCAGATGGACCCAGTTCAACTTGTCCTTCCTTTTCTTTCCCCCGCCCGCCCCCTGCTGGAGCTGTGGGAGGGCAGGCAGGAAGGGGGGCAGGCCGAGCCAGCCACAGAGGCTTGGGGAACAGCCCCAGCTCCAAGCCTGGTGACCCCAGCGCAGAGCCTGCCAGGCCCACTGGGGCCAGGCCTCTGGGCCTCGGAGCCAGACTCTCACTGCTGACCCCCAGGACAGGTCAGGACAGGATGAGCAGCTGGTATGAAGGGCCAGGTCCAAGGCGAGCTGGTGTTCTGCCCTGGGGAGAGGGAAGGAAGGTGGAGCATGGACTCTCAGGGAGGCGAGAGGATTTAGGAGAGGGAGAAGAGAGGGATGGAGTAAAAGTTGCCAAGCCTGGGCCTGGCTTCCAAAGGCCTGGACCTGGGGTCTGTCCTCACCTGCACAAGTGGCTCTGGGAGCCAGACAGGTCTGAGCACCTTGCCCGATGTTCTGGAATCCTGAGGTATGGAATGCAGCCTATCAGCCCAGGAAACAAGCAGAGCCCCCAGAGCAGTGACAGCCCTAGGGACAAGTGCTGCTCTCCAGAGCCTCCCTGGGGCTAGATGGGGTGTGGGGTCAGGGCGGCTGGGAGGGCCGGCTGGTGAGGGGACCAAAAGGACCCGTATCCCATGTGCCCCAGACTACTCCTTCCACACACCCACCAGCTCCACCACCAGATCCCAGGCAGCACAAAGGGCTCTCCCAGCCCAAAGTGGCTTTTTCATTTTCTGAAACTCAAATATGGGATGGGGGAGGGCTGCCCCATGGCCCTGCCCCAGCTTCTGCGGGGGTGGGGGCAGGGCACAGGTCCTAGACTGGCGCACACCCCCCGCCCCCCGCAAGAAACCAAGGAATCAGGGCTTGAAAATCTTGCCAACAAAAGTTGGCATTCCCCTTGCCCCTGCCCAGGAGGGGCAAACCAGAGCCCCAAACCTCCTCTCAGAGACTTGCCAAGCAGGAGGCTCCTCAACCCACACACTCCCCCAAAGGGGGAGCAAGGCAAAGAAAGGCAACAATTTACTAACTCAGAGGTGCCCTGGGGAAGGGGGGGGCAGACAAGTGGGACCCGCCCCCCCTCCCCCAGCCAGGTTTGGCTCAGGGAGAATGCCCTAACCCACCTGAATGACCCCTACCCAGGGTGGTGAGGGGCAGTGTCTGGAGGCTGAGAAGAGCTGGGACCAGGCTGGCTTTCCTCCAGGCCAGGAGTTTCTGGGCTGTTCAGCCCCAACATCCCTGCTCCGACAGCAGAGAAATCGCCAGGCTGGGAGAAAGAGAAAGGGGGCTGCATTCAAGTGGCCCCCACCTTCCGCTCTGGGTCTTGACCTGCTGGAGCCACAGCTCCAACCGGAAGCTTGTGGGGCAAAGGGTCCCGCCAGGGCCGCTAAAACTGGAGGGGAGGACCTCCGCCCAAGGCGGGGCGTGTACGCCCCGGCCCGCGGGGTCCCGCTGGGTCCTGGGTGGGGGCTCCTTGCCGGGCAGTTGACTTCTTCGGACTTGTTCCGTCACCGTCGCCTCCGCCACCACCGTCGCCGCCGCCGCCGCCGCCGCCGCTGGGAGCGATTCGCCCTCGCCCCATCCAGCCCAGCGAGCGAGCTCCCACCTCGGCCACCGGCGCGAGCGCTGTCTCCGTCCCGGGAAGAAGTTAGGCGGCTGGTCCCCGAGGCGCGCAGCGCACGGGACGCAGGCGTTGGTGGCCCCGGGACTCGGCCGCCGCCGCCCCAGAGAAGCCCCCGCTACTGCGAGGGCGTACCGGGAGGCTCGACTCCCCAGGCCGGGTACAAATCGCTTGGGACCGGGCCCGGGCCTCGCCCCGGAGGGCAAGGCGGGCCAAGGCGAAGCGGGGCTTGCTCTCAGCTTCGGGGACCCCAGGTCAAGACACTTCCCCGCCCCGCCGCCCCTGAGCACGAGTCGCCGGCCGAGCGCCGGGCGCAGCGAGGAACCAGTCGGTCTCTGACTCGGCGGCGGGGCCGAGCAGGGCCCCACGGAGTTGGGGAGTTGCCCCGCACCCCTAAAAGCCTCAACACACATTCTCGGTTGAAAGTACGCACTTTACGCGTCCGGCGCCTCCGCGGTGAGTCGAGCTGCAGCGCTCGGGGTCGGCGAAGGTGGCTCAGCTCGGGCGCTCCAGTCTCGACGTTCCCGGGGCAGAGAGCGACGTCCGGGGACGCACGGGACGGGTGCGCCCGGCGGCCGGGGCTGCGCCGGGCGAGGAGCGCGGCGAGAGGGGAGCGCTGCGGCGTTCAGGCAACAGCTACCCCTAGTGGGAGAGCCGCCGGGGCCGCCGCCGCCCCACGCCCGCTGCCCCGCGCCCCGCGCCCGCGGCGCCCCGCGCCCGAAGCGCTCCCGGGTCGGCTGCGGGGCAGGCACGGCGCTGCTCGCCCCGGCCCTCCCCGTCCCCGGCGCCGGGCGCTAACCCGCCCTCGGGCCCTGCCCCCGCACCTCCCTGCGGCGCCCCGGAGGCCGCTGACCCGAGAACGGCAGCGCCGAACGGGGACGAGATGGGACGGGGCGGGCGCGGCCGGGACGGCGCGCGGCGGCCCGGGGCAGCGGCGGGGGGCGCCGAGCGCGGTGTGCGTGGCGGGGCGGTGCGGGGGGCGGCCGTGTGCGAGGCGCGAGTGTGAGCGCGCGCGGGAGGCGAGCGGGCGGGCGGGCTCCGGGAGGCGAGCGGCGCCCGCGGGCGACCGGGGAAGGCGGCGGGGGCCCAAAGTTGCCTCCTCGCGGGTCCGCGTCCCCGGCGGGGCGGGAGCCGGGGCCGGCAAAGCGGCGGCCGCGGACCCGGGCTCCCGCGGCACCTGGGCAGCGGCCCCGCACGAGCAGCAGCGGCGGGGGCGGCGTTGGCGGCGGCGCGCGGGAAGCGAACCGGAGCTCCGGCGCGGCGCGGCGGCCGCCGGGGAGCTCCGCTCAGGTGCGCGGCGAGAGGGGCGCGGGCCGGAGGCGGGCCGCCGGGACCGGGGCCGCGCGCAGCGCTCGCGCCAGCTGGAGCTGGAGGATCTCCCCGGCGGACGCCTGGGTCCCTGGCCCAGCTCCCCGTCCCGGGTGGCAGCGGCGACCGGGGTCCCCCGCCCCCGAGAGCGGGCTTCGGGGGCCCGGCCCCGCCCCCGCCGGCCCCCGGCCGGGCCGCCCCGCCCCCGGCCGCCTGAGCCCGCCCCCGGCCCTTGATTTCTAAAGCACTGGCCGCGCCGCCGGGTGATCCCTCCGGGCTCAAGTTGCAAGGGGGCGGGCCCGGCCCGGAGGTGGAGTCTCCCGCCAATTGAAGCCTCGGCTATAAATCGAGCTCCCCGCACAGCCAAAGCCCAGATGCCTCGCCAGGCCGCCCCGCGGTTGGTGGTGGGAGAAGGTAGCGGGTCCCAGGGGGCTTCGGGGGCTGCAGCCACCATGCTCCGCTCCCTGCTGCTTCACTCCCTGAGGCTCTGCGCCCAGACGGCCTCGTGCCTCGTGCTCTTCCCGCGCTTCCTCGGCACGGCCTTCATGCTCTGGCTCCTCGACTTCCTGTGCATCCGCAAGCATTTCCTGGGCCGCCGCCGCCGGGGTCAGCCCGAATCCGCAGTGGAGCTCGACAGTGATGGCGAGGAGGTGCCCCCGGACGACCCGCCTGTCTGCGTGTCCGATGACAACCGCCTGTGCACCCTGGCGTCGCTGAAGGCCGTGTGGCACGGCCAGAAGTTGGATTTCTTCAAGCAGGCGCATGAGGGCGGTCCAGCTCCCAACTCCGAGGTGGTCCTGCCCAATGGCTTCCAGAACCAGCACATCCTTGACTACGCGAGAGGGAACCGCCCGCTGGTTCTCAATTTCGGCAGCTGCACCTGACCACCGTTCATGGCGCGCATGAGCGCCTTCCACCGCCTGGTCACCAAGTACCAGCGCGACGTCGACTTCCTCATCATCTACATCGAGGAAGCTCACCCCTCGGACGGCTGGGTCACCACCGACTCCCCCTACAGCATCCCGCAGCACCGGAGCCTGGAGGACCGGGTCAGCGCCGCACAGGTACTGCAGCAAGGCGCGCCCAGCTGCTCTCTTGTCCTGGACACCATGGCCAACTCCAGCAGCTCGGCCTATGGGGCCTACTTCGAGCGCCTCTACGTAATCCAGAACGGCACTATTATGTACCAGGGCGGCCGCGGCCCCGACGGCTACCAGGTGTCCGAGCTGCGCACCTGGCTGGAGCGCTATGATGAGCAGCTGCACGGCGCGCAGCCACGCCGAGTGTAAACAATCAGTGGACAGTTGACTGAACTTGGCGGGCGATGTCTTCGAGCCTTCGAAGCCCACGTGCAAATGCCCCCCAGACAAGTCAGGTTTGCGGAGGGCCCAGTGACACAGCTGTGCTGAGCCGGGATCGCTGGCTGAGTCTGTGCCCTCAGCCAAGCCACCTGAAAATTCTCCCTCGCCTCCCTGGACTCTGCTGCTGTGACTGTCCCTCACCTGCACCTGCCTGGCTGGCTCGAAATCCCTTTCTGAGTGTGGATGCGATGCCACCCTTGCCTGGGTCCTCCCCTCCCCCCACGTGTCCCCGCAGAGGCCCGTGCCTCTCTCACGCCCCCTCCGCAGAGAGAAGAGCCAGTGTGCCTTCCGCCAGGCGCAGAGAGACTTCGGCCACGCCCGCGCACCCTGAGCGCAGCGGGGCTCCAGCAGCGCCTGCCGCCCGCCCTAGTTGCCTGGCGCCCACACCTGTCGTTCGCAGGGAGGGGATGCCCTGCTGCTTGTGTGTCTATTTCTTGTCCCTGAGTTGGGGGTGGGGGCTTGGGATGGGGAAGGGTGGGCAGGGTTGTTTCCCCCCCTTATTTTGGGTGCTCACGAGCCCCACTGCTGATGACGAGCTGTCTCTAACTGGTCTTGACCACGAGCTGGTTCTGAACTGCAGGGGGGCTTGCAGCAGCGCCTAAAACGAGAGAGGGAAAGTACTCTGGCTTTCTGTGAGGAGGCCGCCATAAAGGGGGTGCAAGAGGGCGGTTGGGGATACTGTTTCGGGACCAGAGGAAGCCGGCTTGAGAGGCACTGGTGAGGTTCGCACCGCCCCAGGGAGAAGGAAGAGGCCCGGGCTCCTGGGAAACGGGGTGTGGGTGGAGGAGTCCGCGGGAAGAGAGATGAGGGGAGAGCCTGGAGACCCCGAGTGAGGGGCCTCCTCGGCAGAGCTGCCGACTGTGGGGCCAGGAAGTGGGAAGCCCCTGATTCGAAGGCCATTTTTGAGTGTTTTGCTGGAAATACTCTGTATATAAACTTCTTTTACGCTACAATAATAAAAGCTTGAAGTAAACTGCTTTCGGGTTGCCTTTGGTCCCTTTATTTTTTTCTCTCTCTCTCTCTCCTCTGAATAGCGGCAGGAATTAAACACAAATCTCTCCCCCGCGTCCCCATAGTGACCCTGGGGGGAAGGGTGGCTGGAAGGACCCGACGCCGGCAGGGGCGCGGGAGGGCAAGGAATAGGTAAAGGGGACGGTGAGGGTGCCCAGGAGTGTACACATGCACGCACACACTCACGGTGGAGATGTGGGGTCGCGAGAAAAACCGAGAAGCCGAGCCGGGCGGGGTCCTGGAAGGAGGCCCGAGAGGCAAGGGGGTCCTTACTTGCCGCCGCGCGCGCTTGCGCTCACGCACAATTACAGCTGCCCCTGCAGCCGCCCGTCTAACTTCCCCGAGTGATGGCGTGGGGGAGGGGGCGGTGTGGAGGATAAGGGGGGCTATGGACCAGGTAGGACTGCGCTCCCGACCACCGCGGGCGCCTCCCCGCACCTGGCTCCTCCCTAGCCCCGTTCCCGCACCTGCAAAATCATCTCCCGCTCCCCTCCAATCCCCGCCTGGCTGCTGGGGTCCGCGGGAGGTGCGACTAGCAGAGCGCACGATGGCGGAGGGAGGGCGGGCTTGCAGCGCCACCACTCCAGCAGCAACACCTACTGCGGGGCGGGGGTGGAGCGGGGTGCGCCCCCTGCCCAGGACCCCCCTCCTCCTGCCCCTCCTCCGCTTCCCCAAGTTCGAGCCAGACCTCACCACCACCACCCGCGACGCGCTCGGGCTGGGAAGTGGAGCAAGGGAGCGAGATGGAGGAGCGGAGAGAGACCGGAAAGAGGGGGATGGCTGTTGCTGGGACGGGGGCTGGGGGGAAGGGGGCCGTGGCGTGTGGCACCGCTCTGCGTCCGCAGTCCAGGCCGGGCGCTCCCGCGCCATCCCGGCCCTCGCTCTGTCCCTGCTGCTCCCTGGGGGAGGGCGACGCTGGGAGCGCTGGATTAGCGCGGCCCCCACCTCCCTCTGCTAGCGACACCTGGAGCGGAACGGGGGGGGGGGGGCAGAAGAAAGCGCTAAGACGAGTCTGCAGAACGCGAGTGGGGGAAGCGAGGCAGCCGAACTTCTCCCGCCCGGGAACCCAGGACCGTCCGGGTCGCGGGATGGAAAGAGAGAGTGTTAGTGAGCGCCTGAGTGTGAGCAGCGCGCACGTGGGAGGGGGTTCTGCAGGGGTGAGGGGGGTGCAGCAGGCGGGTGGAAGAGAGGCCCCTGCTCCACCAACGCCGCCTCCAATTCCGCGCCCAGCCCCCACACTGCTCCTCTGTGAAAAGTTTTTGGAACTGACACCCTGAGCTGGGATTTTTTTTTCTTTAAAAGTATTTAAATTGAAAAAATAATTTAAAAAAAATTGGCACAGATGGTATTTCTGCATCTCCTCCCCTCCCCCTCCCCCCCAACGCCTCTCACCCCAAAACCCCCAGGAAGAATCCGGAGCCAGCCGCACGGACGCGGCTGGGCGCCGGGGAGGGCCTGCCCCGAGCTCCGGCAGGCGCTGGCCCCGCTGCGGATTTGGTGGCCTGGAGGCAGCGGAGGGCGGCCCGGGACCGCCGGCAACCGCCGCGGGGCCCCACGGCCGGCCGCGGCCGCTCCGGGTCCTGGCCGGCCGCTTGGGGGTCCAGCTGTACGCGCTGCGCGACCTCCCTTCCCCGCGGAGCCCGCTCCCCGCCCCCTCTCCCCCGGCTTCGTCTGGCTTCCCGGACCGAAACTCGGAGCACTGGGCTCTCGGACCTGCTGCTCCTGCCTCTGCCCACGCGGCCGGCTGGCTCCCCGTCCAGGGGGGTTCCGGCACCCCCCCAACTTCTCTTCTTTCTCTTCTCCCTCCCACTCTCCCTTCCTCCCCTTCATCTTTCCCTTTCTCTCTTCCTTTTCCCTCGTTTCTTCCTTTCTTTCTTCTTTTCTTCTCTCTTCCTTTAAAATCTCTCCTTCTTACAAAAACAGTGCGTGCTCATCGAGGAAAACTCAGAAGAGTCAGGAGAAAATAAAACCAACCCAAGGTAACCTCAGGGTGTGAGCACTTTCAAACATGCCTCTCCCTGTCCCCCCCCCCCACATTTGTAAATATATATTTTAATAACAAGAGCCGGATTATTGTAGCCTGACATTAATTTTTGACCCCTGGTGCCCTCTTTCCTTGTCAATAAATGTCTTGAATGGCACCACCGCCACACCATCGAATGGACAGCCAGGGGGGCTCCAGAGTGCTTGGGGTGTGAGGGATGTTTCATTATTATAAACAGAAACGCAGTGAGCAGCTTGTGCTCACAGTCCGGCACCACTTTACCCCACCAGCACATTCCTTACAGGGGAAATCGCTGGGTCAAAACACATGCACATCTTTAAAGATGTCTGGTTTGCCAGGTTTTGCTAAACTGCCTTCCAGAAAGTCTACTTGATTTTATTGTTTCGTGTCTTCCCAGTGCTGTCTCTTCTTTATTTTTAAGTGAAAAATATGACGATAATGCATAAATCCATTCCCGGTAGTAAATTTTAAATACAGAAGAGGGGGAGGAGAAAGTACAAGCCTCACTTAGAGCAGGATTTTTCAAACTGCAAGTCAGGACCCAGCAGTGGGTCATGAAATCAACTTACCAGATCAAGTCAAGCATTTTGTAAGAACTGAGATAGAATAAATACAATGTAACTACCAGCATACATTTCATCTAAGGTAATATAGTTTCCTGAAACTTCTGTTTCAGGGGGGCGGGGGGCTGTGTGTGTGTGTGTATGTGTGTGTGGGTTTACAAGGTGGCTGATGTGAAATGTATTCCTCCTGAAGGAGGGATCAAAAATGTTTGGAAATGTTTGAAAGCCAACGCCTCAAAGTTCCCATTCATCAGGGATAGCCCCTGTGAACTGTTGGGTGTGTTTCCTTCCAGACTCTACTTCGCCTACTGACAATGGTATATGAGTACATTCCCAGATATAGGTTCCATAATCAGGATCACGATGCACAGTGCTTGATGACCGCCCCCGCCACCCCCACACACCTTTCTCCTGCCAGTCCCTACCCGGCACCCTTTACCCATCCATACATCTAGTCCAAGCAGCTCCGTGCGGGCTAACTTGTGCCAGATCCGTGGGTTGCCTGAGCCCCTGCCCCCGCCTCAGGAGACACTCTGCCCTCAAGGAATGCTGGATCAGTGGGAAGGAGGGGGTGAGACAGCCATTGTTCTTATTGTTTTTGTTTTTGTTTTTTTTTAAGATTTATTTATTTGAGAGTAAGAGCATGGGGGGGAGGGGCAGAGGGAGAGGGAGAGAGAATCTTAAGCAGACTCTGCACTGAGCATGGAGCTCTCCGGGGGCTCGATCTCACGACCCTGAGATGACGACCTGAGCCGAAACCAAAAGTCAGACCCTGAAGCGACTGAGCCACCCAGGCGCCCCACTGTTCTTATTGTTACCATCACCATCATCCTCGTCATTAGTGTTTCTGAGGTTCACTGTCAGCTTAGCAATATGGTGCAGGGAGAGGGAGGAGGGGCATTAAAAGAGTTCATAGAGAGGGTCTCATGTGTCCCTTGAAGGCACAAGTGTCTCATCTGGGAAGACACAGAGGGAAGGGCATCCTTGGTGCAAAAGCCGAGGGGGCCAAGAAGGGCAGGTTGTGTTCAGAAAACAAGAAACCCCCACTGTGGCTATAAAGCAGAGGGGGGCATGGTGGAGGAGGAGGGGCAGTGAGGAGGGTTGGGGCCACTTTGGGAGCCTAGGCCACAGCTTGGGGTCTCTGCTGAGCCTCAGGGATGGGAGCTTTAGACAAGAGAGCAGGGAAGTCAGAGGGAGAGGGGAAGGAGCAACAGACACCTGGGGATGGGGGTGGCTGGGCATGCCGTCCATCCGCCACTGACGGAGGGTACAGGTGCACTTGCAAGAGTCAGCCTGCCATCTGCCGTTGGCCCAGCAACTGTCCTCTAGGCGTCTACCTGCAGGAGATAGACTACTGGGCACAGAGGGAGGGAGGTACCAGAGGACCATGGCCTCGCCTTATACCATGCAGATACCCCTCTACAGAGAAGTGATGTCCCAAACCACGGGGCGACCCACATGTGGAATAGTGAGAAGTGATATCTGAGTGTTTGCTCTAGGGGCCAGGCACTGGGCAAAGGGCTGTATCAGGATTATTCAATTTGGTCATCCTAACAACCCTCTTAGATAAATACGATTATTAGCCCCATTTCACTGATGCACACACTGAGGCTTGGCAGGGTCAGAGACAGCTGGGGCCAAGATGTTATGGGCTGAATTGTGTCCTCCCCCAAAATTCGTTGTTCAAGTCCCTAGTACCTCCGAATGTGACCTTATTTGGAGATAGGATCTTTAAAGAGCTTAAGTTAGGATGAGGTCATTGGGGCGGGCCTTGATCCAGTATGACTGGTGTCCTTAAAAGAAGAGGAGATGGGGACCCAGACACACAGAGGGACGGCCATGTGAGGACACAGGAAGAAGGCGGCGGTCTACATGCCAGAGAGAGAGGCCTCAGGAGAAACTCGCCCCTCCGACACCTGCATCTCAGATCTGCAGCCTCTAGACGTGTGAGGAAATACTGTGCTGTTTGAGCCCCTCAGTGTGTGGTACTGTGTTATAGCAAACCCATACACAGGCCATGGACGAGAAAGTGGCTTTGACCACAGGCCTCTCTCACCCTGGTGCTGGGGGTTTAACACCAGGCTGCACCGCATCCCTCGAGTGGCCAAAAGGAATCAGGGCACTTGAGATTTCCCCAACCCAGACCTGTTCCTTCCTCTGTTGTTACATGAAAATGCAGCTTATAGGACAGTGGGTCTGAATTGGGCAGTGAGTGTGTGTGCTCTTTTTTTAATATCTGCAAAGACACGCACACAGGCAGCTCTAGAAAAATCTACCCCGAGGAATTCACAGTAGCTGTCTTTGTGTGGGTGGGATTATGAGTGTTTTCTTACTTTCTTCTTGTTGCTTGTCTGTAGCCTGTGATTTTTCTGTAGTGAATGTGTATTGCTCTTATAACAGAAAAAATAAAACTAAAAACAGCAAAAACACTGGCTATGGCAAGTAGAAACCTGGAGGTGGGGAGGCCAGGGCAGATAGAGGATCTGGCTGGAGGTGGTGAGCTCAGGGCCAGGTCTGGGGATGGTAGGTGGGAGTGTTGGGGTGCGGTGCTGGCACGAGAGACATTTGGGAGGGGAAAAAAAGGAGTAGGGTTGCTGAAAAAAAAAAAACACAAGACACTCAATTATATTTGAATTTTAGATAAGCAACAAATTTTTTTTAGTATAAGTATGTCCCAAATATTATGTGGGATATACTTATACTTAAAAGGATTTTTTTTTAAATTTATTTATTCATTGTTTAATCGAAATTCAAATTTAATTGGATGTTTTGGGTTGTTTCGTTGTTTTAAATTTGGCAATCCTAAGCTTGGGTGGGGGCCAAAGGTGAACAATAGTGCAATCTCTCTGAGGCCCTGTTAGTGGCAACCTCAGAGCTCAAAGGGCCTCCAAGCATGGGATAGATGAAACCGAAGTCTCTAAGACCCTCTATTCAGTCTTCCCCTCTGGCCAGACAGAGGCCCCCAAACTCTCCAGAGACTACGTCTGGTGACCCGGAGCCAAGGAGGAATGACCACCAGCCCTGCTAGCTAAGGATTTGCAGGGCCCAAAGCAAAATGCAAATTCAGGGCTCCTTGTTCAAGAACGGGGAGAAATGCCATTAAAGGTACAAAATATAAAGCTTTTTCCTTTCTTTCATGGTACCTCAACTTGTCATGGTGTTTCTTTCCTATTTAATGGCATTATAAATAAAGAAAAATTAACATTTTAAATTATGTATTAGTCTGGGTTCTCCGGAGAAACAGAGCCGGTAGGATAGAGAGAAAGATTTACTTTAAGGAATTGGTTCACGTGATGATGGAAGCTGAAAAGTCTAGGATTCGCGGTCGGCAAGCCAGACACCCAGGAGAGCCATTAATGTAAGTTTCAGTCCAAAAGCAAAGGTCTGAGACCCAGGAGCACCAGCAGTGCAAGCTCCGGTCCGGGTCTGAGTCTGAAGACAGAAGACCAGTGGCCCAGCCCCACAGCAGTCAGATGGAGGGGGCAAACTCTCCCTTCCCCATCCTTTTGTTCTATCCAGGCCCTCAACTGATCAGACGAAGCCCACCCACGTCAGGCAGGGCGATCTGCTCCTCGCAGTCTATTGATGCAAACGTTCATCTCATCTCGAAACACCCTCACAGACACACCCAGAATAATGTTTGACCAAATATCTGGGCACCCCCTAGCCCAGGAAGCTGACGCAGAAAATTAGCCACCACAAATCAGTGGCATGGATGTTACCATTCGCCTCTCCGGTTTTAAATGCAGGTGAGTGAGCATGGAATCTGCACGGGGAACCATGGACATTACAACTTTACATTTCATGGCCTGCCCCCGCACGTGCATTTCATCCCTGCCAGAGCAGGGCAGATGCTACACAAAGTTGACTCCCCTGTTTTTAGTTCACTTCTTGGTATGGGCACACTTTGCCAACGCTCTTGGCCGTCACTTTGCTGATGAGAAAGGACACATGGCAAGAAAAGGAACCATGGGGAGCCCCGTCTTTCCCTTTCCACCGTGCCATCCCTCTGGGGGGGCCCGTGGCTCACACCTTCCACACACACGTACCTTGAGTCGCTCCGAGTCTCACGGAGTTTCCACACACTACGGGCTCACTGACATCCATGCTCATGGGGCATCACAAATGCTACATGTGAGGAACAGCAGAGAACAGGGCCGTGCGTGTCACCCTACCCACTCTGCTCACACACATCCTCCAGTGTCCCATCCAACTTCACTTACAAAACACGATGCAAAGACAACAATTATTCAGAATTTCAGGACAGTGACAGCAGAGCATTAAATCAAGGGCAGGGTCCTCTGAGTGAGGGGCACTGGACACCGGCCCAGGACGCACACCCATGAAGCCCCCCCGACCATCAGTCCAGACCTGCACACGGCCAGCTGCGAGTCTGGGGAGTGGGGGCAGCTCCTTCCGTGGGCAGAGGGGGCCGCACTATGGTGCTCCCGGTTCTCCTGGGAGGAGAGTGAAGCTCCGTGGTGTTAGCCAATGTCCCCAGGACACACGCCTTCTGCCTCCAAAGCCATGCCCTTGGCTCTCCCCACTGCACTTGGCTGCTTACGGGGTGGTTAACCCCTTGCTGGCCGTTCGTTTGCCCAGGCCAGGGGCTGTGAAGATGGCAGGTGGATGCTCACCATCACGGTGCCCTAAGACTCTGCTGGCTCAGGCAGGCTGTGGCCAGAGGCAGAGTCAGGGGATAGGGAGACAGGCCAGAAGAAGGTGCCAGGAAGAGGAGGGTACATATGTAAAGGCCAAGAAACAGCACCGCGCATCATTCAGCCAGAGATGCAGTGCAGGTATGTGTTTGCATGTGAGCGAGTGTGTGAGACATATACAAATTCACTCTCCAGACCCTCATTGGGCCCCTGATACCCACCAGGCCTGTAGGAAGCACCGAGAAGAACCGGTCCCATCCTAACAGAGCAATTGAGCTGGTAGGGGAGACAGAAACTAACAATGCAGGAAGCCTGGGATTTAGGTAACCCGAGGGAAGGCTTCCTGGAGGAGGTGTATCATGAAGCATTAGAAGCTCAGGTGGGAAGAGCCTCAGGGATGGAAAGAATGACGTGTGCGGAGCCTTGGCAGCAAAAACATCCTGGCAGGTTTGGGCAACGGCGGTCAAGTCCATGGGGCCCCGGAGAGGGCAGGCAGGGATGAGAGGTGAGGCTAGAAGGCCCTATGTGGATCTGACGCATGACCTTGAAGGCCCTGGGGAGAGGCAGGCACGTGGCTGGGAGCAGAGAGGGTAGGGGTCAAGCCTCGGTCCAGGGTAGCTGTCCCTAGCAGTGACTGGATCACCTTAAGGAAGATACTGGGCTCCAGGCCTGTCCTGGCTACAGCCCTGTCCTCCCTGGCCTGAGCCTCCTCCCCTCACCCCTACCCCATGGCTGGACCCAATCACACTGCTCTGGGACTGCCTGAGCTCCCTGAATCCCCATGACCCTTTTCCCAGAGAAAGCACTCAAGCTCTCTCCAACCCACCCCCCACCTGTGTTTGCACCCCATCCCACAGCAGTCTGGAGCGGGGACCCATCCTCCTCCACCGGCAGTGCAGAACTAGAAACCACAAAGCACCTCCTTATGCACTGGGGTTCCAGGGAAGGTTCACTTCCAGAAAAGTTCTATTGGGTGCAAGGATTTGCATGCTGTTGTTCTTCCCAGATCTGTCTGTAAACCCAGAAGGCCTCCACACAAAACCCCGAGAGGGTCCTGGAGCTTATCCCAGCATCCACATGAAAGAGAAGGACAAGGATAGGCCGCAAGAATTTTTGGAGAAGAAAGAATTGGAGGACACATTGTGCATCCATTCATTCCTTTTGACAAATATTTATTCCAACCTGAAATGAGCCAGCCATAATTCCTGCTCGACAGGAACAGAACCCATGTTCCTGCCCAAATGGCGTACAAGCTCAGGTTGGGGGACAACAATCAGAAACAGATAAGCTTTGGGTGGTAATAGTCAACAAATCAATTTTGATTCCTAAAAAATGCAGCAAGGAAAAATAAGGTCAGTGCTTCCCTCATCCATAAGGTCACCCCAACACCTAGTGGCTTAAAACAATAGCATTCCCATCACTGCTCATAGGTCTGGAGGCTGAGTGGGGCTCTGGTCAGTGGTCTCACCCAGGGTCTTTCAGACAGTTGTAGCCAGATGGGAGCTGGGGCTGGGGCAACTCGAAAGCTTCCTTACTCATATTTCTGGTGACAGTGGCCAGCTCCCAGCTGAGGACTTCTGGAACTGTAGCTGAAATACCTATCTGGGCTCCCTCCCTGTCACCTGAGTTTCATCATGTCAGCTGGGCTCCAAAGGTGGGCATCCCAAGAGAGTAAGGCAGACGTGCATGGCATTGTTATGACTTAGGAAGTTATCTGGCACCACTCTGTAAACTCTGCTTGCCCAAGTAATCACAGAAATCTGTCTGCCTGCTTGAGGGGAGGGGACACAGACTCCCACCATTCAGTGGAAGATGTGCCAAAGTCACACTGCAGGAGCGGGCTATGTCGTCCTGTCTTTGGGAAAAACATTCCATCGCAGCCAGGGTAAGGGAATAGAGTCATTTACAAAGTAATAATAAAAAAGCAAGGGAATGACCCAGGATAGACAAACAGACCCCCAGGACAGAGCAAAGAGCCCAGAGAGATGCTCATGCCCATGTCAGAACACCATATATAATGAGGGGGTGTCAGCAATCAGTGGGCGCAAGCACCAGTAAAGATGAAATTACATTGTATCCCTGTCACACACACATGACACATAAAAATAAATTGCCAGTGGGATAAAGATTTGAAGTGGAATGCAAACTGTTACAGCTTTTAGAAGACTATGTAAAAAATTATCTCTATGCCACAATGAGATACCACCTCACGCCCATTAGGATGGCTACTATGAAAAAAAAAGCTGAAAATAACAAGCATTGGGTGTAGAGAGGATGCAGAGAAATCAGAGCCCTTGTACGCTGCCGCTGGAATGTAATGGTGCAGCCGCCGTGGAAAACAGTATGGGGGCGCCTCAAAATTATGTAAAATGTGATCCACCAATTTCTATTTCTGGGCATATACTCAAAAGAACAGAAAGCAGGGTCTTAAATACATATTTTCAGACCCATGTTCCTAGCAGCACTATTCACAGTAGCCAAAGGGTAGAAGCCACCCAAGTGTCCATGGATAAATAAATGGATAAATAAAATGTGGTCTGTCCATACCATGGAATATGACTCAGCCCTAAAAAAGAAGAAAAATTCTGACACCTGCTACACCATGGATGAATCACGAGGACTTTATGCAAAGTGAGAAAAGGAAGGCACGATAGAACAAATCCTGTGTGATTCCATTTATATGAGGTCCCGAAAAGGGTCAAGTCCATAGAGACAGAAAGGGGAATGGAGGAAGAAGTGGTAACTGGGAGGAGGAGGGGATGAGGAGCGAGCGGTTAAATGGGGACAGAGTTTTGGTTCAGGGAGATGAAAAAGTTCTGGAGATGGATGGAGGGGATGGTTGCACAACAGTGTTTACAATGGTCAAGATGGTAAATTTTAGGTTATACGTTATCTTACCACAATTAAAATGGATATACACGCACACACACACACATGCAATTTTTTTTTTTTTTTAAAGAAGATCTCTATGTTCTTAGGATAGGGAAATTTTCCTATTTAAAAAAAAAAACATAAAGGAAATACGGCTATATGACAAAATTAAATTTTTCTCTGTAAGCAAAGATGCTATCAACAGTTGAGACTCGCATGCTGGTGTTCACGCCTGTCCCTCCAGACCCATCGCCACGACTGTCCGGGCTCTCCATTGATGAGCTCTCTTCTCCCAGCTCTGTGGGCTGGGCCTGGCTGATGGCCCTGGCAGGGCAGGAGCCTGGGGGGTGGGAGGAGACTGAGGGCCAGGGACTTTTTCCCAGCCCCCTGTGGCAGGGTTGCTGGGGGCAGGCTGGGTGTCTAAGAGCCCCCTCCTCTCGGGGCCTCTCTCCACCACCCAGTAATTGCTCTCTCCTCACCCAAGGGCCTCAGGGTGGCCATGGCTCCCGGGTGGCCAGCCTGGGGTATCACTCCAGCCCTCCTTGTTCCTCTGCACCTTGGAAAGTAACCCCTGATCAATCTCTCCCCACATCCCTAAGTTGAGGGTTGTGGTTATTTCCTGCCAGCACACAGGTTGTTCGGAAGCGTATTTGTTGCCAACAGAGGAGTACAGACAATAAACTTCCACATGCGGGAGAGACGGACAAACTGCAGGTGCCCGGAGTGGAAAGGAGGACAGCAAGGAACACAGGAAGCCACCCATCTTTATGGGGGCAGAAGAGCAGCCCCCAGTGAGGTCGACCATCTGAACCCCCAGACCCTGACAATGTCACTTTACATGGCAAAAGGGACTTGGCAGATATGGTGAAGCTAAGGGCTCTGAGATGGGAGATGATCTTGGGTTATCCAAGGGGGACCCGAGGTCATCACAAGGTCCTCCTAAGCAGGAGGTAGGAGGCACAGAGGAGGGGACGGAAGATGCCACGCTGCTGGCCGTGAAGAGGGAGGAAGGGGTCCCGAGCCAAGAGACACAGGCAGGCTCCAGAAGCCAGAAAGAGAAAAGTACAAAAGGACTCTCCCCGGGAGCTTCCAGAAGGAGCACAGCCCTGCCACACCTTGATTGCAGCCCAGTGACACCCTGTGGGACTTCTAGCCTCCAGGACTCCTCGTGATCAAGTTCGCGCGCATCTCAGCCGCTGAGCTTCGGTGGTTTGCTTCGGGAACCAGTGTCGCTTCACTAGCAATCGGGGCACGCAAACTGAAAGCCATGCCGCACAGCCTCACACGGGGGTTGGCGCAGATACAGGGGACTGGGGGGGCCGGGAGTGGGCGCTCTGCTCTGTGGGGAGGGTCGGACCATCGGAGAGGGGTTTTGGAGCACCGGAAGCATCACGGCGGCTGCACGTGCTCACACCTGTGGCTCAGGGAAGCCACCCTGAGCCCCCCAGCCGGCGGGGGCCTGGTCCTCAGAGATGGCCCCAACCACTGACCGCTCCCGCTCTGGGCCCCTCCCACTCTGGCTCTGGGCTGGCCTGTCACTGCCCGTGACCACCAAAAAGGACAGTCTGGGCATCTGTGTCCGGGCCTGAGGAAGGCCTGGCAGCTTCTGCTTTTGTGCTTTTGGGGTGTGGAGACACCACGTAAGGGGCAGGAGACCCCGCCGGAAAGGGAGAGAGGCCTGCAGATCCCGGTGTCTTCTGAACATCCTGCGATAGACACTATCTGACTGTGGGATAGACTCTACGCGGGACCAGCAAAAAGAGTGCCGAGCTAAGCCCAGTCGACCCCCAGAGCAGGGAAATAATAAAACGGTCGTTTCACTCCATGTTCTGGGTGACCCGTTGGACAGCCTTAGAAAAGGAGAACACCCGGACTGGGGGCCCCCCAGGGGCACGGGGCGGTCCCCTCCCCGATGAAGCACTGTCATGGCACGCAGGAGGGGTGTAGGCGGGTGAATCATGGAGCAGTGGACCCCTCCCCGCAGCCAGAATGAATGAACTAGATCCACACGGCTCGCTAGAGTCACACCCCAGAAACACGACGCGGATCTTCTGTGTGACTCCATTCGTATGAGATGCCGGAAGAGGTAAATCCAGAGACAGAAAGCAGATTGGGGGTCGCCGGAGGGGGAGCGGGGAGTGACGGCTAATGGCTATGGGGCCTCCTTCGGGGGCAATGAGAATGTTCCGGAACTAGACAGAGGTGGTGGCCGCATAGTACCAATGCTGCTTGAGGGTACACTTGGAAATGGGTGGTTTTATGTCACGTGCATTTGCCTCAATAAAAGAAAATGATGAAGAGTAGGAAACTCAAGTGGCAGAAGGATGTGTGTGAACCGACACTACGTGTGTGGGAGTGTGCAGCTGTGAAAATCGATGGGTGACGCGCACACACAGAGCCAGGGAAACACCTCCGTACGGGAGAGCAACCTCAGGACGGTGTTTTCTCCGGGAGAGGAGGGGGCAGTTCTGAAGGAGGAAAAGGGGGTTCCGGCCATATCTAATGTTTATCTCATGTTCAAAAATAAAAAATCAGGGACGCCTGGGTGGTTCCATCGGTTGAGCGTCCGACTCTTGATTTCGGCTCAGGTTATGATCTCAGGGTCATGGGATCGAGCCCCGCGCCAGGCTCTGCGCTCAGCATGCAGTCTGCTTGGGATTCTCCCTCTCCCTCTGCCCCTTCCCGCCCTAAAATATATAAATAAATCTTTTAGAAAAATAAAAAAATCAACGCTGTCCTGCATTGAATCTGAGCAGCGGCCGTGCTCATGGTTATATCGTTCTCCGTACTCTTTTGTAGGTCTGAAATATTTCACAATTTCACATGAAAAACAGAGTGTTCTCCTACCCCGCTTCACCTGCCTGAAAGGGGGAAAGAAGTCCTCGGTGTCTGGGAGGCCCCTCCCGGCTCTGATGCGGCCACATCAGTCACGTGGGAGGGGTCCCCGGACCCGGGTGGTGGTAGGGCTGGGTTTCGAGCAGGCAGGCCCTGGGGAGCTCACCCTGTAAGAGCTTCCTGCTAAGTACTGCTTCCCAGGGGCTCCCCCAATGAAACGTCACAACAGGCTCTGAAGAAGACTCCGTTATAATTCCCAGTTTGCAGATGGGGAAGCTGAAGCCCGGGAGGTGACAGTCCCCACTAGCAAGAGGCAGAGCCAGGATCCCGTCCCCCACAGTCGGGCTGCCAAGGGCGGGCTTAGCTGCATTCACTACTCTGCCTCATGTAGCGAGTGGGACGTCTCAGTCATGTCCAAGTGACAGCTTGCTGGGCTGCACCCACAGCCCCGAGGGCTAGCTCTTCCTTTCCAGAACATGTGTCACTTTCCCCAACCCACTGTCCACAGGCCTTGTTTCTACAACCCCGCCCTCCGATGAGCCAAAGGAAGAGGCAATCAGAGTTGAGTCACCATAATCATTGGCCCCCCCAGAGAGGGTCCTGAAATTGGCTCCAGGACCACCCTCCACACTCAGTCCAGGCCAGTGCACGCTACGGCCCGGACTGAGGTTAGAGCGCACACAGAGCCACCCTGCACTCAGGTTAGAGCACACAGATATGTGTAAAGAGGAGTTTCAACCCACTTCTCTGAGCCTGGTTGGGGGGCCCTGAGCCAAGAGCTGCCCTGTGAGCTTCCTCCGCTTCAGCCTCTGCCGTGTGCGATTGAAGTCGGCCCAGGATCTCCCCAAAGGGAAAGACTTCTGGGGCTCAAGACTCCAGCCGGGTGCCAGGCGCTGGGCGTGCGGTGAGGACGAGCAGCGGGTGGGGGACAAAGTGACACCAGACCGTCAGCTTTGGGAAGCTGATGAATCTGGTACATCTGCACAAGCTCTGAATGGAAAGGGCAAGGCACCAGAAGTTACAATTTCCCTGGACCTCAGTTCACCTCCTCTTTGACACGGAGGCAGTACTGTCTGCCCCGCTGGGTATAAAGGATAGAAGTAAAAGTGCCCATAAAACCCAAGAACGTGGGCGCCTGGGCGGCTCAGTCGTTAAGTGTCTGCCTTCGACTCGGATCATGATCCCGGGGTCCTGGGATCGAGCCCCGTGTCGGGCTCCCTGCTCAGCGGGAAGCCTGCTTCTCCCTCTGCTTCTGCCCCTCCCCTTGCTCATGTTCTCTCTCTCTTTCTCTCTCTCTCAAATAAATAAATAAAATCTTAAAAAAAAAAAATCCCAAGAACTTGGTGATGGGTGGCTGGTAGCAATATTTCTAGATTTCACCATTACTAAGGAGGGGCTGAGCTGGTCTCTCAAGCTTTTGCGGCCACTAACGTCAGTGTGGTGAGCTCCTTCCTTCCCTGACTCAGTGTTTCCATCTGTGTTAGGGGCGTGCAAACAGCCTATGGCTGAAATTCCTACCCAGAACCTGCCCTGAGGCCACCAGCCCCGTCCCCCTTCCTGGACCAGCTGGGATCCCTGGGAGTCACTGCTCCTGGAGCTCCTGGAGCCCCGTCCCTCTGCTCTGACTCCCACAAAGCCTGTCAGCTACAAACACACACTCCTGGTTTGACAGCCAGTTGCCCAGGGCGCCTCTGCGGGGCAGCTCCTAGAGAGCTGGGCCTTGGCACAATTGTCCTCGGTGAGGAGGTAATAAAGACACCCCCCAGCTTGACAAGAGTGCCACAGATCTCAGAGCTAGGCAACCCCAGTGCTGTTCCTGCGGTGGGGCTTCCAGTTGTAAAGTCCAGGGCTCCCACCGCCCAGAAACTGCCGAGGCCAGCTTGGAGCTCAGGGCCGTGTGACACCCAAGCTCAGCTCTCCCTGCAGAGGGAAGGAACACAGTCACCGGGCACACAGCCTCGGGACCACACTGCCCTGGTAGAATCCTCCTCCTGCCATTGATGGACGGTGTCACCAAGGATGAGTCGCTGCCTCCCTGCGCCTCAGTTTCCTCATTTGTACAAAGAATTTTTCTATTTGTAAAATCGACACAAACACCCTATTTGGAAAAAAATGATTGTGAAAGCGAATAGTAATAGTAGCACCCACCTCATGGGTTATTTTGAGGATCGATGGGGTGGACAAAGTTAGGTGTGTGTGACAGCGTGTGGACACCGAGCACTGGACAAATTCAGATGTCATTGCCATTGTGGCACCGGGATTGCCACCCACATGGTCCCCTCCCCTCTGAATAAACCTCAGTCTCCTCTGAGACACCCCGCGTGAATAATACAGCCCAGGTCTGAAAGCTTCTGGATGGCAGAAGTGTTTGCAATTGCCAGGATATATCTAGAAAATAAATCATTTAAGGAAGGGATTTTTTTTTTTACCGTCTTTCATTCTTTCGGAGATTGAACAGGCCACTTGAGAAGGAAAAGCAGCCGGCGGGTATCAGCAAATAATTCCGAGAGTTATAAATAGTCTTTGGATGTCTGAGCTGAAGAGCGCTTGGAGGCAAATTCATCTAAGACCCCCGTCCTACAGGGGATGCCCCTCGTCTGGGCTGAGAGACAGGGCCACCCAGCCGTCGGTGCCTGGTTCTCTCTCCTTGCCCGTGGAGGGATAAAGGGGGTTTTCTTTACATTCCAACTGTTTCCATGTCCATACTGTGTCTGTCTTCATAGAGAAATGTACCACCCATCAATAAATAGATAAGCCTGGGAGCTCCCGAGGCCCCCAGACCCTGTGTCCTGCAGCCAGGAGGGGAGAGTCTGATTACGTAAACAGCTGCAGAGCGCACAATGTCATGGGCATGAGGGTGGGCCCAAAGCCCCGCCTTACAGCGTCTGGCTCTTGGCTGTGAAGCATTCTCTGTCGGACTGACTTGTTTCATCCGTAAGTGCTCAGGGTCAGCCCAGTCCTGCCCACGTTTCCTGGGTGCCTGCGCCCGGCCTGGGGCTGGGTGTTGGTCCCAGCAGTGTCACGCTGGAGAACTGGTGCGGAAGTCCCCCCCAGACTTGGTGAGCGCAGTCTTCACCGGGAGCCCAGGGAAGCCAGTGCAGGACGGCCGTGGTCCCCAGGACAGTCAGGGACCACTCCTCAGAGACATGGAAGGAACAGGGAAGGCCAGAAACGGAGCTGCAGTGTGCGGGAAGGGGCACATTTTTGGTGGGGCAGGAGATGAGAGGCAAAGCAGGTCTATGCTCCCCTACTTGTGGTTATGTGGCCTCAGGCAAGTGACTTAACCTCTCTGCGCTTAGATTTCTCCTCTGAAAACTCAGATCGAAAGTAGCACCTACCTGCTAATGTGGCACAGGGCTCCCACAGCAAGTGCTCACTGAAGGTCACCCGCTCCTACCATGGGCGTGGGCCTGTCTTGTCTTCCTAGCAAGATGCCCCAACATCTACATGGGGTTTTAGCAGTCCCAGAAGGCTCATTCTGGCCACGGTTGGGGAAGGCAGGTGGAGTGGTTAGAGGGAGTCTGTGACTGGTGTCTCGCATCTGCATGGAGGTTCTGTGTGCCTGGCTACCACCTGGCAGCCTCGGGAGACTGAGTCAGGGAGAGCCATCATTCCAAGAGAACTAGGGTGGGATCTGTAGAGTCCCTGAGGACAGAGGTTCCCCAGGACCCCAGGGGACATCAGTCAGAGGCCCTGGACCCACCACCCATTGTGGGGGGACCCGGCCCCTCCCAGAGCTGACAGTGCTGGAACTGTCAGCAAAGGCTTCCAGAACCAGGGGCTGCCATGCCCCTCCCCAGACTTGGGCTAGTCCGCAGACCCACCCCCATCCTCTATCCCCGAACAGCCCTCCTCTGTGGCCTGGGTGGCTTTTGGCTGTACACAGTGTGGCTTCTTGTTTCCAAGAAGTTCAGAAACATCTCCTGGCTGCCCACGGCAAGCTGAGAAGTCTGCTTAGCTGGATGTAAGTCGATGTGAGGCAGGGAGTTGAGAGCCTGCAGGCAGTTTCTGTGCCGTGCAGCGCAGAGCCTACAGAAGAAGGCTTCTGAGGGCATCGTGCTCCCCAGGACTCCTGCGGCTCAGCAAGCACGCCCAGCTCCCAGGCTCACGTGTCTTCTCCCAGCCGCACGCGGAGACGTGCGCACACTACGCGCAGATACACGCAACCACGGGCAACACGGGCAGGTGTGCACGCACGAGAATCTACACAGAGACCAGGCGACGCACACACACACACACAGCCCCAGACTTCCATGCTCAGCTTCTTCCAAGGATGAGCAGGCCAGGAAGGTCCCCTCCGACAGGAGATGCAGGCCACCTCCAGAGACTCCTGCTGATGCTCCGCACAGCCCCAAGGGCGCCGCTCACATAGAGCACAGTGGGGAGGGCACCCCAGGGCTGTATCACACTAAGACCCGGGGCACCCTGGAGCCACAGTTCCTAGTGTCATCACCAAGAAGTCTATTTGCCATTCCAAATATCTTGCCTGGAATTTTTCCCAGCTCTGTCCCAGAGTCTCCCTATGCTTTTCAGTCCTGGACTTCACAAACAATTCCCTGATTTCTGTTCCCTATTCCAGAACTTACTACTCCTGAGAGAACTTACTCCTGGAATTGGGAGCTTGGGCCTGAACGGGCAGGGGGGCAAATCCGTTCAGGCTCTGCATCCCTGCCCCTCACTCTCCCTCTTCTTCTCTCCCTCCTCCCTGGCCTTCTGGAACAGAGCCTGGAGAGTATCTGGGTGAGGTTGTTGGGCCCTGAGCTAGCAAACAGAATCCTCACCTGTGCCTCTTTCAGAGTTGCCAGAGCGCAGGGTGTGAGTGAGGGACATGCCTTCCTCGACTAGAGGCAAAAATATTGGGCTTCTTTGGGAGAGCCAGAACCAGGTCTGAAAACCTGCTTCCCAAATCAAATGGCTTGACTCAGGAAGCTCCACCCATCTGTCCGACCATCCAGAATCCACCACCCACCCACCGAACATCCATCCATTCACCCACCTGCCCAGTCATCTGCCCAACCAATTCAGCAATCCAGTTGGCTGCAATGGGGAAGACAATCAAGCCAACAGACGCGTCAGGGACCCTGCGCTCTGGGCTGGGCCCTGGGACTGAAATCCTTAACAAGACCAGTGTGGCAACTCCCCTTTACCCAAGCGCTCAGATGTCACCCAGCCTCTTGGTCTCCCCTGAGCTTAAAGATTCCAGAGCCCTGGAGAAGGATGAGTTGCAGCTCTCTTAGGTCTTCTGATTTTGGCTGTGAAACTCTAGGAAAGTCGTAAGGAAATGGGATTCCTTCCACATAAATACGCTTTACACATCTTGGGGACCCCATCTGTGCAGCAAAATACCCTCCAGCCCTTCCTCGCCCAGGTTGCCGGGTGGGGCGCACGTGCAGCCCCCATTCCCAGAGGAGAAACATTTTTATCACTTCCGGAAATGAGACAGAGCTGTCAAAAGCTCATGAACTCAGCTAGTAAATTGTGAAACATAAGTCTCAGCTCTGTTCGGTGCCACAGAAAACATGACAGCTGGTATCAATTAGAGCGGTTTCTGCCTGGAGTCCCGGCTGACTCCGCGTCAAGCGGGTTTCCTGCCAGAGAGAGGGGAGTAGGGGGGCGGGGCTTCCACAGGAGCCGGGTCTGGCCCCTCCCCCCAGTCCACCCCTCACCACGCCCCTGCGGGCCACACCCACCCGACAAGGCGGGGCACCTCCTGCGTGGCCCTCTGGTTGGGGGAGGGAATTTCCCAGAAGCCCAAGCAGGGTGGGGTCATGTGACTTTCTGGAGCCAGTCACCTGCTGGTGGGTTGGGAGGGTGGGATGCTGGGATGTTGGGATGCTGAGATGTTGGGATGTTGGATGGACGCACTTCTTGGAGGGGAGGATGGCTTTGGGCGTCGCCATTAAGGACACCTCAGAAATTTGTTTCTACCCCATCTCAATAATCTGTGTCCTACACTTCACGTTTTAACTGAGCCATTGGAAGTGAAGGTGGTTTTCATTTTGCCCAGCCCCCTCCCCTCCTTCAGTAACGAACCCCTTTGCCTGTAGGAACAGCATGCAGTGTGGCTCAGGGGGGCTGATCCCAGTCATGGGACAAGGCCCATGTCCCAGGCCCGTCCTTGCAAACTTGCTGGAGGTCTGCTCTGTGGACCCTTGGGAAGTCTGTCAACTTCAGCTGTGATCACAAACTGTGACAAAAATATGGTCCAAAGGCCTTTTTGTCCCCTCTGTGCAGAGAGCCAAGAGAGAGGCAAGCAGGAAAATGAAAGAGAGAGAAACTCAGTCCCAATGACCCCGGTTAAGCTCCTGGATTCAGCTGTTCCTAAAGCCAGAGCTGCACAAAGACTTGACTTCCCACTTTAGGAAGACTTTTTTTTTTTTTTTTTTTTTTTTTGCTTAAACTAGTCTGAGCTGTGCTTCTGTTGTTTGCAGTAGGGTCCTCTGATACATTATGGCTCCGCTTTCCAGTCGGTAGACATTTATTGACACCTGTTGTATGCCAAGGTCTGTGCTAGGCACCGAGACAGACAATAAATGGGACCACTTTGCCTATGCAAAAATTGCATCCTTTTCCTCCCTTAGGAGGGGAACTAAGAGCTCTGGCACCTCCTCCATGCACAGTTATTCTAGACACTTCTCGTACATTTTCTCTCTGATTTGTTACAGCGCTACAACTGGACAGCTCCCAGCCCCATGAGCTTACCGTCCAGTGGGTGGAGGCGCAGACCTATAAACCAGCAGCGGGACAGTCTCACTCGTGGTGAGCAATAATCACAAGGTCTCTGCAGGGCCAGCCAGTGGGAAAGGTCTCAGACAGGAGACTGGAGCTGATGGATGGCCAAGAGGTGCCCAGGACATCAAAGAACTGAGCACCCACGGCAAAGACAAAGCAGAACCAGAAGTGGAAATTAGTAGCAAAGGAAAAATAAAGTTGCATAAAATGCGTGCTCTGGCTGCATAGGGTCCAGCTCCATATACATACATGCTGATGCGTGGAGCATGCAGATGCAGAGGGAAAAGATTGAAAGGAAACACAGCATTAACTGTGAGAGCAATTGTAGATAATCCTTTTTTCCTTTTTTATACTGTGCATATTTTCCAAATCTTCTATGATGGAACCATTTGGTTTTTGTTTTTTAACAAATAAAGCAGCATGGACCTGCAGTAGGGGACCCATCTTGGGCAACACCTGAGGTCCTCTTGGGTCCCCTCTTATTCCAGCCACAGCTGTGGTCACCAGCCCCACACAGCCATAGCTCACCTGCGTTGGGGCCACCTGATGGTGTCTCGTCTGTGGAGCCCCCCGTCTCCCTTCCTGCTCCCACCCTGGGCTTTCTCCCGGGAAACCCAATTCTGTATTACGTGTGTCAACTCAAAGTGCAGGGCAGTTAGCCACCTGTGGGCGCCCTCTGACCGCTGCAGGACAGAGCCGGGAATTCGCTCCCCCTTGCCGGTGGGGTGGAGGGGGGACGGGGCACATGATCCTAAGACATCATTACAGCTTCCTGGAGCACCTTGAGGGCTTGAGCAATGGGCACCCGAGCGGGGGACTCCCCTCCCTCCCATATCAGCCTCCAGCCCCCTCCCATCCCTAGGCCACTTCCCAGATGAAGCCCTACACCCAAGCTCTGTTTCAGGCTCTGCCTCGGGGGGGCTCTGCTCAGTGCAAAGATCCCACCACCCCACTCTACACTGGTGTCACCAAAACCATCCCTGGCCCTGGAAAGACACGTGGACTTCTCTTCAGCTGCAGGCATCCCTGAAACAAGTTCAGCAGAGGAAGGGTCTCCCCATCCTCCAGGAAGTCATCTTGTGTCCAGGTGGTGACAGGTCTGCATGCTGCGGGGACAGGTGAATGAGGCCCCTGACCGCACCAGCCAATTCCACTCAAGGGGCAGTGTCTGCATGGATCCCTAAAGCACCCCAGAACAGCCAAGGGACAGCCCGAGGGCAGAGGGGAGCTGGGAGGGCCTGCCTAGGCCCCATTCTAGGAACCACGGGCCTGGGACCTGCAAGGTGGTGGGGAGGCTGGGGGAGATGAGGTGACAGCCTGGAGACCTGGGCTAGTGCAGGGACCTCAGTATCCTGATGACGACCTTGGACACGTTCTCACAGGTCACAGGAGCTCAGAAACAGGCCTGGAGGGGTGCGAGGCAGGAGGCAGGGGCGTCTGGGGTTCCAAAGAATCCGTAGGGATTTTCCAGATTGGGGCGCTGGGCTCAGTAACAGGGCTGCTTTAGGTAATGGGGATTTGCCCTTTTCCACGAAGGCTGACACCATAAATGCTCTTGCTGCTGAAACGGTTCTCCACGCTGCCGACCTGCCCTTAGTGGGTTCCAGAGGCCTTGGGGGCTCGCGCAGCCTTTCGGGGCTGCTGTAAATACCCATTGTCCCCGTACAGTGAGCTGCGGAGAAAAACATGCGTGTGCTGTCGGGGCTTTGTTGGGTGTGCTGGTTGCTTAGATTCAGCTGAATGCTCCCGGCTCCGGGGGGGGCACGGACAGGATTTGGAGGCAGCAGAGCTGGCCCGGGTTCCTTCGGGCCTTGCCAGCTCTGCGGCCGGGGGCAAGCCACGTCATGGGTGAGTCAGCCGCTGGGGCAGAGCGCCTTCGCCCTCCCGCCCCTCCTGATGTGGAACCCTGAGTCACCTCACCCACCTCAGGCCTCAGCTTCCTCTTCTGTAAAATGGGGGCAGCCATCCCAATAAAAGTCCCTGTCCCGAGGGACGGGGACACGGGGGGACATCGTTGTCATAGAAAGCCAGGTTGATGCCTTCTCCCGGACTTGGCCCCAGGGGAGTTGTCAGCAGGACACCCCTGGGGCTCTCTGGGGCGCCTTGACTGCTGCCCCACCTCCCACCTGGGCCAAAATCCCTCCCCAGCCCTAACCCCAAGAAGTTGACCTCTGGTCTTTCTTCCTCCCTCCCTCCCTTTCTCTCCTTTCTTCTTCTCTCTGTCCCCCGCCCCCTTCACGTTTCTATCAGACTCAGCTGCAGAAGGCTGAGCTCGTCGTCGGGCCCAGGTCACAGCACACACTACTCACTGGGTGCGCACAGCCCTCGGCTTCTTCTCTGGGCCTCTCCTCCCTGCCGCGCACAAGGCCGCCCTTCCCCGGGCGCTGGATGAGCACCATTCCCATTGCATGTGCTCGTGCAGACTGGTTCTCTATGTTTTGTCTGCATGTCATTTCAATTTACATAAACAGCTCTCTGTAGTAGCTCACATGCTTCTCTTACTTTTTCCATCCAGCTCGGTGTTTTCAAGATCCATCTGTGTTGCTGTGTCTGTTTGGTTCCAGCCGCTGCTTGGTCTCCGTGGGGGCGCATCCCCACCTCTTGCCTACCCGCTCCTGCCCCCACCAACCCCTCTGAGTTGGACATCCTGACACCTGCCCCGTGTGGGGTGGCTCAGAAGGCCATTGGGATATTTCCAGGAATGGATCACTGCACACGTGGCGGGGTGGGGGGGCACGTGGGTCATTCACCCGCATCTCTACAGTGCGTCTGCGCCAGTCCGAATGCCCGCAAGGAGCCTGGGGCAGTCATGCGTCTCCCATTCCCCACTGATGCCGGCCTAACTTTTGCAAAGGTGACACGTGCAGTGGTAACAAAGTCATGATTATACCAGCCAACACTCCCTGAGAGCTTCCTGTGCGCTGGGCACATGCTCCACCCCGTCTAATTGGCACGACACCGCAGAAGACAGGTACCTTCATATCCCCATTTTACAACCACAGAAATCAATGTTTGGAAAGGTTAGGGGCCTAGTCCAGTGCTTCCAACCCTCTCCCCCGTGCCCCCAGGTTCCCAAGTCAGAGAAAACGAGGACCTGATCAGAGGGCCAGGATCAGAGGGAGCTTGCCTGAGGCCACTGGGTGAGCCGGCCCTGCAGCTAGGACAGAATCCAGTGGCCATTCACCACTTCTCTGAGCTCATCACCTGGGCCCGGTGAGGGTGGAGGGCAGTGCTTAACCCAGAGCAGTGAGACTCATAAAGAGGGGCTTCAGCTGTGTGACCGGCTCCCATCTGGCCCTATCCCCCCGCCAAAAGCAGGGACCCTGCACTGTGCGCCCTGTTCCAGCTTCAAGGTAAAGAGAGAAGTCTCTAACTTCCTATGCAAACCACTCTCCCATGCAAGGAATTGCATCCTTTTTCTCCTTCAAGGGGGAAGCTTACAGCTCTGGCACCAACTGTGGGCTGGGAATGATGTTGACACTTTTCATGCATTTTCTCAGCAGGAGGGGCATTATTAGCCCTGGTTGCAGATGAGGCTGCAGAGACCCAAAAGAAGAGAGTCCTGGGCTTGCCCAAGATTGCACAGAAAAGGGGCCAGGAACCTGAGAGTGTCAGGGGTGGGTCACGAAGACCCTGGAACCAAACCAGCTCGCCTTCCCTTCAGGACCCCCAGGGTAACTAGAGGAGGCACTGAGCCTGGAGAGGAAGCACCTTGTGCCAGAGACCCCCAACCACCCGACCATCGGGTTCAGGTGAGAGGCAATGCCTGACCCTGGGGAGGGGGTCAGCCCCAGATCAACTCCATCAAGGGCTGCCTCAGCGGACACAGAGGCCAAAACCCACAAACAAGCTGCCAGGCCTCCCTCCAATCATCCGCCCTTCGGAAAATCCAGCATACCATCCCAAAGGTGCTTGTATCTCAACATCCAGACCTCAGTCCCCGGCCCCCGCTTTCCACACTCTGCAGGAAGACTGGACACTTCCACGGGTAGCTTTTCCAGAGCTAGGACACCAAAGACAAAACCAATTTGGGTTGGGGGAGGGGTGCCTAAGACAGTGTAAAAGCTGAGGTTTGTACAATCTCCTGCATCTCCTGCAGACGGACACCTGGGCCCAAGGATGTGATGGATGCGGCAGTCCTGTCTGCAGAGAGAGGACCGCAGACACCTGTAGGGACTGGGCAGGTAGAGGCTCTGTCCTGCCTCCCAGCCAACTCCCTCCTCTGTCCAAACCCACTTCTTCCCCCTGCTTTTCATGGGGGTCAACCCTGATAACCATCTTGCATCCCAGATACATCTTGGCATCTACCTCCAAATAAGACAGTTGACACCGGGAATGCCCTCGACCAGCACTGAGCCTCCCTCCCACCCCTGCCTGGTGGCAGGGCCACAGTGGTCCAGGTGTTAAAGCTACTACTGGGAAGAATCAGGAGGGCAGGGGTGGGAGGGGAGCTCTGACGTGTGTCATGGATCATGCATTTGAGACACGTGGAGGACACAGGAGACACGAGGATACTGGGAATGGTAGCTGTTGCTAAGCACCACGGTGCTCTATGGCAAGGTGACAAGGGCCGCGGGTGAGTAAGAGGAGATGCGAAGCCCGTGTGAAACCCAGGGGCCTCTCTGAGGCTCCCATCTCCTCCTGCGAGGGCAGGACAGAAAAAGCCGGAGACCAAGCCCAGGACCCAGTAGTCTGAGCGGCTGAAGTTCAGGGAGGACTCAACGCCTGGTCAAGACCAGGAAAACAGGAACCCTGACGTATGGGACAGAGGCAGACGCCCCTGAAGGTTCCCACTCCCTAGCTCCTCTGACCCCTCAGAGCCTGTGGAAGCAGCTCACTCACAAGTCCCTAGCAAGAGTTAACAGCAAGACACTGCAGAGGGCTGTCTCCCTCACAACAACTCAGACCCCCTCAGGATCTGCCCCACCCTCCCCCCTGGCCATGAGGGTTAAGGATGTGTTGGGCTTGATAAAGGAGGAAAGGAGCTGTAGGACGCCTCCTGCACATCCTGGCGTGGCCTGAAGGAGCACACTTGGGACTCCTGTTGGATCAGAGACTGAAATGTAGGGCTGTCTGGGAGGAGTTCAGTGATTCGGTAGCACTCTCCTGAGACACAGATTAGCTCTCCTGGAGAGGAGACAGTGCAGACTCACCAGCAGGCGGCTTCTGGGAGCCTGAGCCAGTGGTGGCCACTCGGATCGAAGCTGAGATGCTAGGGCGCCATGACAGACAGTGATGAAGGGACTCCAAGGCTTGGGGAAATGGGCGCCTGGAGTGGACACACTGCGTCAGGCCAGAGGGCTGCCAGGTGATCATGCTCCAGGGAGAGGCCTGGAAGACATATCTACGGAGATCTGAGGGGTGCCAGCCTCACTAAAACATTTGTGGGGGCTGTCCTCTGGCAGGGAGCCAGGGCCGATGGCAGGAATGGCTGTCACCAGACCTGGCCTGCTGATAGCAAGGGGGACGTAGGACCCAACCAGGAAAGGCCAGGTGGCAGCCCTGATGCCCCAGGAGCCATCACAATGGCGGGCCAAGTCAGAGAGCAGCCACAGAAGCTGGGCCTGCAGAGAGTCATGACCCAGGGCCCAGGGCAGACGGGACAAGGGCACTTCTCAGTTCGTGCCAACAGAAGAAATCAAGTACAGATGAACCAAAGGCTGAGGGAGGTCCCAGCAAGAAAAAGTCATGATCCCTTGCCCAATTTCCTTTCCCAAGTCAATCTGTCGATGCAGAACCCGTTGACTGAAGAGTTGGCTGAGCCCCAAGGAAGGGGGACCCCACAACGTAACAGTAGGTACACATGGTAATATTTCCCCCCAGTTTTTCCACCAAAGGGACCTACGGCCACATTCTCAGCTAAATGCAATGGGGGAAGGGGAGCACCCAAACATTTTGAGGACTGCTGGTTGCAAGGCCGGAACGGATTTGATACCAGAGACATGAAGTGTCGTCATGGCCCCTACTACAGTGGGGCCTGTGCAAACCAGGGGATAATGGAGTCCCACCCAAGGTCCACCTTCCCGTGAAGCCATGGAGTCCACTGACCCACCTAAGAGTGATTTCTTTAATCTTCAAATGTGTAGTTGGGATTGACATACTTAGCAATGGGTGCATTTCTCACATTGGGTTCTTGGTCTGCAGGGTAAGAACCATCGGAATGAGGGAAACCAAATGGAAGTTTGTAATGAACCCCTCCTGGGGCGCCTGGGAGGGCTCAGTCGGTTAAGCATCCGACTCTTGGTTTCTGCTCAGGTCATGCTCTCAGGGTCATGAGATTGAGCCCAGCATTGGGCTCCGTGCTGGGCATGAAGCCTGCTTTAATTCTCCTTCTCCCTCTCTCTCTAGCCCTTCCTTTATTTATTTGAGTGAGAGAAAGTGAAAGAGAGAGAGAACACGAGTGGGGTGAGGGGCAGAGAGGGAGAAGCAGACTCCCCGCTGAGCAGGGATTCCGATCCGGGGCTTGATCCCCGGAATCCAGGATCATGACCTGAGCTGAAGGCAGATGCTTAACCAACTGAGCCACCCAGGTCCCCTGGGTAGCTCTATTTTTAACTTTTTGAGGAACCTCCATACTGTTTTCCAGAGTGGCTGCACCAGCCTGCATTCCCACCAACAGTGTAGGAGGGTTCCCCTCTCTCCACATCCTCGCCAACATCTGTCCTTTCCCGACTTGTTAATTTTAGCCATCCTGACCAGTGTGAGGTGATATCTCATTGTGGTTTTGATTTGTTTTTCCCTGATCTCGAGTGATGTTGAGCATTTTTTCATGTGTCTGTTGGCCGTTTGTATGTCTTCTTTGGAGAAATGTCTGTTCATGTCTTCTGCCGATTTCTTGACTGGATTATTTGTTTTTTGGGTGTTGAGTTTGGTAAGTTCTTTATAGATTTTGGATACTGGCAAGAATTACACTTTTTGAAAAACAACTCCTGGAGTCCTAGTTGGCCTAATAAACACAAGATGCCTGACCACATTACACCAAGTGGCCAGCCGCTCCAACCCCCACCATATGCTCTATCAGACGAAACAAGTCATCAGATCATATGGGCCAAGCAGCAGTCCACCATCACATGGAAATGGTGCATGGGGGACCAAACACCAGCAGGACCAGAGGGCACATGCTGCAGGAGCAGGTAGCCCACAGCCCCATGGCACCCACCGGTGTTGTCCCAGCACCCGTCCCTCTGCTCAGGTCTGTGCCTGTGTGGAGCAGGAAATGCCTGAATGCAGTTTACAAATGGGTCGGTTCAGTGTGAGAATGCAAGCCAAAGACAGGTGCCACCCTTCACTCAAGGGTGGCCTTGAAATTAGCAAGAGCTTCAGGTGGTCCTAGTGTGAAAAGAGGAGCAGACAGAAGTTATATATAGACTCATGAGTAGTGACAAGTGGCCTGGCTACTTGGTTAGGATCTTGAATGGAAAAAAAGAAAAGGTGGGGTGGGGAGTAGATCAGAGGCAAGGAATTCTCAGGCAGAACCGTGACGCACATACGGGAGTAGACGTGAAGGGTAGACCAGCAAACTGTCAGCGTAAGAGAGGCCCTAGGTAACGCAGCAGACAACGTAACCCAGCCACTTGACACCAGCCAGCCTCTGCCATGGGCCACCCCGGGGCTGGCACAACAGGGCACATGAAGGAAGCAAGTGGTGGCAGAAACGCAGGGTATACACGGGTCCAACAGCATAGCCTCCCACTTGTCAAACCTGAGAGCTAGACCTACTGCCACCACAGAACGTCCAACATGTCAGCACTAGAGACCGTTGCTGGCCCCTACCATGGAGCCATTCTTGCAGAAGACCAACCAGCCACTTCGTGGCACCTTTGACTCCCCTGGGCCATCTCCATTCAGCACTGCCTGTGGTTTGTTCATCCAAGAGTAGACACCTGCTTCCCCATGGGTTTGCCTCTCCTGCCAGCCAGACCTCAGTCAGCATCACTATCCGAGGGCTTAGGGTTCAACCCCTCAGCATGGAATCTCACATGACTCACATCAGTCCCGGGGAGCCAATTTCTAGCCAAAACACTGTGGGAGGGGACCCAGGACCAGGGGACCCACTGGCCGGAGCACACACCACACCTTTCAGAAGCTGCTGGCCTGACCATGTTGGACTGCCTATGAGGGGTGCCTCTGCGCCCCAGCTTGGAGTCAGGACTCTGTAAGGATGGGCTCACCTCCAGGACACGGCATGTACGCCGTACCCACCTGCTGTGTGCGCCTGTGTCCAACGGGTGGTGAAAACCCACGCATGGGAGCATCAGTCCAGGGACGGAAGCCCTGGCCCAACGGCCCGCTGGGAACTTGTGCTGCCTGTTCCTACACCTCTGGGCTAGAGGTTCTCATTCCCTAAAGGGACACCCTTTCACCAGGGGACACAGAAAGGGTCCCGTTAAATTGGAGCACGGGGCTGCACCCTGGGCAGTCGGGCATCTCAGGTCCACGCACAGCCAAGCAAGAAGAGCTACCTGTCCAGGCCGGATTGACTCCCATCCACGGGAAGACGGGCTGCTGGTGCACAACAGGGACAGGAGAGATGACATGTGGGACCAGGTGAGACACGTGGGCACCTTTTGGGCTTCCTGCCCAGTTGTGACCATCAGTGAATAAACAGAACAACCCTGGCCCTCCCCAGGCATGTGGACCCCAGGCCTCCGGGGAAGGAAGGCCTGAGTCACGCCTCCTGGTAAGCCCTGACCCAGCACTGCTGATGACGGAAGGTGGGGGGACCTAGGACAGATAATGGAGGAGGGACAGGATGAGGATCCGCCATGGCCCTGTGACCCACTGTGGTGCCAGGAGCTCTCATCTGCCCCATAACTTCCCTCCTTGGAGTCTCCCCCCCAGGGAGGGCCGTCACCAGGATTCCATGGGAGCTGCTCCCGAGATGGGTGTGGTGGCGCGGGGCTGAGCCTCACAGAGATGCACTGGCCAGGTGTCCCTTCCAGGAAGGACTGGCTGCCCAGGGGCAGGAGCGTGGGCACCCGACGGCCTGCAGCAGGCAGCTCCCACGGGAGTCAGCGAGTAAGAGCCAGGCTGTGACACTGGGGGCCATCTGGGCCCAGTGGGGGACCCTCCAGTGGGCAGTACCTGGTCTGATGGAGACATTCTGGAGCCTGCTGCATGCCCAGCCTCTCCCTCTGCCCAGTCCTGTTCCCGCCCTCTGCCTTTCAAAGCTGCCAAGCCCTGTCCCAGGGTCGGCCTCCAGACAACCTGACCCAAGACGCTGGCCAGGGGCTTGGGCTCTGTCTACTGATTTTAAGCAAGGGGCCAGCGGAGGGTGGGGGGTGGCTCCGCCGCAGTGAGAGGGCTGGGTGAGAGGCGGCTGGAGGAAGGAGAGCCGGCACATCTGAGGCAGAGTGGGGATCCAGTCCGGGTTGAGGTGATGCACTGCGTGTGGAGTGACGTCCTGTGATGTCAGGCTTGTCACGGGCTGCAGCGGTGCCCCCGAGGAGGGAGGAGAAGGCAGGGCAGGCTGGGGCAGGGGCTGAGCGCAGCTGGTGAGGGTTGTGTGAGTCATCCAGGTGGCAAGGCCCCGGGGCAGCTGCACCTGCAAGCCCAGAGCTCAGCGCTCGGCTGGTCGTGGGGTTCCGGGTGGTGGGAGCGAGGGATACGACAGCCAGTGTGGCCAGCTCCCCCAGGGATGCGTGTCAGGGGCATGAGACAGAGCGCCAAGGGGCTCCGGTGTTTATGGCCCGAGTCTGGGAAGAACTCCTCTTCCCATTAGGCCCTGACTGGGGACAGAAGTTGCAGGCCACGCTCAGTCTGGCTTACCCCTGCACGTCTTGCTCGCCATGCAGTTACAAAGTTCCTACTGTGTGCCTGCACCCCTAGCCTGGACGTGATCGGGGGGAGGCTGTTGGGGAGTCACAGCTAACCACGCCATGGCTCATCATGACCTCACACCGAGGGGCCCTCGTGGTCTCTGAGAGGAAGCAGCTAACGCCCTTCTTCTGAGGGTGTGCCTTCAACCCTCTGCCGTGTTGGGACCCAAGAAAAACAAAATACGGGGAGCCAAGGAGGTAAGAAGTTGGAGACGCAGCTCCCCCAACCCCAAGCTGTCTCTCAACTGGGGGATGTTCTCGATCCCCTTCCTGCTCCCAGGCATCTGCCCAGCCTTCCTCCAGAGGCCCGGCTCTTTCACATAAGAATTGAAAGCAGCTCACAGTGGCCCCACTTCCGTGAGCTTAGAGTCAGCGTCTGGCTTTCGAGGTTGTGAGTTTGAGCCCCACGTCAGGCGCAGAGACTGCTTAAATAAATAAACTTAAAAAAAAAAAAAATTTAAAGTCAGAGGCTAGAGCTCAGACATGTGGAGTTGCAGATTCTCGCACCCCCAGACACAGCTCTTTTTTCCTCCATGAAAAGACAGCTTTGGGGTTTTCTGTGTCCGTGGACATCTGAGATCTTTCAGAAGCAGAAGAGGGAAAGCATTCACCCTGAGCCCCATCTCTGTACCGGGAAATATACAAATACCAGGATATCACAGCCTTTCCAGAAAGTTGGGTTGTCCCCATTTCCAGGGTTCCAGAGGCCCAGGGAGTGGGGAATCCTGCCCACGAGCTGGTACCCAGCCATAAGGAGAAGCCGAGGAGCATCTTCTCGGGGAGGGTGGGGGAAGAGGTTGTCTTGAGGCCTGGAAGGGGGAGGCCATCAGTCAGCACCCCCAGTGAGAGGAGAGATCTGGAGTGAGGAGCAGGAAATGAGAAGAACACTCTTTCCTGGTTCCCACTGCTGCATGCTGGACCCAGGGCGGCCCTCACAGAGCCCACTTTCAGAGCAGTAGAGAGAATCAAGATTCCGGAAGCCCCCGGGACCAGGAGCATCTCTCGGTGGGATCCCTGGTTCCAGCTACAGATACCCACAGCAGAGGTGGTTCAGCCTGAGTGCACAGCCTGAGTCCGGCTTCACCAAATCTACGCTTGCTTCCGCCAACATCGCTGCAGCACCCACTGGCCAGCCTCTTCTGCCCACGCCCCTCCCTTCCTATAGTCCGCAGAAGAACTGGAGAAGAAGATGAAATTGTCCCCATCTTAGAGATAAGCAGGCGAGGCTCTCCTACTGCCTTCCCAAGCACGTGTGAAGTCAGAAATGGCAGAATAAGAAGAGTACAAATGTAGATAAAGGATTTAGGGCAAAAAGTCCATAAGAGTAAAATTCCCAAAACTGGGCTCCAGTTTTGGCACCAAGCTCCCTAGCGGCCAAAGCAAAAACAGATCCACAGTTTGTTTTGAGATTTACACTGCCCATGGAATGGAGCCATGTCAGGGTCTCGGGAGAAGCCAGGGACTATAACTTGCCCTTGGTCCCCCAGCCCAGGAGTGGAAAGGGTGGGATGCAGATCCCAGTCTCAGAGCCCCAAGCACTTGTCGGTGGCTTTGTGGAGCCTCTATGCCGTGTCAGGCTCTGCACCACTACAGGGGAGTCGAGCAAAAACCTCCTTCTACTGCAGGCCCTCAGGTTCCCATCCATCCCATCACCTGAAAAACAGCCTCTCAGCTGTTGACTGCAGACCAGACACGTGGACGTTTCCAGGTTGGGACAGAAAAGGGAAACGCTGTGCTCAGGATTCTATTTCAAGACCTCTGGAGCTGATGAGGTGAGCAGAGGTCCCTTGACAGCCACTTGACTCTGGGGGTACAAGAGTGGGGACGGTAGCTTAAGCCTGTTGCTGCCCTGCTTTGGGGACTCTGATCCTGGAAATGACCCCCAAAGAGGAGGAAAAAACGACTGGCCACAAGATGGGACAGCAGCACGCCTACCACGGAGAAACTAGAATTACCACAGCCTGGCCCCGGGGGGATCCAAGTGAGCCCTCCATTCCCACCTGGGGAGTAGCTCACGCATGCTGTGTGATGCGAGGGGCTGTGTGTGCCAAAAGGTCAAGGGGAAAGGGCAACACGGGGTAGGGGCGCCATGGCACAGCCCCAGAGACCTTGGAAGTGGATCATCTCCTCCCCAAACTCTGATCCTGGCCCCAGGTGAATCTATCGCCTCCACCCTCACCACCCCAATCTGCCACTCTTCCCATATTTCCTGTCTCTGGCAGAGACTTCCAGTTCTCTTTTTTCCTAGAGAATAGAACCCTGATTCTTATGGGGCACATGGCCATGCAAAATAAAGACTACATTTCCCAACCTTCCTTGCAGCCAAGTGTGGCCATGTGACTAAGTTCTGGCCAATGGGATGTGAGCAGGAGGGCACTCCGGGTTCCACTTCTGGGTCATGCTCTTAAAGGGGCAGTGTGAGTCTGCGCCTTTCCACTTCCCCGCCCTGACCCGCCGGAATGCCCCGCTGGTGGGAGCCATCCAGGACCAAGCCGATGAGGGCAAGATGCCAGGGATGGCAGGGGCCGTGACAGCTTCACAGAGCCCAGATGGACCCGCAGCCGGACCTCCGTGGGAGAGAAGTAAGTGCCTACCTTGTTTAAGGCACGGTTATTCTGAGTGCACCACAAGCAGCCCAGCCTATGTCCCAGCGAAGAAACCATGTCAACCGATGGTCACTCTGTCCCCGCATCTCCCAGGTCAGAAACCTGGGAGGTGTCCGTAGTGAAGCCACACCCATTCAAAATAATCACCGCTGCCGATCCCTGCGTGTTTGTTGCACACACTGAGGTCCTCACCTGTTTCCACATGGACCTCTGACGCCAACCCAAGAAGACATCGTGACTAGATTTACAGTTGAAAAGGCTGAGGGGCGCCTGGGGGGCTCAGTCGGTTCAGCCACCAACTCTTGATCTCAGCTCAGGTCTTGATCTCAGGGTTGTGAGGTCAAGCCCCACATTGGGCTCCACGCCGGGTGTGGAGTCTACCAAAAAGAAGAAGAAAAAAACCCCAAAAACACTGAGACTCAGAGAGGTCAGGCAACTTTCCAAGGTCACACAGCGAATGACCAACAGGGCCACTAGACTGGCAAATCCATTCTGCTAGTCTCCCCTTCCGCATCTCCCTCAAAGCCACTCACTCCTCTCCAGTCCCCCAGCTGCTGCCCTGGGCCTGGCCACCACGATCCCCTCCCACCTCGTGACCTTCCCTCTTATCCCAGAAATGCAGCCTGCATGCCTCAGGCAATGACCTTTCAAAGATAATCTGAGGGTATCACCACCCTGCTGGAGCCTGCTGTGGCTCCCCATTGCCTCAGGGTGAAGGCAGCTGCCTCACCACAAACTTCAAGGCCCTTGGTGGCCTGGTCCAGACCCGCCCACCCCACAGCCACCCTGACCCACACTGCCTACCCACCCCGCCCCGCCACTTCCCACAAGGACTCTGAGGCTCCGGTGGTAGGTTGGCTCACCAGGGACCCAGAGTTGTGGATCCCAGGAACTGGGACTCGAGCCCAGGTGATCCATCTTATGAGTCTACTCACTTTCCGTCTCACCTGATTCAGGCCTGGGTGAGGCCCTGAGCCTACACAGGACGTCCGGACTGGGGCCGCACTGTGTGGCGGGCGGGGCAGGTGGGAGCACTTCAGTCCCATAACAACGGGATAGGAGGCTCAGGGAGGTGAGGGGGCCTTAGCAAGGGTGCACGGCAGGGAGCACCCAAGAGGGTTGAGGCCAGGAGCCTAAGACACCCCTGCCTGAGCCCTGCTTCACCCCACTTTACTTGATTCACTCAACAGTGGTCTGGCCACAGGGAATTATGGGTCTATGCAGGGAAAACCTGGGCCTTCCGCTTCCTCCTGCATAAAACCTGGGTAAGTCCCATGAGTTCTCTGAGCTTCAGGTTCCCCACCTGTCACAGGCGTGGTAGCCCTGCACACGATCTATCGCTGTGCAGGTCAGCCCAGATGAAAGGGACCGGGGCAGGTGCCTGCAGAGACAATGGCTGGTGGTTCCTGTGTGTCCCCAGGCCTCCCGAAGGAGGAGGTATTCCAGGCAGGGCCTCGTGTGTGCAAAGGCCCTGCAGGGCACGGCCTGGAGGGTGGTGCACAGGGAGAGCGGGCTTGGCAGACTCCCCACTCAGCATTAAGCTCTCCCCATGGGAGCCTCTAACCCAAAAATGCCCCACTCACTGAGCTGAGGGCTCCTGCTCAAACTTGCAGTCTGCCCCACAAGTCATGCTCAAACAGTGGGTGTGCACGCCCTCCGTGCCTTCCTGGCCAGGTGTTCTGGGCACCCCCACCCTCATCTAAGAGTCCTGGGAGCGAGGGGTGGGCAGGAGGTAGCAGGAAGGCCCAGAGACAGGAGGGCCTCAGGGAGCCAGGCCAGGCACAGACCCCCCCCCCCCCCCCCCACCTGCATAGGAAGGGGGCTGTCAGAGGAGGCACAGCCCTCCCCCCCCCCCCCCCCCCAGCTGCTCTCCATAACTCAGAGGCCTCGAGAGTTCCTTTCCCCCCTGGGCCTCAGTTTCCCTAACTGTGACACAGGAACAGTAGATCCTGCCCTGCCCAAGGACAACCCAGGTCTGGAAGTGCCCAGTGACCTGGGCAGGCCACTACACAGCACCCTCCTGCCAAGGGTGGCTCCCACTACCGCTCGAACCCCCTCTCACCCCTCCCCACAGCTCCCCCTTGCAAAGGATCTCAGAGGGAGGACTGAGAGCAGGAGCGGGATCAACAGCAGCACTCTGGCTCCCAGGCCCTGGGGAGATGAAAGGGAGGAGGTCGGGGTGCAGGAATGGCGGCAGGCAGCCTGGGAGAGCACAGGTAAGGGGGGGGGCCTGTGGGGGGCTCTTGAAAACCCTCCTCAAAGCTGCACTGCTTCATTGTGGGGGAGGGTGGTGGTGACCCGGTGAGTCCTGACAGGCAGGCACCAGTGGAATCCTGGCTCTGTGGCTGTCGTGCCCGACTATCTCTGTACAAGGGGCCACTGCCCCCTGGCCCTGGTCTAGGAACAGAGTATGCTCTGCAGGCCTCGGTGGGGCTGCACAGGGAGCTCAATCCCAGGGGCCCACTGCACACTTGGCCCTGAGCCCCATGAGCTGAGCTGGGAGCCCAGAACCAGAGCCTGGGAGGGAGGCAAGAAGGGGAAGAAGGAAAGAGGGAGGGAGCAAGCGACTTTGTGTCCATTTTACAGATGAGGACACCCAGGCCCTGAGGAGCAGTGACCCCCCCCCCCCAGTGACACCCAAGGACCAAGGTTACCAGGATCTTTAAGCACTGCATATCCACTTGCAGGCTTCTTGCTAAATTGAACTGACTGTGAGCCCTGGAAGGGAACAGAGGTCATCCGAGGATGGCCAGGGCCTCTGAGGCCCACCCCACGCAGGGCCCTCCCCTGCTTATGTCCTGACATAGGGCTGATCCTCCTTACAGGAGTTCTTCAGCCTGGTCTGCAAGCAGAGCCTGAACCCTGGGTGTCTGACCTCATGGCAGGGACCACTGGGCAAAGAGAAGAGGAGGAAGGAGAGGGGAGAAGGGAGGAGGGCAGAAGGGGAGGGAGGGGGAGGAGAGAGGGGGGAAGGAAGATAAAGGAGAGGGAGGTAGATCAGGATTAGTGCTCTGCTTCTCCAGGAGGGCCCCATTCCCTGCCCCTGAGTCTCTGAGATCTAAGTCCCTAGAGAAGCTACAATCACAAATTCCAGGTCTGGGGCCCTGCTAGCCACCTCACCAGACCTAAGGTTGTAAGTCCTTCCCATTTCCTGGACCCATCCTCTGCAAACTCCTCTCCATTCACTCCTCCCTTGGCAAAATCTCACCTTCAGGGGCCTGGAGGCACATGACCTTTTGACTCATTCTTCACAGACAGATAGTTTTTCCTTTGGCTGAAATTGATCTGCCCCATAACTCTCCACCCTCACCCCAGCCCTGGTTCTGTCCACAGAGGACACAGAGAACAAGTCAGATCAATTTGTCCCCGAAAGTTTAAACACTTCCAGCTTTTCCAACCTCCCTTAGGAACTTCTATCAGAAACTCTCCCAATGGCATGTTTAAAATATCTCTCCAACATCATGTTTAAAATCATTCACAGTGAAGTTCTTTCTGTGGCTCTTATTTTAATCAGAAAACATAAACCAAATTTCTCAGTCAAAACATACATTCAGTGGAGAAGGCGTGAGACCACATAACTTTATGGTTTTACTGCTTAAACTCACTGCGTGATTCGGGTCACAAAATCCAAGACCACCCCTCCAGTGGTCTTTTTAAGTTAAAATTTTAATTTGCTTTATTCCACAAACATAATGATGGCAAGATCTGAAGTCCCAGCCATACACCAACACTCGTCCAACAGGCAAACAAGAGAGCATGTACAGAAATACAAAGCTAAAAGGGAAAAGCAGAGGGTATGGGTGATGATGATGACCTCTTCTAGCCTGAGTAAGCCCTGGAAGGTGGGGAAAGGGTGCTCCTGGCAGCAGGAACAGCAAGGGCAAAGGTTCAGGGTCAGAGCGAGCTCAGCATGTTCCAGCAAGGAGGGAAGTGGAAACAGGAGAGGTGGGAGGGCAGGTTGAACAGGAGAAAAAGTGGGTCTACATGGGAAGTCAACTGTGCAAATCACAGGAGCAGGCTTTCTCCTCCTCAGAGCAGAGAAAATGGTTTAAGGGAGGTTCTGGGTAGGAGGGTGGGGGCACTGAAGTTTGCAGAAGGGATAGGCCCAGGTGGGGAGGACAGAGACATAAATCAAGACCTGCACAGAGCTCTGGCTCACTCAGATGGGCTTGGGAGGCATCCCCTGCCACTACTCTGGGAAGGTGCAGGGGACCCACAGGGTACTAGAGCTGAGCCCAGACCCCTTCCCTCAGCAGAATGAGGAGCAGTAGTGAAGACCCTGGGGTGGGGCCCTTGCTCTCCTCTCTTTCCAGAGGGGGTGGTCCTGGGGCACCCCCATTCATTTCCTCTACCCAAACCTTATGCTGCTTCATGCACCAGACTTCTGGCTCAGGCAGGACCTCCACACTCTGGCTTGTCCTCTCAGGCCCAGGAAGTGGGGGACAGCTATTCTGGCCTCAGATCTGGTCACCACAGAGAGGCCAGAGCCCCACTCATGGAGCTGAGGTGGCCAAGGTCCCTGAGGATGCAGGGCCTTACACCTCCAGCCACACCCGCTTCTCTTCTTCCCACCTCCTTAGCCTCCAACCCTGTCTACAGGATCATGCCCCAGCTCCTAACTCTGCCTTTCTGGCTGTATCTCTTGCTGCTGTCTCCCTCATATTTCTGGGAAACTTGACTTGCATCTCACTCTCTCCACACATTTGCTCAGCTCTTCCCACAGTCTAGAATGCCTGTACCACAGCCCCTTCCCCAGGAAAGTCTTATTTATTCCTCAGAGCCTATCTCCTACAGATACCCTTTCCCAATCCCTATCACACCCACGCAGAAATAGATGTGGTGCCTCCCTCCTCAAGATCTTCACAGGTCTTACTGGATTCTGTTCTGACATTTGTGTAAGTGCTTAGAACATAGTGATCACCATATAGATGATTATTGATCACTAATTTTTCCAGTGTATTTCCATGATGTTTCCTGTAAGTCTTTGTCTATTCTAGACGTTAATCCCTGGTCAGTTTTGGATGTTGCGGGTAAACTCTCTTCATCTGTCACCTACCTGTTAAATTTGCTTACAACACAGATTTGGAATTTCAGATCAGGGATTTAAAATAACTATGATCAATATGCTAATAGTTCTAATGGAAAAAGTAGACAACATGCAATAAGTGATAGGTAATATCAGCAGAGAGATAGAAGCCCTAAGAAAAAATCCAAAGGAAATTCTAAAAATGAAAAACACTATAACAGAAATGAAGAATGCCTTTGATGGGTTCATCAGTAGATTGGACACAGCCAAGGAAAGAATTAATGCACTTGAAAATATGCCCATAGAAACTTCCCAGACTGAAATGTAAAGAGGAAAAAAAATGTAAAGAATGAACAAGAGAGAGCAGAACACCCAAGAACTGTGGAGCAGTTTCAAAAGGTGTAATAGACACATAATTGCAACACCACAAGGAGAAGAGATAATGAAGCAGAAGAAATATCTGAAGTAATAATGGCTGAGAACTTTCCAAAATTAATGAAAGACAGCTAACCACAAATCCAGGAAACTCCGACAATACCAAGCAAGAAAAACACCCAAAAATCTATACTTAAACATATCATATTTAAGCTGGAGAAAAAGAGAAAATTTTGAAAGAAGCAAAAGGAAAAAGGTGCTTTACCTAGAGAGAAAAAAGGATTAGAATTACATCAGATTTCTCTTCAGAAAGCAAGCAAGAAGAGAATGGAGTGAAATATTTAAAGTTTTTTTTTTTAAGATTTTATTTATTTATTTGACAGAGACACAGCGAGAGAGGGGACACAAACAGAGGGAGTGGGAGGGGGAGAAGCAGGCCTCCCGCTGAGCAGGGAGCCCGATGCGGGGCTTGATCCCAGGACCCTGGGATCATGACCTGAGCTGAAGGCAGACGCTTAACAACTGAGCCACCCAGGTGCCCCAATATTTAAAGGGTTTAAAGAAAAAACTCACTGACCTATAATTCTTTTTTTTTTTTTCTGACCTATAATTCTATATCCAGCAAAACTATCCTTCAAAAATGAGGCCTGGGTCAGTCAGTTAAGCATCTGCCTTCGGCTCAGGTCATGATCCCAGGTCCTGGGATCGAGTCTGGCATAGGGCTCGTTGCTCAGCAGGGAGTCTGCTTCTCCCTCTGCCTACCACTCCTCCTGCTTGTGCTCTGTCTCTCTCTCTCTCTGACAAATAAATCTTAAAAAAAAACTTTTTCAGACAAATAAAAATTGAAAGAATTCATTACCACCAGATCGGTCTTGCAAGAAATGTTAAAAGAAGTTCTTCAAGAAGAAAGGGGAAAAAAAAAAAAAAAAAAAAAATATATAAATATATATATATATATATATATATATGTCAGAAACTTGAACCTACGCTTAAAAAAAAGGGAAAACATCAGAGAAGGACTTTTAAAAGGTAAAGTAAAATATTTTCTTTTTCTTATTCTTAATTAATCTAACAAATATTTGTTTAAATTAGTAATATTAACAATGTATCCTGTGCTTATAGCATATGGATAAGTGAAATTAATGACAGCAATTTTAAAAGAATATGGGAAGGAGAAATTGGGAACAATCTGTTATAAGGTACTTGCACTATATGTGAAGTAGTGTAGTGTTACTTGGAGGTGGACTTCAATTAGTTATAAAAGTATATTGCAGGGGGGCGCCTGGGTGGCTCAGTTGGTTAAGCGACTGCCTTCAGCTCAGGTCATGATCCTGGAGTCCCACATCGGGCTCCCTGCTCTGCAGGGAGTCTGCTCCTCCCTCTGACCCTCCCCCCCTCATGTGCTCTCTCTCTCATTCTCTCTCTCAAATAAATAAATAAATAAAATCTAAAAAAAAAAAAAAAAGTATATTGCAGGGGCCCCTGGGTGGCTCAGTCGTTAAGCGTCTGCCTTCAGCTCGGGTCATGATCCCAGCGTCCTGGGATCAAGCCCCGCATCGGGCTCCCTGCTTGGCGGGAAGCCTGCTTCTCCCTCTCCCACTCTCCCTGCTTGTGTTCCCTCTCTCACTGCATCTCTATCAAATAAATAAAAAATCTTAAAAAAAAAAAAAAAGTATATTGCAAACTCTAGGGCAATCACTAAAATTTTTTTAAAGTGAAGAGAGAAAATGGAATCATTAAAAAATGCTCAATTAAAACAGAAGGCAGAAAAAGAGAAGAAAAAAGAAACAAAGAACAAGGGCAATGAATACAAAACCATTACAAGCATGGTAGATATTCATCCAGCTCTATCAATAACCACTTTAAATGTGAATGCCCTAAATACACCAATTAAAAGTAGACTGAGAAAACAAGACCCAACTCTATGGTATCAACAGGAAATCCATCTTAAATATAATGACACATATAAATTAAAAGCAAAAAAAAGCAGAGATGGAGAAAGTTATACAATGCTAACACAAATCAAGAAAGCTGATGTAGCTTTATTAATTTCAGACAAAGCAGACTTCAAGGCAAAGAAAATTATCAGGGATAAGGAAAGACATTACATAATGATAAAGGTGTCAATTCTTCAAGAAGGTGTAACAGTGGGCGCCTGGGTGGCTCAGTCGTTGAGCGTCTGCCTTCGGCTCAGGTCATGATCCCAGGGTCCTGGGATCGAGTCCCACATCGGGCTCCCTGCTCCGCGGGAAGCCTGCTTCTCCCTCTCCCACTCCCCCTGCTTGTGTTCCTGCTCTCACTATGTCTCTCTCTGTCAAATAAATAAAATCTTTAAAAAAAAAAAAAAAAAAGAAGGTGTAACAGTCCTTAATGTGTTTGCACCTCACAACACAGTGTCAAAATGCATGAAGCAAAAACCGATAGAACTACATGGAGAGATGGACAAGTCCACTATTATAGTTGGAGATTTCAACATCCTTATTTCAGTAATTAATACATGAAGCATGCAGAAAATCAGTAAGGATATACTTGACCTCAACAGCACTATCAATCAACTCAATTGAAACTATCCTATATGATACTATGGTGGTGGATACATGACATGATGCATTTTGTCAAAACCCACAAAACTATACAGCATAAAAAATGAAACCTAATACATGCACATTTTTAAAATCATTTAGGAGGTTGGGGGAATCCCAGGAAGGAATGCAGACCATAAGAACAGAATCTAGGTATATTTGTCAAATGTATAAAACAACCTCAGTGAAAGGGATGGAGGGAAAATATGCTAACCCAAAATAATTTTGGAGACGCGTGGAGTCCGTAAGTCTAAAAGGAACTGCACATAACACTGTACTCTTGCTGACCACTGTTTCCCATGTGGGACAGTATTAATTCTGATACTGCTATACATGTACAGCAGAAGTGCACAATTAAGTCAAGGGATGGTGGGCGGTAGAATCCAGGTTTCTCACTGTTGGAGTTGTAGAATGTTGGGAATTCACAGACAAGCAAGGGGAGGAGGCTAGAATGATTCATGGGGAAATGGATTGGATTTGGAGGCATCAGCATGAATGCGTGTTGAGTTTAGGAATAGATACAGATGCTTACATGCAGATATGTATGTATACATGGGTTCCTATACACACGTGTGTCCCTTCTTCTGTCAACTGAGAGGGCCTTGAAGCAACAACAGTGAGTACATCCAGAAGGCAGATCTTGGTTTTTTATACCATTTTCCAGTAAAAGGAACCAGAGCCCCTTGAAGAAATGACCAATTCTGAAGCTGGGACAGGAAATATACAAAATGAACCTGGAGCATCTTATAGTGCCAGAAAGTAAGGAAGTGCTAAAACAAAAACAAACAAACAAAAACAAAAACCTACCTGCATTGATGGGGGCATGTCAGAAGGACACAGGAGACAACTGAAAGAGCTCCCAATAGCCAAAGCTGAAACAATTCATGCAACAAGATTGATTACTACTGGATTATACTGCAAACTACAAATAAATCTCCACGAGTCCACACTGATATAAATAAAGGATTGAACAAATAAATAAATGTGGGAGAAGAGACAAATCTCCCTTGCAGAAGAATCCCAAATAATTTATATAGTTTTCCCCTAGGGAGGGAAGCATAATTCTCCACTCCTTAAGTTTGGGCTGAAGGGTGACATCCTTCTCTACAACTACTATGGAAGCGAGGGAGGGTGACTTTACAATGGAGAAATCTGATAAATACCTCAGCAAGGTGACCAAGGTCAACATCAACAGTGATAAGTCATATTGATACTATGTACCCTTGATAGAATGTGATGAGAATGGTGCATTTTCTCTGGTCTTTTCCCCCAAACTCCAGTCTAATCCTCAGAAAAACATCAGACAAATCTTAACTGAGGAACATTCTACAAAATATCTGACCAGTACATCTCAAGAGTACCAAATTCATCAAAAACAAGGACAGTCTGAGAAACTCTCACTGCCAAGAGGAGCCTAAAGAGACATGAAAAGTAAGTGGGCTAAGACCCTGGGACAGAAGAGGACATTGGGTAAAAACTAATGAAGTCCAAATGAACCAGTCATTAGTACTACGTGCCAGTACTGGTTTATTAATTGTAATAGAACAAAAGAGGAAAGAGTCAGTAACCTCAAAAAGTTCAATAGAAATCAGAGAGAAATAGGGTTGAAAAGAAATGAGCAGAGCTTCAGGGACCTGTGGGGCAATGTCGAAAGGCCATCCATAAATATAATTGGAGCCACAAAAAAAGAAGGAAGAGAAAATGGGGAAGAATAAATATTTAAAGAAATAATGCCCAAGATTTCCCAAATGTAGTGAAAGGCAAAAATTTAAGGATTCAAGAAGCTCAGTAGACTCCAAACAGAATAATAATTTTTAAAAAGTGCCTGAGCACACAATAGTTGAACTGCTAAAAACAAAAATAAAGAGGAAAGTCATAAAAAGAGCCAGAAACCACAATTACATACAATAGAACAAAAATTCAAAAACCACTGATTTCTCATCAGAAACTATGGAGATGAGAAGACAGAAGAACATCTTTCAAATGCTGAAAGAAAAAAACTTTCCTCTTTAACCAAAGAAAGTATCCTTCCAGAATGAAGGTGAAATAAGAACATTTTCAGAGGAAGAGAATTTGTATATAGCACACCTGCCCTGCAAGAAATCCTACAGGAATTTCTTCAGGCTGAAGGGAAATGATACCAGATGGAAACTCAGATCTTTGGGAAGGAATAGAGAGCCTCAAAAATGATGAGTATTTGGTAATTTTTTTTTTTTTTTTATTAAAGATTTTTTTTTTTTTAATTTATTTATTTGAGAGAGAGAGAATGAGAGAGAGCAAGCACATGAGAGGGGGGAGGGTCAGAGGGAGAAGCAGACTCCCTGCCGAGCAGGGAGCCCGATGCGGGACTCGATCCAGGGACTCCAGGATCATGACCTGAGCCGAAGGCAGTCGCTTAACCAACTGAGCCACCCAGGCGCCCCGTATTTGGTAATTTTTTAACTTCTTATTTCTTAAAAGTAGATAAGGCTTTTTAAAGCAAACTCCCATTTTCCTGTTACAATGTGTGTTGACATATTACATATAACAACGATAACATAAAGGATGGGGGAAGTGACAAATGGATGCATATGGTTGCAAGATTTCTACTGTACTTGAAGTGGTAAAATATTCATTCTAAGTAGACTGGAAAAAGATAAGAATGCATATTTTAATCCCTGGAACGACTATTAAAGAAATATTTTAGGGGCACCTGGGTGGCTCAGTCAGTTAAGCCAATTCTTGATTTCAGCTCAGGTCATGCTCTCAGTGTTGTAGGATTGAGCCCTGCATTGGGCTCTGCACTGGGCGTGGAGCCTGCTTAGGATTCTCTCTCTCCCTCTCTCTCTGCCCCTCCCACCCTACTCACACTCTATATCTCTCTCTCTCTCTCTCAAAAATTAATTAATTAATTAATTTTAATACAAGAAGGTATAGCTAAAAATGCCAATAGATAAGTTAAAATAAAACTCTGAAAGATATTCAAATTATCCCAAAGAAGACCCCCCCCCCAAAAAAAAAAAGAATCACAGGAAACAAAAACAAAAGGGACAATCAGAAAACAAATAATAAAATGAGAGACATACATGAACCAAATACTACAATTAAAAGGCAGGGCCTATCAGAATGGATACAAAAGCAAGAACCAACCAAGTGATATTCTTGGGGCACCTGGGTGGCTCAGTCGGTTAAGTGTCTGCCTTCAGCTCAGGTCATGATCCCAGGGTCCTGGAATTGAGCCCTGCATTGGGCTCCCTGCTCAGTGGGGAGTCTGCTTCTCCCTCTGCCTCTCCCCACCGACTTGTGCTCTCTCTCTCTCTCTCACTTCTCTCTCTCTCAAATAAATAAATAAAATCTTTAAAAAATAAATAAAAAATCAAAGTGATATTCTCTAAATATAAAGACACAGAATGGTGGGAAGTAAATGGACATGAAGACAGAGAGAGAAAAAAAGTAAGTATAAAATGCTGAAATCATTATATTAATATTAGATTAAAAAAAGACTTCAAGACCAAGGGTTTTGCTAGAGATAATTAAGATCAATCCATGAAGATAAAAGGGTCACTTCATCAGAAAGACATAACAAACATTAGGGTATTCATATAATAATAAAACTTCAAAATATATGAAGCAAAATTTAACAGAATTTAAAGGGAAAATAGACAACTCTTTAATAGTTATTAGAGATTTTAACTACACTCTCTCAGACCTAAATGACATAGATGATCTGAACAATACCATCAACCACCTTGACCTAACTGATATTTATGGGACACCACATCTAACAACTACAGAGTCCACATCCTTTTCAAGGGCATTCATCAAAATAGACCATATGCTGAGCTATAAAACAAAGTTCAATAAATTTAAAAGGACTGAAATCAGACAGAGTATATCTGACCACAGTGGAATTAAATCCAATAATATAATATCTAGGAAACCCACAGATATTTTGGAATCAAAAAACACACTTCTAAATAATGAATGAAAGAAATCACAAGAACTGAATAATGGTGAAAATATGACATGTCAAAATTTATGGGATGTAGCTAAAAGAGCACTTAGAGGCCAATGTATAGCTTTAAAAGCTTATAAAGAAAAAAGAGAACTATAATAATCAGTGACCTAAGGCTACAAGAAGCTAAAAGAGAAGACTAAGGAAACTGAATAAAGAAAGAAGGAAAGCAATAACACAGAGCAGAAATCAACAAAGTAGGAAACAGTGGAGACAATTAACAAGGCCAAACATTGGCTCTTTGAAAAGATGAACACAATTGATAAACCTGTAGCAAGATTGATCATGAAAAAGAAAACATAAATTACCCATACCAGAAATTAAGGAGATTATCACTACAGATCCTGCATACAACTTTATGCCAGCAAATCCAACAACTTAGATGAAATGGTCAAATTCCTTTGAAAAAAAAATTGCAACTTAATCAAAACTGATACAGATGAAATAGAAAATCTAAATAGCCCTATATTTACTCCAGGCCCAGATGTTTTCATTGGTGAATTATATCAAACATTGAAGGAAGAAATAATACTAAGTTTATAGAAGCTCTTTCAGGAAATAGAGGATAAAGGGAACACTTTTTATTTTAAGGGCTAGCATAATCTTAATCCCAAACCCTGATAAAGACATTGTAAAAAAAAAAAAAAAAAAAAAATCACAGACCAATATCTTTCATAAAAATATAGAAACAGGGACGCCTGGGTGGCTCAGTCAATTAAGCATCTGCCTTCGGCTCAGGTCATGATCCCAGAGTCCCGGGATCGAGTCCCACATTGGGCTCCTTGCTCAGCGGGGAGCCTGCTTCTCCCTCTGCCTGCAGCTCCCCCTGCTTATGCGCACTCTCTCTCTCTCTCTGTCAAACAAATAAATAAAATCTTTATAAAAATATATAGAAACAAAAATTATTAAGATATTAGCAAATAGAATCCAACAATATATTAAAAAGGCCCAGGGATTTATCCCAGGATAATAAAGATGTTTTAACCCTTGAAAACCAACATAATTTATGCCATATCAAAAGAAGAAAGGAGAACATTTAAAACATGATCAATTCAATACATATACCTGATAACAATCTCAGAAAACTAAGAATAAAGGGAATTTTCCTGGGGGCACCTGGGTGGCTCAGTCAGTTAAGCAACCAACTCTTGAGCTCAGCTCAGGTCTTAATCTCAGGGTCATGAGTTCAAGCCCTGCACTGGGCTCCACATTGGGTGTGGAACCTACTTTAAAAAGGGGGGGGGAATTTTCCTACACCCAATCTAAGAAAAACTTGGCTAACCTCATACTTAATGCTGAAATATTGACACTTCCCACCTAAGATTGGGAACAAGGCCAGGATATCCACTCTCACCACTTCTATTCAACATTATACTGGAGGTCCTGGCATTGTAATTAGGAAAGAAAAATTAAATAAAAGGCATAAAGATTGAAGTCAGAACAGCAAAACCATCTCTCTGGCAGATGTCATGTGTGCTTACGCAACAGGACATTCTGTCTGACCAAACTGAGCGGGAGAGCCTGGAAGGCTGAGACCCAACACCGGGGTTGCCAAGAGGCCGGAGCTCGGTCCAGGCGGGAAACTTTGGGGCAGAACTCAGACCCCTCCTCATTGTTGTCAAGGGGTCGTGGGGGTCACCTGGCACTGTCAGCATTAACTAAGCAGTATCGGGGACCCACAGGGCCAGATGCGCTGTCCCTTTGCAATGCAGACAGGTTCAGGGAGCCCTGGCTGTGAGTCCTGACAACGTTGCTACCATTTTCTCCAAGCAGGAGATCAGGAGCCCTGACCTGGAACAGCACGGTTGGCCCAGGGTGTGCAGAGATGGGTCGTTTGCAGACCTGAGCAGAAAGACGCAGGCATGCAGCCCAGAACTTTCATGTGTGTAAAAGGAAGCACATCCTCTCTACCTGGCACCAAACTGCTGGTGGGCCCCAAAACTCTGCAACACATTTTAATCAAGTTGCTGGTATAGACAGAAGATCTACACAACACATTTTTCCTGGGTCCTGCACACAGTGGGACAGCCCTGGTTTCCTAATCTGAGAAGTGGGTGAGCGGCATGCCCTCTCAATGGTGTGAAAATTGCATGAAGGCGAGATGCCCAGCGAAGAGGACACTCAACAAACATTAACCTCTGTGGTGGCTGCTCTTCCTCCAGCCTCCCTACACCTGGAGGCCCTGGGGAGGAGGCAGAACCTCGAGGTCCCTCCAGCCAATCAGGAGAACGCCCCACTCCCCCAACCCACACCATTGCTCCTGCAGTTTCCTTTCCTGAAATGCCCTTCCCCCTCACTGCTTGGCCAAATTCTGCTGCTTCCTTAATGCCTGACTCAACCATGCCTCCTCGGGGAGCTCTGTGCCACCCCAGGCAGGCAGGAAGAGCACTGGCCATCTTGTGCTCTGGAGGCCCAGCCCCCCTCCACCCCATCCACTGTGGTCATTGAGGCACTGCTTAGCCCAGACTATGAGGCCAAACCTGGATTTACAGACCCTGGGCTACGAGATGTTGAGACCATCCCCTACCCCCTTTGGACCCCAGCATTCTCATGGGCACAGAGGGATAAGACCCCATTCCCAGGGGCTTTGAGAGGATGTGGGGGACAACCTGTCCACTTCTGAGGACAGGGCACTCAACGCTTTGTATTATTCTTTCTTTCATCCGTGCTGTGTGCCAGACCCAGGGCAGGCCTTGGGATGAGAATCAGTCACAGCCCTCAGGTTGCTCCTGGGGTGAACATCAACCAGACAGTATCATGAAGCGTGAAAAACACTGGGGGTTCCAAAGAAGGCCTGAGGCAGCCAGGAGGGCTTCCAGGAAGAGATGACACCTGAGCTCTGCTATCTTGTAAACTCATATTTATTAAGCATCGTGCCAGGTACTGAGTTACCCACGTCAGATGTGTTATCTCAGCCATGCCTCCCAGCACCTGCAAGACAGGTACAATGATTACTATCCCTACTTTACAGATGGGAAAACTGAGGTTTAGTGGGGGAAGTCCCTTGCTTGGGTCACACCCATGGTGTGAGTCAGGTAGAAGAAGGTGGGAGAAGTTCAAGGTGGAGGGGACAGAGGAAACAGCAGTGTTGGGAGGGGAAGAGACTGGGTGTTGGGAGTAGAGGGGCCACTCCTGGGCAGTTTGCATGGCCAGAGCATGGGTGGGAGGCCAGGAGTTGTGAGAGCAGGGGCTGAAGAAGGGGCGGGTGGGGGGTGTCAGTCTGGGCACAGGGACAGCAGGAAGCCATAGATGGTGGTTGACAGGAGGCATCTGGTCAGGTGGGTGGTTTAGATAGATGGGTAAGAGGGTAACATCTTAGAAGGGGGAAATGTAGATGTGAGGACAAGGGAGAGGACAGTGCAGGCCTGAGGGCTGGTGGTCTGGAGCCTGGGGGTCACTCCTGGCTCTCAGAGCAAGGATGGGGAGGTGAGGAGCATCTGTTCCTAGGTCTGAGGAAAGCTTTCATTTTCCATCATTAGGACGACACCACCCCCTGCTCCAGACTCGTGGCCACCTGCCTGCGGACACCCCATGGGATGGTGAGTGGGCAGCTCTGTCCTAAACCTGCATCATCCAGCTCCTTCCAGCCTCCTCCATCCCCACCCTCCCCATCTCAGCAGATGGTGCCTCCTCCCTTCCAGGGCTCAGACGCAAACTTGGGAGTCACCTTTGACTTCTGTCTTTCACTTTTACCTTCAACCGATTGTGTAGTTCTGTTGTCTCCTCCATGTCCGAAGTTTACCCCAAATCTAACCAGTCCTCACCTCCACAACCACCCTGGTCTGAGCCATCACTGCCTCTCAGCCAGCCACCTGCTTCTGCCCCCAGGCTCCTGGGAGCATCCTCAAGTCCTAAGTTAAATCACATCACTGTGCACAGTCCTCACCTTATGGCCACAGCAGGGCTGCCCCCAACACCACCATGCCTCCTTGACCTCACCATCTACCACTTTCTTTCCCCTCCGTCAATCACCTTGGTTTGCCTCAAACTCACTGGGCAAGGTCTGCCTCAGGACCTTTGCACTTGCTGTTCCTTGCCTAAAATGTTCTCTCCTGAGACAGACATGTGACTTGTCCACTCTATTTATTCTGTTTAAATGTCACCTCTTCGGCTCTTCTGGGACCTCCCTTCTTATTCACCAACCCCTCACCTGGAGTTTCTTACACCTGGAGTTTCTTCATAGCACTTAGTCTTCACATTGTATTAGGTAATTATTTGCTTATTTCTTCCCTGCCTGCCTTTCTCTCTAGATTGTCAGAGTCCTGATCCTATTTATTGCTGGAACCCCAGTGCCTAGAAGGGGTCTGGCACACAGTAAGGCAGAACTTAAAGTCATTGAATGAATAAATGAATGAATGAATGAATGAATGACGATTGCAGTTGATATTCCTGGCACTTTCCCATCCATAGCATTCTTTCACATCCATGGTTTTCCTGGATCATCATCAGGAATGAGAGGCTCAGAGAGGGTGAGAGACTTGTGCAAAGCCACCCAGCTCAAACGCTGCCCCTGAGTCTATTTGGGCACCCCCCCCCTTGTGGGGTTCTGGATGTGTTTGGTGACCCCAGTGGCCTGTGGAGTAAGGAGAAAAATCATCTCATGCTGGAGGAGGCAAGGTGCTCCTCCAGGGACACTGGGCAGGTGGGCCGTGGACAAGAGCCAGGCTGGAGGTCCCACAGGCCTGAATTATTGGTCCCTGGGCTAGTTGGGTTCCCTGGGTTCCCATTTCCTCATCTGTAAAATGTAAGTTCCTGCATAAGAACAACATGATTAAGAAGAGCAGGCATCACTGCAGGTTCAAGGGCATGGTTTCTGGTGTCAGGCTGCCCAGATCCCCCACCTACTGGCTACATGACCTGGGCAATCTACATAACCACTCTGTGCCTCAGTGATCTCATCTGTAGAGTGGGCATAGTGATTTCTACCTACCTGACAGGGCTGATGCAGGATTAAATAAATTGATACATGAAAGTGCTTAGCATAATGCCTGGCCTGTGATAAAAACTCAGACGTTGTTAGTAGTAATAGCAATAATAATAATAATAAGAGAGAGACTGCACATGGTTTTGTGTGACTGAGCAAGATGGTGCCTGGTACCGACTCCTGGTTAGTTCTCATTAACTCTTGAAGACCCCAGGGAATAACCACCACGCAGATGTTAGTACAGGGGCTGGAGCTCCCATTCATTCCCTGACATGCCCCTCCCTCCTCGTTGTCCTGACCAACCGGGCCTCCCAGCCCACAGGTAAATTATGGCTTGTCTCCTCTGTGGTTCAGAGTAGGAAGCAAGGTGGAAGACACAGGGACTCACCCAAGGTCACACAGAGAGTGCTGTTGGGGGTCAGGATTCATCCTCCTCAGAAAGGCTCCCCTGACCCCTGCCACAACCTGCTCTGGCTTCTCTGTCGTATGCTCATGTAACAGCCTAACCCTCACCTACCAGATCAGTCATCACACCTGTGGTCATGTCTACCGTGTGACTTCCCTGCAAGAGCCAGAGCTATTCATGCAAAATTCCCTGCACTTGAGCCTGCCCAGAGCTGGTTCTCAGTAAATATTTATTGAATGGATAAGCAGATGGGCAGGAGATGGATGGATGGATGGATGGATGGATGGATGCATAGATGGATGGATGGATGGATGGATGGATGGCTGCATAGATGGATGGATGGATAGATGGATGGATGGATGGATGGATGGATGCATAGATGGATGGATGGATGCACAGATGGATGGATAGATGGATGGATGGGTGGATGGATGGATGAATGAATGCATGGATGGATGGATGCATGGATGGATGCATGGATGGATAGATGGATGGATGGATGGATGGATGGATGGATGCATGGATGGATAGATGGATAGATGGGTAGATGGGTGGGTAGATGAGCTCCTGAATGAATGAGTAGATGGGTGGATGGATAGGTGTGTAGATGGACAGATGGACTCCAGTAACAGTGCTCTCCCAGTGACATCTCACTGAGTGTTTCCCCAATACCTGAAAGACAAAGAGGCTTGGATGTTCCCTCAGATCTAAAAGAGACTCTAAAATCTTATGGGTCAAATGCACCTGACCTCAGTGGGCCTCAGCCTCTCCACAGGTGAAGGCACAACCAGCCCGCCTATATTTCCAGATTCCCAAGATGAGCCGGTGCAAGGACAAGCACAGTAGCACCTGGAGAACAGTAAGTGCTGCAAAGAGCTTGTCAGACGATGTCAGCTTTGGCAAGGGTGCCAAGGGCGCGTCAGTGAGCCGGGGCCTGCCAGGTCTGCTCGGGGAGTGTGCATGGGCATGCCCTGCTGACAGGCACTCGTGCTCTCTGACCCAGTCATCCCACTTCTAGGAATGGACCCTAAGGAGGTAATCAAGGATTCCCACAGAGACCTAAGCACAGGATGGCCACCGTGGTGTTGTCCACGAAGGGGACAGGTTCAAGCAATCACCGGCTCAGCCTCCGGAGCACCAGGCACGTCTCTGCCGGGGAATAGTATGCAGCTGTGCAAAGCCAGGTGTTTGAAGAATGGCTCGATGACATGTGGAAATGCTTGAAACGGACACTTGTGAAAAGAATCGAGATAGCAGACCACATGTGGAGTAAGGTCTCATGCCTCCTGGGGGGAAAGAGTCTCCTTTTGAGCATTTGCATGGAAAAAGTCCTAGATGGATATATACCCAAATGACTGGTTGTCTCTAGATAGGGGGGTCGGGGGGGTGGGTTTTCTTCCTGGGAGTTTATCCATATAGGGTGCAGACAAGACGAGTGGCCCTCGATCTCTGACTTTTTCCCCAGGGGCCAAGCAGGAAAGCCCCCGCTCTGCCCTCCCAGAAGCAGGGGTCCAAGGTCAGGTAGCAGGGCAGAGGATGACCGGGCCTCTCTGCCCCTGAACTAGAGACCTCTCCCTCTCCAACCTCGGGTGTGTAAACCTCCAGGCCCCGCCGCATGCCTCAGGGGATGAGATTATGACATCTTGCTCACTTGCCTGCTTTGCTATTTTGTTTTTAACCTTGCACATTTTCTACAATAAGCAAGAACAACTTTGCTGATCGGGAAAGAAGCAGAGCCATGGTGAAGCCAGCCAGGGGCGTTGGCTGGCTCTGGATTTATCCAGACCCCCGCCCCCCTCATGCCTGCCTGTCCGGGGCCTGCTCCAACCTGCACTGGGGCAGAAGCAAGAACCAGCACTGGGAGCCAACAGACAGTGTGGAGCCTGGCTCTGCCCCTTGCCAGCTGAGGGTCATGGAGCTCCTTCCACCAAGACTCAGTTTCCCCACGTATGCAGTGAAGATACTCACACTCAAACACGCAGTGGATATTCTTGGAAGGAAAGAATGAGGGAAGGAGGGCATTCCTGACTCTCCCAGGCCTGGGGGCATAGGCCCATTTCCCAGCCCACCCACCCTGCTAAAGAAAGCTTGCCCAGGGGAGAGGTGGAGGAGAGAGGGAGAAGGGGCATCAAGGGGGGACCCGGATGGGTGGGGGGACAGAAGGGGGAAGGGAGGAGAGTGGGAAAAGGGGAAGGAGGGGGGACAGGGAGGAGAGGGGGGTGGGAAGGGAAAAGAGGAGGAGAGGGGGAGGGCAGACAGGGAGGGGGGGGAAGAGGGGAAGAGGAGGGGGAGGAGGGACAGGGAGGAGAGAGGGATAGGAAGGGGGAAAGAGGAAGACAGCAGGGGGGAAGAAGGAGGGACTGGGGGGAGGAGGAGGGGGAGGGGGGACAGAGAGGAGAGGGGATGGAGTGGAATCAAACTGGAGCAGAGTCACTTGACCCACCCGCCTCCCTACACGCAGGGTGGGGTGGGCTCTAGAAACGGGGGGAGCAGCTGGTTCAGGGACAGAGACGAAGGCGAGATCAGGACCCGATCAGAACGTGGTAGGTGCGTGAGTCTCTGTAATTAACGCGCTGCTGTCTCAATTTATGAGAAATATATAAGACATGTAATTGCCTTTGTATTTTGGACACTCATTAGGAGAATAATAAATGTTATTATTTATTAATAGGGCAATGAATCATTCAGGTTTTTAAATTAAACATTAAAGCGCTCACAAATTAAATGGAAATCAGCGGGCCGGCGTTGATGGAGAGGGCCCTGTGCGCGGACCAGCGCGCCTGGCCCTTTAAGCAGGCGGGGCTGGCGGCGAGGTGACGCGAGGACACGGCCGGCTCGCGGGGACAGCCTGCCTCCTGCCGGCCGCTCGGGGGGCCTGCGGGGCGAGCCGCTGTGGCCGCCGGTCCCCGTGCAGGTGCCCGGCGGCACGCGACACGGGCGGGACCCTAACCCGCGCGCAGGGGACAGTGTGGCCCACAAGCCCCCCCTGCCCCGGGGACAAACACAGCTCCCGCTGGCTCCTCGCTGGGCTCCCAGAGCGAATGCCCCGCAGCGTCCCCAGGGAACGGTGCTGGCATTCCCCCCTTGACCCACCGGCGCAGAGAAGCTCCGAGATGCAACGTGACTGGCTGATCTGGTGGGCCTGGAATTCCAGCCCAGGTGCACGGGGCCCCCAAAGGCTGTTCTCTTGTCCTCCTGCTGTGTGGCCTCCAGTCCTTGTTAGAAGCACATGAACATGGTATAAAGACAGTAAGGTTATTATTTCCTGAGGGCTGACTCTATGCCAAGCACCAAGCCAGATACTGCACGGGCTTACTTCCAGGGGACTAGGCACAGGTCCTTATGCCCATCTCACAGATCGGAAGGCTGAGGCACAGACAGGCTTCAACGACTTGCCCAGCTCAACAGGGAGGAAGTGTGGGAGGAGGTAGAACCCAGTCTTGCCAAGTCAGGAGCCTGAACCCTTGACAGCTCCAACAACAGACCAGTTCCTTCTGGTTCCCCAAAGGAGGAGGGAATGCACCATCCCTACCCCAAACACAGGGCATGGGGCAATGGCTACACCCTTGGTAGCCACCCGAGTTAAAGCAAGGAAATGAGTTGGTATTTACTTAACCAGTGTCTGATTTGGGGCACCCATGTCATTTCCAGCCCCCGCGGTGAACAGCACTGTAGTGGCCATCTTGGGGTTTAGGATTATTTCCCTGGGAAAGATCCCCACAAGCCAAGCTACTAAAACCAAAGGTTGGGACAGTTATAGGTTTGGGATGCAAGTTGCTAAATTGCCTTCTGGTAAGAGGATGTCAACTTACACTCATTTGGGAAGGTCCTTTGAAGAGGGGGGCTCCCAGGCCCCCAACCATGGTGAGCAGCCTCTAGGAGATAGCTCCCTTCTGCAGCCTAGCTGGCATGCTGGGGAAACCTGGGGTGTCTATGATTCAACTTCCGGGTTATTTGTCCCAGGTCTTTGGAGACAGGCAGGAGCCCCTTGAACATGCCCCACTCACCCCCACTCCCTCGGGGGGGGTGAGAGGGGTTGGAAGTGGACTGGCACAGCCACGGGTGGTCCCAGATGCCCTCACTTTGCTCCCACCCTTGCTCCCCGAGTAACCCCAGCCACCCTTTGGCCCTTAAACATGGTTTTCCCATGTTGACCTTCCCCCCATGTCAACTTTCAGGATTCAGTAGATTTGGGGGGGGTACCCTCACCCTCTTCCTCACACCCAGCACGCTCTGCCTCCCCTTCAGATTATTGTCATTGTCATTGCCATTGAGCACTCAGTATTTCCCAGGCCTGGGTCTAAGGCTTTCCATCATTATAACACATTACAGGTAGGGGCCTGCCAAATGTCAGAGCCGAGATCTGACCCCAGAGCCCATGTCCAGTCCACTTGGGTCTCCACGTGTGCCCAAGCACAGCCCCTCAGACATGCTCAGGAAGTATTTGTGGATGAAGAAGTGAATGAACACAGACTGCATTCTCCCCCACCAGGCTGGCAGTCCCTTGGCATGTGGGGTTGGGCTCGCTGTTGGACGCACATCACCCCTGCAGCGAGCTGGGCTGGGACACCGAGCTGCTGAGTGCCTGGAGGGAGTCACGGCTCCTCTCTGGACTCGGACTCCCCACTCAAGCGATGAGGAAAGCAGCAAGCTGTCCCAGCTGGCTGTGCCAACTCATTGCGTGAGCATGGAGAAGGTGGAGCTGGCTATGCCCAGGCCCTGGGGTCCATCCCAGCCTCTTCCCATGTGTCCTTCTGTCCCCCTGGCCCTGGGATCCGAGGTCCTCGATCTTGTCTCAGGCTCCTGATGCCCCAATATCTGGTTTGGAGGAACAGGTTTCTTAGCCTGATATGACTGTTCTCTGCCCCCCTGCCCCATGCATCCCAACCCAGGATGGAGGAACTTCACTCCTGCCTCCACCCACCCAGGTCCCCACCCGGGGAGGGGGACAGACAGAACGGTCCGGGTTATTGCCGTTATCCCTGGGGGCTGTTCAGATGCCAACTCATTTGTTTCACTCTTGCCCCCTCCCTTATTGATCAATGCTGTAACCTAGCTTTGTGTTAAATGACTTGTTCCCATGGCAACCATCAGATACACGCACGGATCTGATGCGCCTGTTTCCTGAGCCAGATCGCCTCCTAAGAGCTCAGAGGGAACAAATCTCCTTTCATATCCGCCGCTGTTTTCTGAAAGGCACAGGATATTGTTCAGAACAAGTCATTTTTAAAAACAATATTAAAAAAAGAACTTAACCAGGTTTCTCAACAGATATAAAGCTGTTTCATAAGGTATGTCACTCTTAAGAAATATGAAATCAGATTTTAAAAAACCTTTGACCAAGTTCGTCTTTCTTCTGAGCCTCTCTCCTTCGGAAGTAAGCTGAAATATGGGCACAGTTGTCTGCGTACATCAGCCACATCACTTACAAAGAGAAAAATGGAGAACAGCCTAAAAGTTCAACAACAGAAGACTCAAATAAGCTGTGGTTCACACACTCGCAGGATATCATAGAGATGTTTAAAATGCTACATAGAAGAGGGAAGCATATGTGTCAGATGATGTGAAATGAAAGAAACAGGATAGAAAACTGTGTCTGCCAGGAGATCATAATGAATGTAAACAAACCTAAACGATGCAGGGAAAACTACTCAGAGAAAATACACACACCAAAATGTTGACAGAGCTGTTGCTTGTTGGTGGACCCGTGCTAATTTTTTCCCTTTCTTCCCTTATTCAGCAGATATTCCCAGAGCACCTGCTTAGGGCCGGCCCCCGATCAGAGCGCTGGGAGCGCTGTACTTATTTCTGCTTCCTGTAGTTTCCCAGATGTGTTTAAGGAAGATGTGTTGCCTTTCAGTGGGAACATAATACTTTTTTTTTAAAGCCAGGGTGCATGTTTCATCCATCAGGTTGGCAACAAAGTAAAGACATGTTGGTTGGTGAGGGGAGGATGTGGGGACGCAAGCACCCTGCTGATGGAAATCGGAATTATAGCTACCTGTGTGTTGGGGGGGGATTAGCTCCCCAGAAAGGCATCCCCAGGGGAACAGTCCCGTTCTCCAGGTCATTTGGGAGTGAGGCACCCCCAAGTGGACACGCTTCTTTCCCGGGAGGCCTGCACCTCCACGAGCTCCCTCGGCAGTGGAGGAGGAGGAGGAGGAGAAAGTTCTGGAAACCAGGCACCAGCCAGAACAGATGTGGCACATGGAGTCTCAGGGTGGGGAGGCCCCAGGGGGAGATGGGTTTTGGCAGGCTTCCATTCCAGCCTCAGTTACCTCCGTGTTCCAGGGCATGTGCCTTCCCCTGTCTGGCCTCCGTTTCCCCATCCGCATATTGAGGCTGCCAGGGAGGATTAACCGCATGACAGGCCTCCCCCCCACCCACCCCTGCCCCAGGGCTTTGTTTTTGTTTGTGTTGCTTTTTGCTTCCGAGATGGAAACAGCAATAAAAGTTGCCTCATAGTCACCAACAAGCTGCGAACTACAAACTATGATCTCCCTCCTCTTTGCCTGCAGGCCGCTCAGGGATCTGGAGAGAGGGTCTAGCAGTAGGAGGTCTCTTGGGCCCGGATGAAGGGCTTTCCCTGGGGCGGGGGGGGGGGGGGGGGTGTCAGCTCTTGCCAGTGACAGGGACATTGTTTGGTTTTTATAGCCAACAAATGCCCCAGCTGGGCCTTTTCTAGTTTTGACATACAAGGTTCGGGGGAGAGAGTTCATTTTTATTCCCAAGCCTGTCCCCTTCTCCTCCAGTCCCAGATCCGAGGACCACCGGCTGCCACTCCAAGCCCCTGTCCCCTCAAACCTGCCAGTGGGGGGACCCCCCTCCCCCGGGTACCCATTTTCATGCTAGGTTTATTCAGCTGCTCTAGGTTATTTGAAAACATATAAAACCTTTTCTTTTAAAAAAGCAAAGTCCCATCTTTAATAAGAACCCAGTGTTTTCTTAAAGAGTCCCAACGCAACATCTGCAGGAATTTTCCAGACTTGAAAAGAGACAAGAGAAGGAAAAAAAAAAAGGATCACCTCTGGTTTCTGAGAGAACATGCATAATCCTGGCTGGATTCTAGATTTAGAGCAAGGGGGAAGCAGGGCAGGGAGAAAGATTCGGCTTCTGGGCCAGAGCTCCACCCTGGATTTCTATTTCCTAGGGCAACCCTCCTGGGCCTGACCGTGCTGGAAGGCTGTGATTCAGCGGACGTGAGCCCCAGAGGGGATCGGCGTGGGGGCCAGGGAGGGACAGCAGGTGGACAGCAGGGGCGGCACCTTCCTTGAGGGAAGGTGGGAAAGAGATGGTTCTTTGAGGATTTGCCAAGTCTGTTCCACATAACTGCATGCCAAGGACCCGACCCTGGGCCTGGGGGTGCCCGGTGTGGACCTGACTCTACCCGAGAAGGTGCTGCGGGCAGCAGGATGTGTGGGTCCCTCTGGCCTTCCTGGAGGGCTCTGGCACCTCTGACCCCAAGCCTTAAAACCTAGGGTGCCCGTGGACCCAGCAATTCCACTTCAAAGACTTGATCACCAGAAATAAATAAAGGCGAGCAGGATGATTTAGCTACTCCTGTGAGGATTGCTACAATGTTATAGCGGGGTGAAGTGGTTCTCTGTGTTGACAAGAGCCTGAGCTGAGCAAATGGTAGTTCAGCCAAACCCTGGAATAGGAATAAAAATATTGTCATAGCTGATACCAAGAAAAGGTGCTCTCGCTAAACCGTCCAGTGAGAAAAGCAGGTTACAAAGCACTGTGGACAGTATGCCACCAATCACGTTCAATAGCATAGAGGAGATGTCTAAATCTCTATCGGATTGATATGTAGGCATAGGAAAAGGTCCACACCAAAATGGAACACTAGTCTTTTCTGAGTGGCTTCTCTTCTCCAATCCTCTGCATGTTCTGCTGTTTCCCACAATGAATGAGTGCCTCTTCTTATTTTGGAGCATGGCCTGGGAGACAGACTGCCTGGGTCTCGCCCTTCCTGTGTACCCTTGGGCAAGTTACTTAACTGCTCTGTGCTTCGATTTCTTATCTATAAAATGAGGATAGAACCTTCCTCGTGGGGTTGCTGAGGTTAAAGCTAATATATGCAAAATGCTTAGCTCACTGCCTAGAAGATAATAAGTACCCAAATGTTAGCTGTTTTTATTATTCACTTGTTTTTCTACATATAAACATGTCATTGTGCTCAGTGCTAAGAATCCGGCAGTGACAGCTAAACTCCAATAGAGACAGACATTAAACCAACACTCATGCACAATTAATTCACTGCAGTTAGGAGCAATGATTAATTCATTACAGTTAGGAGCACTGCTGTGCAGGCACTTCGAGAGTACTTATAAGGGAAACTTATTGAGGATTTTGACCATTTTCTTAAGAGCAGTGGGGACATTGACGTTGAAGGGTTTCAGGCAAGGTGATGAGATCAAAAAGGCATGGCTTAAAAACTCACTGTGCCCTGGGGGAGGCAACTTTTGAGAAGGTGCTCTGGGGTGTGTACCAGGGAGAGGAAGCTTCTGGGACTCCACAAAGGCAGATGGAGCCAAGTGGACAGAGTCCAGCACCCTGGAGGTGGTAGGGTCCAAAAGCCTTGAGTGATGTCTTTGGAGGAACTGGGGAGTAGGGTGTTGGGTGACCCCAGGCTTCCAGCTTGATGAACTGCATGGATGGTCCCCAGATATAGGGGACACTGGGGGAGGAGCAGTTTTGGGGGCTGCAGAGTGCTGGGCTCGGGAAATGCTGAGTTTGAGGTGGGGAGTGTGCAAGGGGAGAGGTCCTAGAGGCAGGATCCTCTGCAGTTGCTCTAAAGTCAGGACCCCACAAGAGGCCATGTACGATCACCACTGCACAAAGGAGAAACCCCGGGTCTGGGATGGTGGCTCACCAAAGCCAGGAGGACCAAGATCCAAAGCTGGGACATCACCAGAGCCCATCAGGGAGAGAGCAGAGCCCAGAGAAGGCAATGGGGCCCTTCAGACACGGAGAGGAACCCAGGGCTTGGCAGGGACAGGCTCCAGGCGTGCGGGTGAGCTGGGCTCCAAGGGCCTCTCCCCAGGCCTCTAAGCCATGCAGACACACAGGGCAGCGCAGTCCAAGGGGGTCCCTGCAGGTTGGGACCCCCGGCTGCCTCCTTCTAAGATGAGCATGTGGTCCTCATCCTACCTGGCTCTGAGGCCGTCTCTGGCAGCTTCTCCCCCAGAGCCTCCCATGGATCCTTGCTGCCTCCTTCTGATGCCGCCAAAATGTCACCGGCTCCCACTGCCCTTGCCTGACCGTCATCATGGGAGCAGTCTCCCGGCTACCCCTCCCCTGCTCAGTGGCCTCCCGTGGTCCTCTTTCCGCCCTCCCTCGGGGGCAGGAAGCCCAGGAAGCCAGGGACTCTAACTGTCCCGGGTGGTACTGGGGGAGGGACAGTGCCTGGGACATGGTAGATGCTCAGCAAACATTTGTGGAGTAAAGGACTGGAGATATGTAAGGGAAACAGACATTTCCAGAGAGAGGGAAGCTGGAAAGAAGCAGCCCACATTGTTTTCAGCACTTCTCTCAGGGGGATTATGAGTAATTTTCTGTTCTAACTTATACACACCAGCACTTTCCAAATTTTCCACAGTGAACTGGCATTTCTGATCGACTCAGAAAACATGGTTGTTCAATCACTGTTTTTGGATGTGCAGCAAATACCTGGATGCTCTGGGGAGGGAACAGGGCCCCGCTGTAACTGTGGGAGGTGAGAGGGGGATGCTCATGGGAGTGGGGCGGGGGCGGCCTGCTCCTCTCCTGCCTACAGGGGTCTGCCTTCCTAGGAGGAGTCCTCCTCAGCCTCCTGGGGGGGGAATGAGGGGCCCTTCCCACAGCCTTGTTCTGTTGAAGGCGGCATGGGCACTTCTAAGCCACCCAGAGCTGGCCTGTGCCCAGAAATGTGGGCCCCTCCCCCCTTTCCTGGTGACTCGTTTATGTGGTTTTGTTGTTGTTGTGTGTGTCACATATACAGACCCAAGAGGAAGGACAAGGAAGGACGAGACCCAAGAGGAAGGACAAGGAAGGATGCAGCACCTTTCCCCCCGATTGCCCAGGGCCCAGCATGATGTCTCCTGCGGGGAGGGGAGCCAGGTGGGGCGTCGCAGTTAAGGGCATGGACCCAGGACCATCCTGTCTGCCACTGGGACGTCCAAGGCCTTCCCCCCCCCACCCCCACCTTCCAGGCCTCCTTTTCTTTAGACGGGACTCCCCATCTGCCCCTCCTCACCTGCCCCTCCCCACCAGCTCGGAGTGAGCAGTGAGCATTTTCTGCACCAAATGTTGCTATTCTCGGTGAGGTTTAGGATAAAGTGGGTGGACTTGCATTGGCTTCCCCCAAACTCCCCCTTCTCGGGGCTTGCGTGGCTTCACATTTTGGCCCAGCCAGTTTGGAAGTTGTTGAGGATAACGTATGTCCCATGGAAGGACATTGACAGGCTCTGAGACAGCCGTGACAAGTTAATGAATTCTGCCATGGTCACCCAAGGCACGCGTCCGGGCCACACAGCCCGCCTGTCTGTGTACTGACCTTTAAAGGTGAGCATTTAATACCCACGATCACTCATGGTCTGATCGAATGTTCGGAAGATGAAACCTGTCTGAAAGAAGACTGATCACTCATTCCCCTCCCCGCCCCCACACGAAAACACTGTCATTCTTTTCTGAATCATAATAAAACTTTGCAGAACTGTTTGGTTCTCTCCCAGCACTTACTGGGAAAACTGAGGCACTTTCAAAGGCCAGCCTGGCAGGGCTCCTTCACCCAGCAGGACCCACACCAGCTACCTTTTTGGGGATGGGTGGGGGGACTCTGGCCACTCCACACATAGCTTTTATTTTAACCCCTTCATCACCTTCTTCTCACCCAACGTCCCAGCTATCTATTGAACATTCATTGAAGACCACCTCAGTTTAGGAGTCTCTGGCTACAGGAACAAAAAACACCCAACTCAAGCTAAAAGGATGAGAACGAGTATTCTTTCATATAATAGAGATCCCAAAGTCAAGCAGGTTTCAGGGTGGGCAGATTCAGCAGCTCTTCGTTGTGCTCAGAGACCCGGTTTCTTTCCATCTTTCTACTCCACATTCCCACCTCTCTTTCTACTTGGGCCTTGGTGTCGTCTTCCAACTGGAACCAAGATGGTGGCTGCCATCTGAGTCTTCACAAGTGGCCCGGCCACCTCTCTTAGCAACTCCTTTTCTTTGGGAGGACCCCAGACTAGACAGCCTTCCATGAGCTCCCTCTACCAGTCATCATTCGGCCACCTGAGATTGTACGTGTGGCCCCCTCCTCCAGCCCCTAGAGGCTACACCCAATGGCACGACCCTGGTCTTCACACTAGTCAGCGAGTCAGATTATGAATTTACTCCCCCACTGTTTATCAGTGAAGTTCTCTGTTTTCTAAACATATGAAAATATTTACTTTTTCACTTGCTTTTATTTTTATAATTTTTCATTCTATCATCAATGGTCAATGATTTTTTTCTTTATCTTGATGATGGTGATGAATCTTGGTACTAGGTGTTTCCAGATCAAGCATAATTGATTTTGTTAATTTTCCTGACTGCTCCTTCATTTTTAATTTATTTTTAAAAGCTGATATTTACAATTTGCCAAAGTCTGATTCTTAATAAAATTTCATAATGAATAACTATTTGGTTTTCGCAATTAAGAAACAATGCTTACACATTTAAAAACAATAATTTAACATGCTTTAAGTAAGTCAATTCATTAGAGGGGACTGAAGGCATTTATGGCACCAGGAAAAATCTATCTTTTCAAAATGTATTTCATTATACATATGTGTAGGTAATAGTCATATTTTGTGAATTTTTCAGAAATTTAATTCCTGAATTAAATATAAATCAACATTTAATACATCCTATTTTGTTGACTCCTGCTTAAGTTTATTTTAATTTGTATTCATATTTTTAACACAATAATGCAGACTTTAAAAAAAAAAAAACCTTGAAAAATTGATTTTCAGAAGCTGCAAAGGCCTCAGATCTCCTTAAGTATTTCATATCTAAATGGATGTACTTTTACAGATATTTATATTCCCTCCGTAATGGACAACTTTTTAATTAAAGCTGGAAAGTTATCATTGTCACAAGACAAGCAGCAATTCTGCCCAAAATCTAAGTCATTAATTAGGCAACATAATGAGAATTGTCACACGTTGGGATCGTGTGCCCTGACAATTACCACCCCCTCGGCCTAAATGTCTTATTTGGCTGGGAGAATTATCCAGCGAGGAAGGGAGCCAAGCAGACCTCGCCAGCACCTCGCCGTGCACCGTGCATGTTGTGCAGAAAAAAGCCTTGACCTTTTATCGGCATCCACAAGCAGGAATTGAAAAACAAAGTTCTTTGCTGAGATCGATTGCCCCAGTATCCGATGGAACCCAAAGAGCTGGTTACGAGGTCGAGCAATTAAGAGCTACAGCCGAAATGACTCACATAATTGCAGAGTCGCTCATTTTAACAGCCTGATTGGAAATTGTCAACACCGTGTCTGAGTTTAATGAAGCAAAGGGAATGGAAAAGGTGACATTTTCGAATAATATTATTAGTAAACGAATTGACAATACATCAGATGACAAAGACAACTCTGATTCAGGGGCTTATTAAGTCCAAAAAAGTTTTCATTGCAGATTGATGAATCTGTATATTAATGCGTCACTAATTGGCCTCAGTTAATAGCGCCAATTAGAATCCCTGAAAGGAGAGAAACTGGGGAGACGCTGTTTGCTCTTTAAAGTGGTCCCCAAACAAATTACTGGGAATGAAACATTCCAACTGGTAAATTAATACTTTGAGATGCAGACCTCATTGCGGAGGCCCCGCCGTGTCCCGTCTAGATGTGCTGTAATGTTGGAAGGTATCACAGTGGCACATCAGGAGTTTGTTCTAGAAAGCCCTGCGATTCAAGTAATGCATGGCATTCTTCACAGCCTCTGGTGCAAAAAGTTTGCACGCAGATCTGACTTTCCCGTTCAATGACACATCAAAAGGGGGCTTCTGATACAATCCAAGCTGTGACAGTACCGTGTGTTTCAACATTTTACCTGGCGGACAAGAGAGTGGCATCTGAATACGGGGTCGGTGGTTCCACACCAGCATCTCTGTGCAAAGAATGGAAGGATGTCAAGAGTTTAGGAACTACGAGAAGAAATGCATGTGGAAAAGCGACAATGACTCACTTAGCAAGTCTCCCTTGGCTCTGACAATCTGCGTACTTAACCTGGCCCCGTGGGGCACCTGGATGAACTTAACTGGAATTGCCAGGATTATCGGGCCGAGCTGTCCTTCAACCACCAAGGCTGTGAAAAGCAGTCTCCAACGTGCAGACAATAGCGTCTGCGCCAGCCCTTCGGGAGGAATCATCTGGAAGGCTGGTGGCGAGCACTCAATGTGTTTAATTGTGGGTCTGGAGGAATAACACCTAACTCTTACATGTTCTGACAAAATAAAAGAATGCAACTTCTAAGGGGCAGGGGAGGGAGAGTGGGGGGAATAGGATAAATCCACCGGCTGCCACAGAAGTGGTAGGTGCGAGGCGCAGGGTGTCACCAACGCTGACAAACCAGGTGTTAGTCTGCACTCTCTGCAATTGCCAGCGTCTGACCATTTCCGACCTATGAAAATGTCAGATCGATGCGTTGCAAACTAATGAAACATTATAAAAGATATTAGAATAAAGCCGGCCAACCCAACAAAAGCACAGACTTCCCTAACTTGCAACAAAGTCGCAAAAACAAAGCCACGCTGCTCTATGGATACAGCTTGAGAGCATCATGTTAAGGAAGTAAGACAGAGCCAGAAAGACAAACAGTGCAGGGTTCCACTCATAAGTGGTACCGAGAGTAGTCAGATTGGTGGACGGGAAGTAGACCACCCGGGGCCGGGGGGAGGGGCAGCGGGGGGAGGGGGGAGGGGTGTTGCTTACTGAGCACGGGGTTTCTGTCTGAGGTGAGGGAAAGCCTCAAGACTCTGCGCATGGCTGGTGGTGATGGTTGCACACCTCATAAATGTACTTCATGCCACTGAGTTGTACACTTTAAAATGGTTAAAATGATAAATTTTATATTTTATAGGTTTTACCACAAGTTTAAAAAAATTAATGTTGTAATGTACCAAAGACCATTGAACTGCACATCTTACAGGGATGAGTTGTATGATATGTGAAATAGAGCTCAATAAAGATGTTTACCAACCTCCCCCCTCCAAAAAAAACAAGAAGAAAACAGTAAGGACAAAAGAAGATATGCTTTAAAAAAAAAAAAAGAAAGAAAGGAAACAACACATAGAGAAAAGAATAGAATAAAGTGCCAGATACATAGTAAACATAACAGACCACAACAGGGCAGAGTGGACACCAGCCCATCAGTCATAGGGAACATGAACAGGCTTCATCGCCTCTTAAGAGAAAAAAAGATGTTCAAATCAGCTTGTAGAGCAAGGCATGCCCCTCGACAGAGTGATGTAGGAAGACTGAAATTCACGGGCCAGGCAAAGGTATATTGGGCCCGTGGAAACCACAAAAAAGCCGAGGTCTGACTCTGATGTCAGACAAGGTAAAATTTGGGCCAAAAAGCAATAAATGTGACAAAGATGTTGTGTCATTAGGGCCAAAGGAGATTTCACAGGAATTCCTATGCAACAAAGAGCTCACAACCACCTTGGCAAAGCAAACACTGCAGGAGATGTAGGAAGAAACTGACAGAAACGCACTCTGCTCCCTCTTATCACACCTCTCAGTAAACAACAGCAACAACAACAACAAACAGAGAAGTTATTTAAAAAACTAAACAATATAATCAGTAAGGAAGATTTTATGGTTCTGTGTGAAGTTTACATCGTAATAAAAAAGACTATCCCTAGGTCTCCTGGGTGGCTCAGCCAGTTAAGCGTCCGATTCTTGATTTTGGTTCTGGTCATGATCTCAGGGTGGTGAGGTCGAGCCCCGCATTGGACTCCAGGCTCAGTAGAGAGTCTGCTTGAGGTTCTCTCTTTCTCCCTCTCCCTCTGCCCTTCCCCCCACTTGTGATCTCTCTAAATAAATAAATAAATAAAATCTTTAAAATAAAAGAATATCCCTTCTTCTCAAACATAGATGGAACATTTACCAAGGTGGAAATTTACACACACACACACACACACAATGTCACAATGCTTTTCACAAAATGGAGATGATACGAACTTTGTTGATTAAAATGCATTAAAAGTGGAAATTAAAAACAAATAAAAAAAACAACAAAATTTTCTCCCTGGAAATTTAAATTCTCTCTTAAACAACTCTCAGGCAAAAAGCAAAATGCAAACTGAAATTGCAGGGTTTCTTTCAGAATAATGACAACACTACATATTAGCATCTTTGGGATACTTGTAAGACAGTCATCAGAGGAAAAAAATCATGACTTCAAATACTTTTATCAGTAAAAACAAAACAATGAAAACAAGTGAACTAAACTCCCAACTCAAAAGAACCAGAAGGTGAACAGCATAGGAAACCAAAAGAATGCACAATAAGGAGATAAAGGAGTAGCAGAAATTAACAAGGTAGTGGGACTAGAAAAGGAGCAGCCGTTCTGGGAAAAGTTGGGAAGTTTGCCAAAAAGATAAACGCAGAGTTACCGTTATGACTGAGCAATTCCAGCCCTAGGTATCTACCCAAGAGAAATGAAAACACATGTCCACATGGAAACTTGTACACAAATGTCCATAGCAGCATCATTCATAACAGCCCCAAAATGAAAACAACCCAAATGTCTATGCACTGATGACTGGAGAAACAAGTGTGGTCTACCCACATGATGGAATAGCATTCAGCCATAAAAAGGAACAGAGTACTCATGCATGCCACAACTTGGATAACGTCAAAAACATTCTGCAGTGTGAAACAAGGCAGACACAAAAGATCACAGATTACATGACTTCCTTTATGTGATAGATCTGAAATAGGCAAATCCATAGAGACAGAAAGTAGATTGCCAGGGGGTTGTGGGAGAGGAGAATGGGAAATAATTACTTAATGAGTACAGGGTGTTTTTATGGGATGATGAAAAATGTTGCAACTCGGGAGAAAGGGGTGGTTGCACCACATCAGGAACACAAAATACCACCGCATTGTTCACTTGAAAATGGTTGTTTGTTACGTGAATTCCAACTCAATTTTTAAAAAGGAAAAGAAGAAATAAATTAGTGAGGTAGAAGAGAAAAGCCATAGACCTAATTAATCAATCAGAATTCTGACCTAAAAAAAAAAAAAATTCTGACTTTTGATAACAAAATAAAGAAGCCCTTCATTATCAAGAAAAAGGGGATGAAGCACATAGATACAAAATAAATGGTAAGAAGCTAATCCACATTACAAGAGAGGGGTTTTAAAAATCATCATACAGCTGACCCTTGAACAACACAGGTTTGAACTGCATGGGTCCATTTTATACATGGACTTTTTTTTTTTATAAATACTGTACTGTACATGTATTTTTTCTTACTATTTTCTTATGAACATTTTCTTTTCTCTAGCTTACTTTATTATAAAAATACAGTACAGAATGCATATAACATACAAAATATGCATGAATCAACTGCTCATGTTCTCAGGAAGGCTTCTGGTCAACGGTGGGCTCTTGGTAGTTAAGTGATATGTGCATTTTTGACAGTGCAGGGGGTTGGCACTCCCAACCCCCATGTTGTTCAACAGTCAACTGTGGACTACCTTACACAGCTCTATGAAACTAAATGTGAAAACCTTAGATGAAACAGTTTGCTAAGAAAGTACAATTTATAGTCATTCTAAATTGCTAAGTAGCTTGTGCAGGAGTAGGCTTTCTAAACTACTGGGGAGAGGGAGAGAATCTGTCAGTGTAACCATAGACAGGGAGAGGTGGGGTGAAAGTAATAGAAAAACACAGGAAAAAAGATGGCAGGATAAGTTAACTAGGGAAAAAAATGCAAAAGTTGAACTTTTATCACAAGAAGGTATTCAATTTTAGATCATTTATCATGATGTGAATCTTGAATCTTTATATTAAACCTTTTTCCTTTGGAAAAAAAAAGTACAATCTACTGTAATGGATTTCGGCAAAGACAAGAAGTTTAAAGAGCCTAATTTCACAAGAGAAATAGAGAAAATCATGAGGGTCTGCAAAAAGAAAGAGGAAGAGTAAAACAAAAACCAATGAAATTGGGTGGCTCTAAGAGTAGAAACCTTAAATATATTTTTAAATGCCAAGATGTGCTGATAGTACAGGAAAGTGAGGGAAAATGAGACTTCTCCAAATATACTTTCAAAGCGATTTTGACTTCTGGACCATGTTACTATATTACATATTCATAAAAGTAAATCAGCAAGATTTGGGGAAGGAACCCAGAAATTGAATACAAACAGAAACAAATGACTATAAATGCATATCAGTTTGATAACATAACCACAAAGAAGAAAAAAGAATTAATCCAAGTACTTTGTTAACACATGAATTTGTTTGCATGAGGATAGGAAGAACTAAAAGAAATTCTGAACTTTAATGAGAAGTTTGTTGGTGGTAGTGGATTTGAGGCTGCAATTCTTAAACGATTTTCTGTGTATTGTAGGGTTGAGTGAAAAGTAAACATGGATGTTATTAAAAACCAGGGTTCTTTGTACAGGAAGGGGATGCAAAAATGCAGTGGGGAGGGTTGGAAGAACCCCAAGATGTTGGAATGAAATTAGAACAATCAATATGAACTAATTTTTAAATATTTACTTGTTAGCTGTCTCCACTGAGTTGACCTAGAAGTTGGTAACAGGCCTGGGGCCAGCAAAGTCAAAATTATTTGTGCCAGACAGTAAGGAAGCATTCAAAACTCATGGAGACATGTCAAAATTTTATAAGAATTGGCCTGAGGAAGCTCCCATCAGACAAATTGGGGGGAATTTTATCATCATTGAGCATAAAGCATTGAATTTTAAAAATAAATTACAAAAATATAAAAAATAAATTTTAAAAAGGAGGAGGATTCCAGCTCCAGCCATAATAGAATGCCTTGTAGAGCTAACCCTCTTATTGAAAACAACTGGAAAAGGTGGATAAAAAAAAATGGAACAACCATGGGAAGGTACTGGAGAGCAGCCAAGGCAGACATTAGTTGACATGCCCCATGAGAGGAAGAAATATGTGATAGGAATTCCACAAACATCCTCACTTTTTCCATAGGGGCATTTTCCATTTCCTAATGAGGGGATACCAAGTCCAGCCAGAAAGCAGAAGACCTAGTGGGATGGGGAGACAGAGGTTGAATTTAGAGCTGCCAAATCAGCTGGGACTTGAGGGGTAAAATTTTGAGATGGAGAAGACCATCCCCAGCATAAAATTCTCTGCACAAAATTTCTCTCAAGTCATTGTCTCAAGTTGTGATTGCTTAGGGTGAGACCCTAAGACACCATGCAAAAAACATTTGGTAGACTAAGGAGCTAAAGAGGGACACACCAGCCATAAAAAACTGTAGAGGCAGATGTTGGAGTTCACACCCTGCAAGACTGAGGGTCTTTGGAAGACCCTCTAGGCTTTCAGATGAGACTATGAAAGATCCACATCCTAGAAGCAAGGGCAATGCTCCAGGACTAAGGATCAAATCAAGGAGTACAGATTATGCTAAGAGTGAAGAGAAATTAGAATAGGTCAACCCTAACAGAGCTTAAGACCAATGCTCAACAAAGTCAAGGAGATGTGGTATCTTTCATGCCAGAAGAAAAAGCCTCTTCAGAGAAAAATAACATTTTGCAGAGTCTCTTCACCTTTATATCTATAATGTCTGGCATCTAAACAAAAATTTTGAAGCATGTTTAAAAAAAGGGGGGGACCAAATGACTGAAAACCAAAGGCTTCATTTTGGTGAAGAGACAAAATGGCAAAAGAAATACAAAGAAACAATAGGTTTTGAATCAGAAATTATTTTTGTGAATTTTTGAATCATAGATGATTCAGACATTTGAGTTAGCAATGAAGGAATTTTAAAATAACTCTGATTCATATGTACAAGAAAAGAGAAGAAAAGATAGGAAAATTCACTGAGGGCCTGAAATTTATACTTTTAAAGATTCTAATGGAAGTTCTAAAAATGAAAAATATTAAAATTAAAAATTCAATAGGTGGTATTAAGAGCAAAAGAGAAAATCCAAAGTGAATCACAGAGATTAAAAAAAATCTTGTGATGTTTACATACCAATGTCCTGATGGAGAAAGAAGTCTCTCATGAAAACAGAATAGATCACACCCTCAAGATATTTAGAACCAGAGGTGAATTCAAACTAACTAGACCAGTAATCCAGACCTAACCAAGCTCCTAACTCTGCCTGCCTAAAAGGGAAAAGAGCACATTTTCTCTGGGGGAAAATTAATATTTATTTCAACCTTTATAATTTGTTTAAAACAAAATGTACAGCATAAGGTCAGTATTTGCAAGATATGCAAAGAAGCAGGAAAATGTGACCCCTAAATCAGGAAAAAGAAAACTGTCAGAGGAAACAGACCAATAGATGACTGTGATGCTGGATTTAGCAGTCAAAAACTTTTAAATAACTATTATAAATATTAAAAAATCAGATTAGAGGACAAGATGGCCAACAAATTAAAAGATGGGGAATTTCAACAGATAATGGAATCTCTAGAAAAGAATGAGATGGACAATTAAGAATTTAAAATTTCATTACATGACAGAGTAAAAAAAAAAAAAAAGGATTAATGAACTTGAAGACAAGTCAATAGGAATTTGCCATAATGAAGCCTGAAGAATTGAAGAAAAATGAGAATATAACAGTGGGACATATGAGACAATATCCATTCTCATACATAATACCCAAGATATCCAGGATATAATAGAAAATCCAGCATTATACTAAAACCAGAAACACCTCAAGTGGAGGAGAAGACAATCAGTAGATGCTAAGAGGGGGATGATACCAATGTTGGAATTATCCAGCGAGGGTTTTAAAGCAGTTCATCATAATGAGCAATTACAAATATACTTGAAACAAATAAAAGCATAGAAAGTCTCAGCAAAGAAAGAGAAAATATAGAGAAGATCCAAATGGAAATTTGGGAACTAAAGGGTATAATAACAAAATTAAAAACTCATTGTATGGAATCAACAGAAAAGTGGAGAAGACAGAGGAAAGAATCAGTGAACATGAAGGTAGAATAAGAGAAAACAACAAATCTCAGCAGAGAGAAAATAGAATGCAAAAGAATGAACAGACCTTCAGGGACCTGTGGGAGATAAAAAACAAACAAACAAACAAACAATCTAACATTCATGTCATTGGAGTCCCAGAAAGAAAGGAGAAAGAGTACAGAGCTGGAAAAACATTCAAAGAAATATGGCAGAAGTCTTCTCAAATTTGGCAAAAAGACATAAACCTATCCAACCAAGAAGCTGAACAAACTCCCACCATGATAAACTCAAAGAACACAATACATCATAATCAAACTTCAGGAAACTAAAGACCAGGAAAAATCTTGAAGCAGTGAGAAATGACATGAAACCTATAGGGGGAAACCAACTTGAGTGACAGTGGATTTCTCATCAGAAACCATGGAGGCTAAAAGAAAGCAACACATTTTTCAAGTGCTGAAAAGTAAAGAACTGTCAACTCCAAATTCTATATCAAGCAAAATTCCTTCAGGAACAAATGAGAAATAAAACATTCTAAGATGAAGGAAAGCTAAGAGAATTTTATACCAGCAAATCTACCTTAAAATATTGGCCAAAGGAAGTTCTTGAAACAGAAGGAAAATGAAAAAGGAAGGAATCTTGAAACATCAAGAAGGAAAAAGGAACAACATAAAGAGCAAATAACGAGTATATATAATAGAGTCTTCTCTCTTGAGTTTTCTAAATTATGTTTGATAGCCAAACCAAAAAGTATAACACTGCCTGATAGAGATTTTGATGTATGTAGAGGAAAAATTTAAGACAATTCTATTATAAATGGGGGAGACGAGGGAGTGAAAAGAAGGAAGTTTTCTATATTTCACTCAAGGTGGTAAAATATGGGCACCATCGTTTCTTTGTGGTGATGGAATGGTTCTGTATGTGGATTTTAGTAATGATTACATTAATCTACATGTGTGATAAAATGGCATAGAACTATACATACACATTGTACCAGTGTACATGAAACCTCTGTATGCTAGCTTTGCAACCTCCAATAAATCTATAATTATTTCAATATAAAAAGTTCTTTAAAAAAAAGAAAAGAAAGAATGGGGCCCCTGGGCGGCTCAGTCATTAAGCCTCTGTCTTCAGCTCAGGTCATGATCCCAGGGTCCTGGGATTGAGCCCCACATCGGGCTCCGTGCTCAGCGGGAAACCTTCTTCTCCCTCTCCCACTCCCCCTGCTTATGTTCCCTCTCTCGCTATATCTCTCCCTGTCAAATAAATAAATAAAATCTTTAAAAGAAAAAAAAAGAAAAAGATGAAGGTGAAATAAAAGAGATTTTCAGACAAACAAAAGCTAAGTGATTTTGTTACCAGCGTACCAGCAATACAAGAAATAATAAGCAAGTTTTTTCAGACCAAATGAAAATAGCCTCAGAGGGGGGCACAGAATCATGAGAAAGAATGAAGAATATGGGAAGGAGCAAATAAGTGGTTAAATATATAATTATATTATTTTTATTAATATAGGTTAGCTGTTTAAAACAAGTAGCGACGTGCCACGGGGTTATAAAAGAGAAGTAAAAATATGTGAAAGCATTAGTGTACAGGACAGAAGGGGAAAAAACTTTTCTAACGTTCTTGCCCTTTCTGGGTGGGGTGATCAAAATGCTAACTTAAGGGAGACTATAGTAAGTCAAGAATGTATATTCAAGGGCGCCTGGGTGGCTCAGATGGTTGGGCGTCTGCCTTCGGCTCAGGTCATGATCCCAGGGTCCTGGGATCGAGTCCCGCATCGGTCTCCCTGCTCCTCGGGAGCCTGCTTCTCTCTCTGCCTCTCTCTCTCTCTCTCTGTCTCTCATGAATAAATAAATAAAATCTTTAAAAAAAAAAAAAGAATGTATATTCAAATCCTTTGTCCATAAAAACCACTAAAATGATATAAAAATGTCTAACTGAAGATCTAATAGATTAAATGTACTAATACTTGATTATCCTTAAAGTAGGAAAGGTCAATTAAGGAAGAAGAAACAGATGGAACATATAGAAAACATGGTAGGATGATAGACATAAAGCTAACTACAAGTTAATTTTATTAAATGTAATGGAATAAATACTCCAATTAAAAAACAAAAATGTCAGACTGGATAAAAATCAAGACCCATTGTGTGCCATTTAGCAGGTGCATACTCTATACAGAAGAATAGCTGAAGGACACAGAAAGGTCGAAAGCAAAAGGCGGGAAGAAGATGCCATCATTAACCAATAATTCTGTCTTCTGCTTTGTCTAATCTTTTGTTAAATGCTTCTAGTGAGTTCTTTTATTTCAGATACTGTCTTTTTCGGCTCTAGAATTCCTGTTTGATTATTTTTTAATGGATTCCAGTTCTTTTTTGAAGTTCTCCACCTTTTCGTGGGTTTTCTTGATCTTTTTCCTGTTGTCTTAAGCACATTGATGATGGTTACTTTAAAGTCCATGTCTGCTAAAGATAAATTAAGAAAACAATCCCAGGGCGCCTGGGTGGCTCAGTTGGTTAAGCAACTGCCTTCGGCTCAGGTCATGATCCTGGAGTCCCGGGATCGAGTCCCGCATCGGGCTCCCTGCTCGGCAGGGAGTCTGCTTCTCCCTCCGACCCTCCTCCCTCTCATGCTCTCTGTCTCTCATTCTCTCTCTCTCAAATAAATAAATAAAATCTTTAAAAAAAAAAAAGAAAACAATCCCATTTACAATTGCACTGAAAATAATAAAGTACCTAGGAATAAACTTAACCAAAGAGGTGAAAGACCTGTCCTCTGAAAACTACAAAACATTGAGGAAAGAAATTGAAGATGACATAAAGAAATGGAAAGACATTCTGTGCTCGTGGATTGGAAGAACAAATATTGTCAAAATGTCTATATGACCCAAAGCAATATACAGATTTAATGCAATCCCTATCAAAAGACCAACAGTATTTTTCACAGAACTGGAATTAACAATCCTAAAATCTGTATGGAACCACAAAAGACCTCAAATAGCCAAAACAACCTTGAAAAAGAAAAACAAAACTGGAGGTATCACAATTCTAGACTTCAAGTTATACTACAAAGTTGTAATAATAAAAACAGCATGGTACTGGCACAAAAACAGACACATAAATCAATGGAACAGAATAGAGAGTCCAGAAATAAACCCACAATTATATGGTCAATTAATCTTCAACAAAGCAGGAAAGAATATCCAACGGGAAAAAGACAGTCTCTTCAACAAATGGTGTTGGGAAAACTGGACAGCAACATGCAGAAGAATGAAACTGGACCACCTTCTCATACCATACACAAAAATAAATTCAAAACACATTAAATGTGAGGCCTGAAACCATAAAAATCCTAGAAGATAGCATGATCAGTAATTTCTCTGACATTGGACATAGTAACATTTTTCTCAATATGTCTCCTGAGGCAAGGGAAATAAAAGCAAAATTAAGTTATTGGGACTACATCAAAATAAAAGGCTTCTGCACAGTGAAGGAAACAATCAACAGAACTAAAAGGCAATCTATGGAATGGGAGAAGATTTGACATATCCAGTAAAGGGTTAGTATCCAAAAAATATAAAGAACTTGTACAACACAACACCCAAAACACAAGGATCCAATTAAAAATGGGCAGAAGACATGAACAGATATTTCTCCAAAGACATACATACAGCCAACAGACACATGGAAATATGCTCAGCATCACTCGTCATCAGGGAAATGCAAATCAAAACCACAGTGAGATACCACATCACACCTGTCAGAATGGCTAAAATCAACAACACAGGAAACAACAGGTGTTGACGAGGATGTGGAGAAAGGGGAACACTCTTGCACTACCGGCGGGAATGCAAACTGGTGCGGCCGCTGTGGAAAACAGTCTGGAGTTTCCTCAAAAAGTTAAAAATAGAGGTACCCCATGATCCAGTAATCACATTACTGGGTATTTATCCAAAAAATACAAAAACACTAAATAAAAGGGATACATGTACCCCTATGTTTGTGGCAGCATTATTTACAATAGCCAAGATATGGAAGCAGCCCAAGTGTCCATCAACTGATAAATGGATAAAGAAGAGGTGATATGTATATACAATGGAATATTACTCAGCCATAAAAAAGAATGAAATCTTGCCATTTGCAACAGCATAGATGGAGCTAGGGAGTATAATGCTAAGTGAAATAAGTCAGTCAGAGAAAGACAAATACTATATGATTTCACTCATATGTGGAAGTTAAACAAATGAGCAAAGGAAAAAGAGAGAGAGAGAGAGAAACCAAGATCCAAACTCTTAACTCTAGAGAACAAACTGATGGTTACCAGAGAGGAGGTTGGAAGTAGGTGAGGGAGATGAAGAGAGTACACTCATTGTGATGAGCACTGGGTGATGTATAGAATTGTTGAACCGCTATATCATACACCTGAAACTAATATAACTCTGTATGTTAACTATACTGGAATTAAAATTAAAAACTTGATTAAAAATATATAAATAAAGTCCATGTCTGCTAACTCCAGCACCTTGGTCGACTTTGATTCTCTTCCTGCCCAGTGCTTGTCTTGGTTGCCAGTTTAGAGCTATTATAAATACGTTTTTATCAATATAGGTAAATGTGTTTAATATGCTCGTATTTTTCTAGTTTAAGGTAGAAGCTGAGATTGTTGATCTGAGACCTTTCTTCTTTTCTAATTTATACCTTTACTGCTATCAATTTCCCCCTAAGTAGGGCTTTGACAGAGTCCCATAAATTGAATGTGTTCTGTTTTCATTTGCATCCAGTTCTAATTTCTGTTTTGATTTCTTCTTTGATCCATGGATTATTTTTACAAGTGTGTTATTTAGTTTCCAATTATATGGGGATTTTCTAGAGATTCTTCTGTTGCTGATTTCTAATTTAATTCCATTGTTGTCATAGAGCATATTTGATACAACTTGAATCCTTTTAAATGTATCGAGCCTGGTCGGATGGCTCACAGTAGAGTCAGTCTTGATAAATATTGTGTGCATGTGAAAAAAAATACGTGTATTCTGCTGTTGTTGGGTGGAGTATCCTGTAAATGTCCATTAGGTCAATGTAGTTGGTAGTGTTGTTCAAGTTTTCCACGTCCATGCTGATTTTCTGTCTAATCACTCCACAGGTAGTTGAGAAGAGGTATGAAATCTCTGAGTGTGGTTGCATCTCTATCTCCTTGTAGTTCTGTCATATTTTGCACTGAGTGTTTCAGATCTGTTATTAGCTGTGTACAGGTCTGGGATTGTCCTGTCTTCTTGATGAAATATTTCTCATTATAAAACGATCTTCCTCATCCTCCGTAATATTCTTCATTCTTAAGTCCACTTTGTTTTACATTAATGTGCTGACTCCAGCTTCCTTTTTATTCTGCTCTCCCTCCTTTCACTTTTAATCTATTAATCCATCGGTATATGTAAAGTGAATTTCTTATGGACAGAAGATAGTCGGCTCTTATATTTTTATCCAGTCTGACAACCTCTGACTTTCAGCTGGGTGTTTAAATCATTGACATTTGATTGTAGTTTTGATCAGGTTTAAGCTTATCTTGCTATTGGTTTTCTATTTGTTCCATCTAGTGTCTGTACTCTTTATCCCCTTTAAGTGCCTTCTTTTGGATTACTTATTTTTCATGATTCCATTTTATCTCTTTTGGCTTATTAGGTCTCTCTGTTATTTTTGTGGGTGTTCTATAGATTGTAGTAAACATCTTTACCTTATCACAATCTACATTTAATGATCTCCCATTTCAGGTATAAGAAACTTATACTGATATCCTTCCATTTATCTGCTCATGACCTTTGCGCTACTATTGTCCTATATTTGTCCTTTACAAAGGCATAAAACAAACAATATGCTGTTATTATGCCACTTCCCAGAAGATTTAAATAATTGTTTCAACCTTACATAGGTGCTGCTGTTAGCTACCATCTCAAGTGCTCTTCCTTCCTTTGGTCAATCTGCATTTCTGCAGGGCGCCATTTTTCCTCTGCATCATGCTCCTTGTACCATTTTGTGTAATACAGTTATGCTGCTCACCAACTTTCTCAGCTTCTGTATTTCTGAGAAAGTCTTTATCTCACCCTCACTGTCGAAAGATATTTTACTAGATATAAGATTGTAGGGCTTTTCCTTTTAGCATTTTGAAGATGTTGACTCACTGGCTCCTTGCTTTGATGGTTTTTGATGAGAAATCTGTTGTCATCTTTAGCTTTGTTCCTTAGTACATAACAAGTCTTTTTTCTCTGGCTGCTTTTAAGGTTTTCTCTTTATCACTACTTTAGAGCAATTTGATTATGATGTGTTTAAGGTAGTTTTACTTGGGTTTCTTATGTTTGGAATTCACTGGGCTCTGGAGGATGTGAATTTATAGTTTTCATCAACTTTGGAAATAATTTTAGCTCTTATTTCTTCAAATATTCTTTATGTTCCCCCCTCTTTCTCCTCTCCTTCCAGGACTCCAACTACCTACCTATAGCTCACTGATTCTCTTTTCATTTTTTAATTCTCTTTTCTCTCTATGTTTCATTTTAGATTGTTTTTACTGCCATGTCTCCATGTCTCCTAATCTTTTCTTCCACAATGTCCGGAAGTCTGCCAACACTGTTCATCTCATAAATGGTTGTTTCATCTACAGGAGTCTGACTTGGGCCATTGATACTGTCCATGTCTCTACTTGACTTTTGAGCATATGAAATACAGTGATAGCAACTGCTTTAATATCTTTGCCTGCTAATTCTAACATCCATGTCAGTTCTGGGTTGATTTCAATTGACTGACTGCTCTCTTTGTTATGGGCTATATTCTTCTGCTTCTTTGCCTGCCTGGTAACTTTTGCTTGGATGAAAGGTGTTGTGAATTTTACCTAGTTGCATGTTGGCTAGTTTTGTATTCCTCTAAATATTCTTGAGCTTTGTTCTGGGGTGCTGTTAAGGTCCTCAGAAATAGTATGATCTTTTGGGGTCTTCCTGTTAAGGTTTGTTAGGTTGACCAGAGCAGTGCTTGCTCTGGGACTAATTATTTCCCACTACTGAGGGAAAACCCTTCTGTGTATTCTACCTAATGCGCCACACGTCTCTGAGGTTTTCCAGTATGGGTATGGGGAGTTGGAACAGGCTCTCTTCACAGTCCGGTGTGACCACTGAGGACTAGTACCTCTAACCTTTAGGTGGTCCTTTCCCCAGCTCAGGTCATTGCTTCCCAGGTTTGCACTGATCACTACTAGGCTGGATACAATGGGGTAGGGAGGAAAGGAGGGTGTCTAAGCAGACCTCTGGGGTTCGGTCCCTGTGCAACTCTCTCCAGTCAGGCCCTCCGTACTATAAACACCCAGTGTCCTGTCCTCCTCAGACTCTCAGCTCCCTCCCCTCAACCCCAGGGGTTGACCCAGCTCCACCTCAGAAACTGTCAAGGCAGCATGCTGGGGCAATACCCATTTATTTCTCATCACCTGGGGGGTCACTACTTTCTGTTGCCTAGGGCTCTGTGTCTTGGAAGTCATTGCTTCATATATTTTGTCCATTCTTTGGCTGATTCAGGTGGACAAAACTGATCTCTGTTATTCCATGTTGGTTACAAGCAGAACTCTCTAGCCACTCATTTACAATTATTAATATATTGGGGTTCAAATATACTAGTAATTACCGGCATGTTTGGGTTTAATAAGTGCTTTACACTCTCCCACTTGATTTATATTCCCTTTGTTCTCTTTGACGATCTACTTTTGAATGAATTGTTTTTTATTATTCCATTATTCCACTGTACGAGCTTGGAAGTTATGCAGTCTTTTCTTTCAGAAGCTACTCTAGAGATTATAACTTGCTTCCTGAACTTCTCAATGTCTAACATTAAATGATACCTTTAGGAAGAATGCAAAAATCTCAGAACATTGTAACTCTACCTACCCCCTCACAAATTACAGACCAATGTCACCATGCATCTTCATCCTATCACCCATGCTTCACGATGTTATTGCTGTTACGTTCTATCAACATCCACTAAGATTCACTTACGTATTTACTGTTTTGTTGTTTTTTATACCTTCCTGCCTCTCTATTCTTCCTGAGATCATCCTTTTTCCTGAAGAATACCTCTTAGTATTTTCTTTAGTGTGGTTCTTCTTATGCCAAACTCTGTTTTTCTGTCTGAAAATGTCTTTATTTTACCTTCAGTCTCGAAGGATATTTTCTCTGCATACAAAATCCTAGTTCAACAGCTATAAAGATATCATTCTGATGCCCCGAGTTCCTTTACTTATGTTAAAAACTAGCTGTCAGCCTAAGAGAAAGAGTTGGGACCCCCTTTGCTTTGGGTGGAGACCACCAGCTTGGTGTACGGGGGAACCAGAATCATTCCAGCTTTTGGGGGTGGGGGAAGGGAAGTAAAATTCACCCGTGAATCATCTTTATGCGCTAAAGCTGGATTAAGGCAACCATAGAGTTTTGGTGCCCCCTGGTGCCTGGCAGAAGCAGACCTCAATCACACGGAGAAAGACTTCCCCTGCATCCTGAAATATTTCTATAATGTGGCAAATACAAGGTCTGTCCCACAACGAGCCTACAAGGGGACAGACAGAATGTGTAGAAATACAAGTGAAAATAGTAACAAGCCCATGGGCATCCAGATATTGAAATTATCATAAACTATCATGCACATCTCAAAATAAGTATGTATTCATTGTTTAAGTAGATAAAGGACAAGATTGAGAATTTTGGCAGAGATCTGAAAACCGTAAAAAGAAAGAAATAGAATTGTATCCTATGCCTCTTAAGATGGACGCAGGCTCTCTTGGCTGCCCTGTCCCAGCCGTTGGGCCATTTGTCCTGCTTCAGCTGTCACAGTGGGTAACCGGTTCTGGGCGGGCCCACCTGACTCCATGCAGGTGCAACTCAGCAGCATTGCACATCAAGCCCACCCTGGGCACCACTTAGTCTCAACCCCAGGTCTTCCCAGTTTCCACTGCAGCATGAAAGCCCCAGGACTCACTCAGCACTCACGTTTGTGTGATGCAAATGTGGGCGAGTTAATACTCCATGGGGTGAACCACTGATGAATGGGATTTGCGCACTGGCTTGTGAGTAAACTATTCCCCAGCTGGAACGTGCTGATACTCAGCCCCTTGGAAGATGCTGCTATGAAATGGAATAACCAGCTGACTAATTTCCAGGCCTGTCCCCACCATGCCCTAGTCGCTCCTGACTGCCTGATTTCCCTCTCTAATACAATAGGAGCACTGAGCCTTTGCCTCAAATTCTCCTTCCTAGGTGTGTGAATGTCCTGTGGCTGCCATAAGAAAGTACCACAAACTGGGTGACTTAAAACCACAGAAATGTCCTGTCTCACAGTTCTGGAGCCAGAAGTCCAAAATCAAGGAGTCAGCCAGGCTGTGCTCTCTCCAAAGGCTCAACAGGAGAATTTTTCCTTACTTATACCGGCTCCTGGTGGCCCCAGGCATTCCAGGTTTCGGACAGCAACCCTCCAACCTCTGCGTCCCTCTCCACATGGCAGTATCCCCTGTGCCTGTCATCTCTGGGTCCAAATTTCCCTTTTATAAGGGCACCAGTCATACTGGATTAAGGTTCACCCTAACGACCTCATTTTAACTTGATTACCTCTGTAAAGACCTTATTTCCAAATAGGGTCACATTCTGAGGTACTGGGGGGTAGGACTTCAACTTAGTATTTGAGGGGACACAATTCAACTCATATCATCAGGGAACCCTGGCTAGGACCCAAATAAATAAATAAAAATTTCATTAACCAAAAAAATAGTAAAATAATTCAGATTACAAACTTGTTTGGTGGGCTTACTAGCAAATTTTATGAGCTGGAAGAGAATATCCAGAATAAAGCATAAGGAAGGAAAAGAATGGAGGGGGAAAAAAAGAAGAGGTGCTAAGATCTTACCACTCCTATTCAACATGGTTCTGGCAGTCCTAGCCAGAGCAATCAGGCAAGGAAAAGAAATAAAAGGCATCCATATCAGAAAGGAAAAAGTAAAATGATCTGTTTGCAGTTGACATGATCTTATATGCAGAAAACACTAAAAACACCCCCCCACACCTCCCCCCACACACACAAACTATTGGGAGAACGAATTTATAAATTCAGTAAAGTTGCAGAATACAAAAATTAACACACACAAATCAGGTGTGTTTCTATAGACTAAAGAATCATCCAAAAAGGAAATTAAGGAAATATTCCCATTTAAAATAGCACCAAAAGGAATAAAATATTTAGGGGGGAAAAAACAGTCAAGGAGGCAAGAGACTTACATACTGAAAACCTTAAGACACTGATGAAAGAAATTAAAGAAAACAGAAACAATGTTCATGGATGGGAAGACTTCCCATTGCTAGAATGTTCACATTACCCAAAGCAGATTCGATACAATCTTTATCAAAATCCCAAAGGCAATTTTTCCTGAAGTTGAAAAACACAATCCTAAAATTCAGTAATTTAGGAAAAGTAATCTTCAAGAACAAAGCTGAAGGCTTCACACGTCCTGATTTCAAAAGATACTACAAATACACAGTCATTAAAACAGCATGGTACTGGCATAAAAACAGACATGCTGGGGCACCTGGGTGGCTCAGTCAGTTAAGCCTCTGACTTGGTTTTGGCTCAGGTCATTATCTCAGGGTTGTAAGATCGAATCCTGTGTCAGGCTCCCTGCTCAGTGGGGAGTCTGCTTGAGATTCTCTCTCTCTGTCTCTCTGTCTCTCTGCCCCTCCCCCCACCACGTGCATGCACTCTCTCTCTAAAATAAATAAATAAATAAATCTTCAAAAAAAATAAAACAGACATGCAGACCAATGGATCAGAACAGAGAGACCAGAAGTAAACCCATATATGTACAGTCCACTGATCTTCAACAATACACAATGGAGAAAAGAAAGACTCTAACAAATAGTGCCGGGAAAACGGATATCCACATGCAAAAGAGTGAAATTGGACACTTATCTGGCACTGTACCCAAAAATCAACTCAAAATAGATTAAAGGTTTAAATGTAAGACAGGAAACCATAAAACTCTGAGAAGAAAATATGGGGAAAAGCTTCATGACATCAGTCTTGGCAATGATTTCTTGAATAGGATACCAAAAACATAGGCAACAAAAGCAAACATTAACAAGTGGGACTACCTGAAACCAAAAAGCTTCCAACCATAAAAGGGAACTATCAACAGAATGAAAAGGCAACCCACGGAATGGGAGAAGATATTTGCAAACTATGTCTCTGATAAGGGGCTAATATTCAAGATATATGAGGATCTCTTACAACTCAATAGCAAAAAATCAAAAAACCTGATTAAAAGTGGACAAAGGATTTGAATAGATATTTTTCCAAAGAAAATATACAAATGGCCAACAGGTACATGAAAAGATGCTCTATATCACTAATCAGGGAAATGCAATTCAAAATTATAGGAGATATCACTTCATACCCTTTAGGATGGATATTTTTTTTTAAAAAAAAAGGTTAGTATTGGCAAGGATGTGGAGAAATTGAAACCCTTGTACACTGTTGAGAATGTAAAATGGGCTAGCTTCTATGGAAAATGGTATAGGGAGTCTTCAAAAAATTAAAAATTGAAATACCATATGATCCAGCAATCCCATTTCTGGGCATCTAACTAAAAGAATTGAAATCAGGATCTCAAAGAGATATTTGCATTCCCATGTTTGTTGTAATATTGTCCACAATAGCCAAGAAATGGTAAAACCTCAATGTTCATGGACAAATGAATGGATAAAGGAAATGTGTTATATACCTACTTTGGAATATTATTCAGCCTTCGAAAAGAAGAAAATCCTGTCATTTGAGACAATATGGATGAACCTGGAGGACAGTATGCTAAGTGAAATAAGCCAGACACAGAAGGACAAATACTCCATGATTCCACTACTAAAATAGTCAAACTCATAGAAATAGTTTAGAATGGTGGTTGTCAGGGACTAGACAGGGGAGGGGGACAGAACTAGGGAGGGGCTGCTCAGCAGGTATAGTTTCAGTTACACAAGATGGAGAAGTCCAGGAGATCTGCTGGACACATTGTTTCTGTAGCTAACAATACTGTCTGTGTATTTAAAAATTTGCTGCAAACCCCACTGTTTATAACAGCAATGTCCACAATAGCCAAACTATGGGAAGAGCCCAGATGTCCATCGACAAATGAATGAATAAAGAAGATGTGGTATATATACACACACATATATATATATGTACAATGGAATACTACTCAGCCATCAAAAAAATGAAATCTTGCCATTTGCAATGACGTGGGCGGAACTAGAGGGTGTTAAGCTAAGTGAAATAAGTCAATCAGAGAAAGACAATTATCATATGATCTCGCTGATACGTGGAATTTAGGAAACAAAACAGAGGATCATAGGAGAAGAAAGGAAAAAATAAAACAAGACAAAACCAGAGAGGGGGAAAAAAACCATAAGAGACTCTTAATCTCAGGAAACAAACTGAGGGTTGCTGGAGGGGAGGAGGGTAGAGGGATGGGGTAACTGGGTGATGGGCTTTAAGGAAGGCACATGATGTGATGAGCACTGGGTATTATATAAGACTGATGAATCACAGACCTGTACCCCTGAAATCAATAATACATTATGTTAATTAATTGAATTTAAATTTTTAAAAATTAGTTTTAAAAAATAAAATGAAAAATGAAAAAAAATTGTTGCAAGGGTAGATAGATCTCATGTTAAGTGTTCTCACTGTATTTTTTTTTTTTTTTAATTTTAAAAAAAGAGCTCCTCCCACCCAGCTGTTGGTGAGCCATGGACCAAGAAGGTGGGAAGGATGGAGCCCACACATGGAGGTGGTGAGGGCTGTGACCAAGGAAATGGGGGGCCCAGGAGCCCTACCTAGTGTCACCCCATCCACCTACGCCTCTAGCCCCACACAACTCCAGCCTTCTCTCCTGGAAACAGCCTCTCATCCTCAGCTCTTCCTCCCCCATTCTAACCCACCATCCACATCTGCATCAGCCACCAGAGTTGACTCCATGCTTGAAAATGTCGTGGATCTTGCTCTCTTGCTACCTAGTCTTCCGTATGGCCTGGAAAATAAAGTCTCAGCTCCTCCCGAGGGTGGAGCCCGTAATGAATGAGGGGAGAGCTGCCGGCAGTCCTTCTGCATCGTGAAGGAGTGCTAGAAGCCACCTGCCAAGAGAGCCAGCGGGAGAGAAAGAAACCAGGATCCGGATGCACGGATGCTGGATCAAGCCACCCCTAAAGTCGGTGCCTGAGCCAGGGGAGTCCTGGCATTGTTTAAGTCAGTTTGAGTTGGTTTTCTGTCACAACAGAAATGGCTGTACGCCCCCATGAAAACACCACAAACTCCAGGGCAGGACTTTGTCAGTCTGGGTTGCCCTATAATCCCAGCACGAAAACACAGCAGGTGCTAAATAAAAGGTGGTGACGTGGGAGGTGCCTGGAGGGCGGCGGAGTTGAGAGAGGCCCAGAGCGGAGGAGGGACGGGGGTGTGGGACGCAGCCTGAGGCTCGTGCTGTCAGGCATGGCCCCCCTGGGCCACCAGGGGCCCCTTCGTCTGCTTCCTGGCCTCCGTAGCCCAGAGAGTTCTGACACACCCAGAGGCCGGGCCCCATCTCCAGCCTCCCGGAAACACCTCCCAGTTCCCAGATACCTGCCTGGTAACAGGGGATTCCAGACACTTCGCCACAGCGGGAGCTCAAATCAGAACCCGCATTTTATCACAATGCCTGGGGACATCTGCGCGCCTGGCTTGAGAAGCCCTGCCAGCGTTGTACAGAGGACAGTGTTAATCACCTGAGCAGGCTGCTAGGGGAGCAGCCAAGCCCCCCTCCCGCCCCACTCAGCTCCTCGGCCTCTGCTGGGGTGCTGGGCACCACCCTCATCTGGCCCGGGGGCTCTGCCCTTGGCCCAGGTGTGTATGGCAGGGGTGAGGAGCTGGTCTGGGGGTGATCTCAGGAAGCTCCTTTCTCTGACCTACTGCCCTCTGAGCTGCGGGGGCCCCAACACGTCAGGCTGACATAGCTAGAGGCCCGTCCCTGATCTGCCTCTCAGAGAGGGGACACGGGGGCTGGGGGCCCGCTCTGGTCAAGAGCTGTGCCTGGCCCTGCCTGTACCCTTCTCCCCTCGGCTGCCCCTGCCCGGTTCAGGCCCCAAGAGTCCTGCCTTCTGGTGAGTCCCTGGCCTCTGCCCTCTTCCCACTGCTGGCTGTCCTGCTCCAGGCTGCCCAAGGAAACGTCCCCCTGACCCCCTCTCCTCTGCTCTGAAACTCTCAGTGGCTCCCACTGTCCCCGAGACAGGGGCACCAGCTTCTCAGTCTGTGATCTGCAGCCCAGAGCCCTGCCCTCGGCCACAGCCCATCCCCACCTCCTGTCTGGTCTCTCTGGGAAGCGGCAGTGTGGACCCCTTGGGGCGGTGATGAGATCACACCTTCCCTGCGTCAGGGAAGAGACTGTGGGGCCTTCTGCAGAACCCAGATGCCCGCCCCTAGGGTTCAGGGGAACCATGGGGTGGGGGGTAACCTGGGGGGCTGCAGCTGACGCCTGAGAGCTCGGCCCTGCTAGGACGCCCCCCACAGGCACAAACCCAGCACTGCCTTCTGCAATTTCTCCCCCTAGAGTGTCACTCCTTTGTTTTACATTGTCAGCCCCTTTTAAGGGCAGCTCTCCTTGGGAGTGGCCACACATTTGGGATGCCATTTGCAAAGCTGAGTGGGGAGAAGACAGAGCAGAACATGCCCACCAAGGGGACTTAGGGAGGTCTGGCATCTCTGGGGAGGATTTCCAGGTGGTCACTGGTCCCTGGGGAATAGAAGGCCAATGGGATTTGGGGCCCATGGTCAGTTCCTAGGCACTGGGATTTGGACCCTTATGACCAGAGGGTGGCTTGGGGCGGGGGGAGGAGTTGACCCCAGGAAGATGGTCCCATCCTCACATTACGAACATACCTCAGAGACACTGCGGGTTCGTTTCCAGACCACTGCAGTAAAGTGAGCATCACAACAAAGCAAGTCGCATGAACTTTTTGGGGTTCCCAGAGCATTCCAAAGTTATGTTTACACCACATTGTAGTCTCTTACATGTGCAATAGCATCGTGTCTAAAAAGTCAGTGTTCATAGCTTAATGAAAAAAGCCGCATTGCTAACCGCGCTCACGGTCATCCGAGCTCTCGGCCAGGCACGGCCTGGCTGCAGGAGGAGGGTCTGGCCCCCACGGTGCCGGCCGCTGACTGGGCAGGGGGGTGGGGGCTGGGGTGCCCGCGGCAATTTCTTAAAATAAGACAAGGATGTTTGCCGCACCGATGGGCTCTTCCTTCCACGAACGGTTTCTCTGTGGCAGGCGATGCTGTGCGACAGCATTTTACCCACAGGAGAACTTCTTCCAAAATGGGAGTCGGTCCTCTCAGACCTGCTGCTGCGAGATGGAGGCAGTTTTTGTGAGAGTCCGGTCCTTCGCTGTCACCGCAGCAATGTCCACGGCGTCTCCAGCAGGAGCAGTTTCCATCTCGAGAATGAGAATGCACGTTCTCTGCTCACCCAGAAGAGGCCTCTCCTCCTCCTTTCGGGTTTTATCGTGAGATTGCAGCAGTTCAGTCCCATCTTCTGGCCCCACTTCTGATCCCGGGTCTCTCGCTGTTCCCAGCACATGGGCGGTGACGTCCCCCACTCAAGACTTGAACCCCTCAGCGTCATCCACGGGGGCTGGAATCCACTTCCTCCAAAGCCCTGCGGATGGTCTGAGCTCTTCCCATGAGTGCGCCTGTTCTTAATGGCGTCTAGAAGGGTGAATCCCTTTCAGGACGTTTCCGTTTACTTTGCCCAGACCCATGGGAGGAGTCACTCTGGGTGGTAGTTACAGCCTTACGATATGCATTTCTTGATGGTAAGACTTAAAAATCAAACTGACCCTCGGCCCCTGGGCTGTCGGATGGCTGGTGAGGTTGCAGGCGTGAGCACTGCACTAATCTCATCGTCCGTGTCCGCGAGAGCTCTTGGGCGCCAGGTGCAGTAAGGTTCGGAAGGAAATCTTTTTTTCTGAGCAGCAGGTCTCAACATTGGGCTGAAAATATTCGGGAGACCATGTTGTCATCAGATGTGCTGTCATCGAGGCTTTGTCGTTCCGTTTATGGAGCACGGGCAGAGCAGATTTAGCAGGATTTTGTCGGGCCGGTAAATGAGCATCGGCTTCCCCTTAGTCGCCAGCTGCTCGCCGCTAACGGGAGGCTCGGCCTGGCCTCCGGAGCTTTGCAGACGCACTGAGCTCGCCTGTCGAGCTGTGCGCGCCCTAGACGGCACCTTCTCCGGGTGGAAGGCCGGTGCGTCCGCGCCGCAGGTCGGCTGCTGAGCGCGGCCACCTTCCCCGGCGAGCCTCGCGCGATCTTGGAGAACGCGCTCAGCTTCTCCACCGCTCAGCTTCTCCAGCGGCGCGGCTGCTTCACCTCGCACGCGCCGTCTGGAGCCGGCTTCTTTCCTCCAGGCTCCTGAGCCCACCTCCGCCGGCTCCGGGCTTGCCTTGCGCAGGCTCCTGCCCTCTCGGCCTCCCCGGGACTGAAGAGCCGGGGCCTGGCTCTGGACCGGGCTTGGGCTGCAGGGAACGCGGTGGTGGCCGGTCTGACCTTCCGTCCCGACCACGCCGATTTTCTCCGGGTCCGCGCGAAGGCTGTCCCGCTGTCCTACCGTTCATGTGCCACTGGAGTGGCACTTCTCATTTCCTTCCAGAACTGGGCCTTTGCATCCACGACCCGGCTCCCTGGCTGGTGCAGGAGGCCAGGCTTTCGGCCTCTCCCGCCTTCCACGCGCCTTCCTCTCTCCGCTGGCTCGTTTCCAGCTTTGATTTAAGGTGAGAGCCAGGCGGCTCTTCCTTTCACTCAGCACTTAGAGACCACCGTCGGGTTATTAACTGGCCTAATTCCAATATTGTTGTGTCTCAGGGACCAGGGAGGCTCGAGGAGGGGGGGGAGAGGAGGGAACGCCTGGGGGGGTGGAGGGCAGTCAGGACACGCAGGACATTGATTAAGTTCACGGTCTTCTGTGGGCGTGGTTTGCGGCGGCCGGAAGCAGTTACGACAGGACCATCAGAGATCACTGGTCGCAGATCACCGTAACGGATAAAACAATAAGAAAAATTTGAAATATTGAGAATTACCAAAATGTGACACAGAGACAGGAAGTGAGCAAACGTGGTTGGACAGCGTCTGCAAAGCACGGTAGAGCAGGGCGCGGCCAGACGAGGTTGGCCGCGTCACCCACGTCCTTGAGGTTGTCCGCCCGCACCAGGCGAAGGGCTTCCTCGCTGTTGCTCTGCAAGGCCCTCTGACGGCAGTTTGGGGACAGCGTCACTGCCCTGATCTGCCAAGGAGGGCAACGTGGCGTGTGGATAGAGGTGAGCGACGGCGCGAGAGGGAGCCTCTGGCCTGAAAGAGTAGCAGTTTCTAGAACAATCCACCCCCTCCCCCTGCAAGCAGTAAGGGCCGTGTGGTCTGTGGAGAGCTTTGCAACAGTAACAAAACTGACCACAAGTCCTTCCACACTGTAAACATCAGAGATAAAATACTCCTGCTACGGCCGCTGCGGGGCACAGAAGCGTCAGGTTAGAAAGGAAAGGCAGGGGGCGCCTGGGGGGCTCAGTCGTTAAGCATCTGCCTTCGGCTCAGGTCATGATCCCAGGGTCCTGGGATCGAGCCCCCCAGAGGGCTCCTTGCTCAGCTCCCTCTCCCACTCCCCCTGCTTGTGTTCCCTCTCTCGCTGTGTCTCTCTGTCAAATAAATAAAAATCTTTAAAAAAAAGGAAAGGCAGGTACCTTTGACTTTACAGAGTCTCTGTTCGGTCTCGATACAAACTGCCCTTCATACCCGAGCCACGTCCCCCAGACACATGAATCGGTGTCATGCAACCTTCAGAGCTTCACAGCGCGGAGGCAGCCACGGCCCTGGGCAAGGGTCTGCCGGCCCCACGGTCAGAGCCTGACCCCTGGCCCGTGCACGTGACCTCTCTGGCTGACTCCTCCTCCGTAGAATGGGGGGTAAGTCAGAGGGCCTCCCAGGGCCCCTGTAAGGAAACTCACCTGCCACATAGAGCAGGGGCAGGGAAATATCAGCCGTCACTACACACACGGCCATGGGGACCGTGACAAAGATGGCACCGGCCTCATCGCCAGCCTGGTGGGCGCGGGAACACTGGCGGGAGGGAGTCGGACCTCTGCACCACCCCCACCACCTGAGGCCCCCACAAAGGCTTCGGCAGAAGGCCCTGCGCCCAGCAGAGACCCAGGGACGCCGCTGGATCAGGGCTCCGGCAGGCCCATGCCCAAAGCACTGTCCATCTCCTGCTCCAGGACCTAAGCCCCTGCTGTCTCCCCGGGACCCAGAGCAGAGCCTGGCTCACGGTGGGACCGCTGCCCAGGACAGGGATAGGGTGTAGGGAACACACAGGAATACAGTAACAGTTGGCTGTTCACCCAGAGACGTGAGGGCTGTGCTTGCCTCCACTGACCGCCCCCCACACACACACACACGGGGTGGGGGGGACAGGACCCTTACCGCAGGCCCCTTAGCCACCTGCTGTCCCAGTCCAGCTGCTGCCAGGACCAGCTTTGTTAATTGGCCCTATGAAGATCCCAAGGCATCAGGGCAGGAGCTAGTAATGAAAAGTCCAGGACAGGGTGGGAGAGAAGAAACCTCCCCAGCCAAACCTCCTCTTTCCTGAGGAGGCTTCCTCTGGCAGGGGCCAAGGGGCTGAAATGGGGGAAGGAGGGCACAGGGCAGCGCCAAGGCTGCAGGTGAAAAATTAACCACCTGGGCTCAATCTCGGGTGTAATGCCACGTCTTCACCACCAGATGGCGGGTAACGATCATCTTTGCTTTTAGCTCGCCGACCAGTATTCACGCTGTCGCCTAAGAGGGGACAGAAGGACTTCTGCTCTCTGATTGTCCCGCACGTGTCACACACTAGTGTGAGTGTGTTTCTTTATTAACTCAGGCCTCACAAACACCCTACGAGGTGTTAGCTGTGGCCCTTTGACAGATGAAGAATCTAAGGCTGAGAGAGCCTCAGACACCTGCCTGAGGTCACACAGCAGTGACTCAGGAGCAGGATCCAACCCAGACCTTGTCTCCAGAGTCTGCACTCTGCACCCCCTGCACTGCTCCCCATTTGCTCTCTGTGATTTCTCGAGCGTTCAAGTTCATGTTCTAGCAAATTCTCGCCCTAAAATGCTAGGGGACAAGCTTAGTGCTCCAGAGGCGGGCTCACCTTCCTCCTCCGGCCAGTGCTGGGGGGCGGGGGGAGCCTGAGGAGCTGGGGAGGGGGGACGCGGGAGACGCAGTCTCAGACTCAGGGCGGCAGCAGCAAGGACAGCAAGGTCCGTCTGGGGACGTGTGCCTGGGTCCAGGGAGCCGAGGGTGAGTCTGCAGCAGCCAAAGGCCCCCCAGGAAGCCATGGGGAAGAGTTTGGGGTGCCCTGCATGAGTGGTGTGCCGCCCCGGCTCACAGAGCTATTATTTCCAGGATTTCACAGACCAGTTGGTCAGCACAACCATTATTAAAAACTCAATTATGCAAACTTACGATTAAATTATATAAAAAGAGAGGTAATAAATACTCAAAATGTATCACCGCCTTATTGTTTTCACTACACTTCCCTGTGGTTTCTGCCCTTGAGGTTATTTCCAGCTGCTTTTCTTAGAGTGGAAATACTAAGTAACAGCATCCGGCTGGGTGCCCTCCCCACCCCACCCTCAGGGACCTCGGGGTCTGTCCTCTGAAACCGGCCCCGTGGGCAGATTTACACCAGGGAGACTGGCAAATGCTGCACGTCGGGGCTTTTTTTCCAGACTGAATCATTTACCCATAAGCACAGCACCGCCTGTGTGTAGGGTACGATATGGTGAGATTTGCACTTTAACGAGGTCTTGAGAACACAGGGGTCAGCAGAAGACTTTCAGGTGAGGGAGCCGAGTGGGGGGACGCAGGATGGGTTCAGCCAGTGGGAGGGGGGCGTGCTCTGACACGCAGCTGGGAGACTAAGCCACCTCCAACCGGGTCCTCTCTCAGCACCAAGACGTTTTGACAGCTGGCTCCACTTTCAGACACGTGCCCGCCAGGATCCCAGCCTACCCTGGGCCATGGCCCCCCTTCTCGGGGTGTCAGCTCCCATGTCTGGGGGAAAAGCCACTGAGAGGCCGGTGAACACTTCCTTTCGCTGCCCAGATGGAGGCGGATGTGCTGGTGGGCAGCTCAAAGTGGGAGGCGCGGGGTCCCTCCCCCCCCCCCCCCACCCAGGACACCTGTCAGATGCCCGGCCTGCAGGTAAGGCACCCCAGCCCCAGCATGTGCGTGGGGCTCCGAGTTCCATGTCCACCTCTTGACCACGGTGGGACTCCTCGCTCAGCCTGCTTCCTCCTGTAAAATGAGAAGAGTGCGGTTTTTAGATTTTTATTTACTAATTTTTTTTGTTGCCCATGTTATCAGTTTTGAGACACACTGGGTAGCACTTGGTGGTATGTGTCTGGGGGACCCCACAGTGCCTGGGTCCTGCTCCCTCAACCATCCTAGGCCTTCTCAGGAAGATGTCCTTGGGAACAGGAGCAAACAGGACACAGAGAGCTGTTGGTCCCTGGTGGCCAGTGTCCGGCAGGGCCTTTGGGGGACGCTGAGCTGGAGGGCACTGCTTTGGCCAAGCACAAGCTGGCCTACAATCTGGGGGCGGCTACTGTGTGGAACTGAAGGAATGGCAAGGACACTCAGGGGCATTCATTGGGTTCCCTTGTCTACCTGCCTTGTAGAGGTTGATGGCCACGCAGGGCCAGATGTGACCCCCCCGCTTAGAGAGAGAGCAGAGATGTGGGAAGGAGTAGCACCTTCCTGACTTATTGTCAGATTTATTTTTGGACCATTTTTTACAGCAGTTTTAGATTCACAGCAACACTGAGCGGAAGATAAGAAATGTCCTATATAGTCCCTGTCCCCACACATGCACAGCCTGCCCCATTGTCAACGTGACCACTGGAGTGGGACATTTGTTACAATTAATGGATCTACACTGACATCATCACCCAGAGTCCTCGGTTCACATTAGGGCTCCCTCTTGTTTGTGTACATTGCATGGGCTTGGACAAATATACAATGACATGCATCCCTCATTAGAGTATCATACAGAGTAGTTTCACTGCCTTAAAAATCCTCTGTGCTCTGCCAGTCCATCCCTCCCTCCCCCCAGCATCCCATGGAAGCTGCTGATCTTTTTACTGTCTTCATGGTTTTGCCTTTTCCAGAATGTCACACAGGTAGAACAATACAGGAGGCAAACTTTCCAGACTTTTTTCACTTAGCAATATGCATTTAAGTCTCCTCCATGTCTTCCTATGGTTTGATAGTTCATTTTCTTGTTAGTGCCGAGTAACATTCCCTTGTCTGGATGGACCACAGTTTATCCATTCACCTACTGAAGGACATCTTGGTTGCTTCCAAGTTGGATCAATTACAAATAAAGCTACTGTAAATATCTGTGTGTAGATTTTGTGTGGACATAAGTCTTCAACTCCTTTGGGTAAATACGAAGGCGCACGATTGCTGGGTCACAAGGTGCGAGGACGTTTAGTTCTATAAGAAACCACCCAAGTGACTTCCCCAGTGGCTGCACCATTTCTCATTCCCCCTGGCGATGAATGAGAGTCCCTGTTGCTCCACATCCTCACTGGCATTCAGGGTTGTCAACATTCCAGTTGCAGCCACTCTAATAGGTGTGTGTAGTATCTCACTGTTTTTGTAATTTGCATCTCTCTGATGACGTAGGATGTGGAGCAAATTCTCATAAATTTATTTACCATCCATATATCTTCATTGATTAGGTGTCTGTTAAGAAATGTGGCCCATTTTTAAAAATTGGATTGTTTGTTTTCTTATCGTTGAGTTTTAAAAGTTCTTTGTATATTTTGGATAATCCTTTATCAGATGTGCCGATTGCAAATAGTTTCTCCCAGATTGTGGCTTGTCTTCTCATTCTCGTGACAGTGTCTTTCACTTTCACAGAGCAGAAGGTTTTAATTAAATGAAGTACAGCTCATAATTGTTTCTTTCATGGATCAAGCCTTTGATGTTATATCCAAAGTGTGATAAAGCCCAAGGTCATCTAGATTTTCTCCTATGCTATCTTCTAGTTTTTTTTTGTATTTAACATTTAAGTTCGTGATCCATTTTGAGTTAATTTTTGTGAAGGGTATAAGGTCTGTGTCTAGATTTATTTTTACCCATGTGGGTGTCAAATTGTTCCAGCACCATTTGTTGAAGAAACTATCTTTGCTCCATTGTATTGCCTTTGTTGTTTTGTCAAAGATCAGTTGACTATATTCATGAGGGTCTATTTCTGGGCTCTCTATTCTGTTCTATTGATCTATTTGTCCATTCTTTTGCCAATACCACGTTGTCTCGATCAATGTAGCTTTATAGAAAGTCTTGAAGTCAGATAGTGTCAGTCCTCTAACTCTGTTCTCTTCCAGTATTGTGTTGACTATCTGGAGTCTTTTGCCTCTCCATAGAAACTCCAGAATCAGTTTTTCAATATCCACAAAATAACTTGCTGGGATTTTTATTGGGACTGCATTGAATCTATAGATCAAATTAAGAAGAACTGACATCTTAACACTATTCAGTCTTCCTATTTATGAACATGGGATATCTCTCTATTTAGTTATTTTTTTGTTTCTTTCATCAGAGTTTTGTAGATTTCCTCATATAGATCTCACATATATTTTGTTAGTTATAAACCTAAGTATTTCATTTTGGAGGAAAAGCTAATGTAAATAGCATTATGCTTTTACTCTCAAGTTCCTTATTCACTGCTCGCATATAGGAAAGCAATTGACTTTTGCTTATTAATCTTATATCCTACAACCTTGTTGTAATTGTTTATTAGTTCCAGTTTTTGTCAATTTTTTCATATATTCTACATAGACAACCATGTCATCAGTGAACAAAGATAGTTTTATTTCTTCCTTCCCAATCTGTATACCTTTTATTTCCTTTTCTTGTCCTACTAATTATCCAAGACTTCCAGTACTATATTGAAAAGGAGTGGAGAGAAGGGGCATCCTTGTCTTGTTTCTGATCTTAGTGGGAAAGCTTTAGCTTCTCACCATTAAGTATGATGTTGGCTCTAGGTTTTTTGTAGACACTCTTTATCAAGTTGAGGAAGTTCTCTCTCTATTCCTAGTTTACTGAGAGTTTTTATAAAGAATGGATGTCAGATTTTATCCAATAATTTTTCTGCAAACATTGAAATGATCATGTGATTTTTCTTCTTTAGCCTGTTGGTGTAATGGATTACATTAATTGATTTTCAGGTGTTGAAACAGCCTTGCATACCTATGATAAATCCCACTTGGTCAGGGTCTATAATTCTTTTTATACATTGTTGGATTTGATTTGCTAATATTTTTTGAGGATTTTTACATCTATGTTATTGTGAAATATTGGTCTGTAGTTTTCTTTTCTTGTAATGTTTTTGTTTGGTTTTGGTATTAGGGTAATGCTGGTCTCATAGAATGAGTTAGGAAGTGTTCCTTCTGTTTCTGTATTCTGAAAGATAATGTGGAGAATTGCTACAATTTTTTCCTTAAGTGTTTGGTAGGATTCACCAGTGAACCTATCTGGACTCCGTGCTGTTTTGGAAGGCTATTAATTATTGATTCAATCACTCTAATAGACACAGGCTTATTCAGATTTCCTATTTCTTTGCGTGTGAGTTTTGGCAGATTGTGTCTTTTGAGAAATAGGTCCATTTTATCAAGCTTATCAAAGTTGTGAGCACAGAGTTTATAGCATTCCTTTGTTTCCTTTTTTTTTTTTAAGAGAGAGAGAGAGCAAGAGCTTGGGGGGGAGGGGCAGAGGGAGAGGGAGAGAGAGAGAATCTTAAGCAGACTCCCCACTGAGCGTGGAGCCCAAAGGGGAGCTCAATCACATGACACTGAGATCATGACTTAAACCAAAATCAAGAGTCAGATGCTTAACTGACTAAGCCATCCAGGTACCCCCCCCTTTGTTATCATTTTAATGTCAATGGAATCTGTAGCGATGTCCCCTTTTTCATTTCTGAGATTAGTAATTTGTCTTCTCTTTTTTTTCTTGGTTAGCCTGGGTAAAGGCTGGTCAATTTTATTGGTAGTCTTTTTCACTCAAACTTTAACCAACTGAGCCACCCAGGCACCCCTCTCAAACTTTAAATATGTCACTCCACTCTGTTCTTGCTTGCATGATTTCTGAAGAGAAGTTGGATGTAATTTTTTTAAATTAAAGAATAATTGACATACAATATTATATTAGTTTCAGGTACAACATAGTGATTCAATATTTATATACATTACAAAATGATCACCACAATAAGTCTAGTTACCATCTGTCACCATACAAAGCTGTTACAAAATTATTGACTATATCCCCTATCCTGTACATTACATCCCATGTCTTATTCATTTTAAGGATGTAATCCTCATCTTTGTTCCTCTGTAGGTAAGGTGTTTTATCCTTCGGCTTCTTTCAGGATTCTTTTCTTTATCTTTGATTTTCTGTATTTTGGAAATGAAATGCCTAGGTGTAGTTTTCTGGGCATTTATCCTGCTTAGTACTCTCTGAGCTTCCTGGATCTGTGGTTTGATGTTTGGGGTTAATTTGGGGGAAATCCTCCGTCATTATTGTTTCAAATGTTTATTCTGTTTTCTTCTTTCTTCTCCTTCTGGACTTCCCATTACACTATGACATACCTTTGTAGTTGTCCCACAGTCCTTGGATATTCTGTTCTGTGTTTTTTGATCCTTGTTCTGTTTGCTTTTCAGTTTTGTAGGTCTCTTTTGAGATATCCTCAAGCTCAGAGATTCTTTCCTCAGCTGTGTCCAGTCTACTAATAAGCCCATCAAAGGCATTCTTAAATTTTCTTACAGTGTGTTTGAGCTCTCACATTTCTTTTTGGTTCTTCCTTTGGATTTCCATCTCTCCTTCCATTGCACACCTGTATTTGCATGATGTCTACTTTATCCATGAGAGCCCTTAGTATATTCATCATTGTTTTAAATTCCCTGTCTGATAATTCCAACATCCCTGCCATACCTGAGTCTGGTTCTGGTATTTGCTCTATCTCTTCAAACTGTGTTTTTTGTTTTTTTGCCTTTTAGTATGTCTTGCAATTTTTTCTTGCTAACAGGACATAATGTACTGGGTAAATGGAACCACTCTACGTAGGCTCTAGTGATGTGGTAGTGAGGTGTGGGCGGGAGAGAAGACTTCTGTAGTCCCGTGAGTGTCCTGGTTTTTTAGTGAGCCTGTGCCTCTGGACTTCTCAGCACTTCTCCTTGGGGTGGGACAGGCTGGCTAGAGTGGGCTAGAGCTGGATATTTCCCTGCCCCCAGGTCAGTTAGGCTCTGATAAAACCCCAGCAAGTTAGGCTCTGGGGTAACTGGTTCCTCCTGAGGGCAGCCCTTGTTAAGAAGAACAGAGTGCTCTGGTGTACTTCAAGATGGTTCTTTTTCCCCTCCTGCCAGAAACATGAGGGGATTTTTCTCTGATATTCCCTGTAAGAACCTAGAAGTGAAAACTCTCAGAAGTGGGAGGGCCCTCTGTGACAGGTCCCCTTGGAGTTTTGACTCAGGTCATCCACACTGAGCCTCCAGCAATTCCAAAGTTCAGGTATTCCTACCTCAACACTGGCTCCCACAGAGGTTTCTGCTTGTGGGATCTTGTCCAGTAAGGTATGATTCTCTGTATTAACCTGTCAGTCTCTTCAGCTTTGGGGGCAGCAGTTTGTCCTGTGACCTCCCTTCTCTTATAGATCTAAATTTTGCTGCTTTTGCAGTTGGTTCAACTATTTATTTATTAGGACAAGGGGCAACATCAAGTTACTTATATGCTGGACCAGAAACCAGAACCATTTACCCACTTTTAAGGCATTCCGGCTGCTCTTTGTGTTTACTGGAACACAAATAAGCATGGAGTCAACTAGAGGTGAAAAGCATGGAGTCAACTAGAGGTGTGGTCAATCCTCTCCTAAAAGAATCCATTCCCACCTTCTTATCCACATTCCCCAACCCATATTTACCCACATTCCTTGGTATTTGTCTGGAACCAAGATTTCCGATTCTGATATCCCCAAAAAGCCTCTGAAATGGATCAAAATAGGACATCCATTATCTTAACTCCAAACCACACCAAAAGCAAAAAAAAAACAAAACAACAACAACAGCAGCAAAAGCAATCTTCCCTCCTGTTTTTCTATCTCCCATTTGTACGAAGCTCAATGTTGGGGCCAGGCAAGCTCATGGGGGAGTTAGGGGACAGCCCAGCCCAAATTGTCCCAATTCCAAAGCAATGCAATACAAACCCCTGGGAAGCCCCTCCCCACTAGTCTTTATCATAAAGAAGTTAAAATTCAAAAATTGCCCCACCAAAATTAAAGTTCCAATGGAATGAAAGCCTTCCTCACAATCTGGCGCAGAGACTCATCTGTCAGCATCCGCATGTGTGGTGAAGCCCAGCAGGGGCTGGGGCTGAGTCATCTTTCACTAACCAGGTGGTTTCAGGAGCAATCCCATAGGAGGAATTAATCCAACCTCAGTTCCCCAAAGTGGCCAAGACAATAAGGACAGGCCCCCACACCCCAGATTCGGCCCAAGGGAGGCCAGGGTCTCCCCTCTTCCCTGCACAGAGCAAGGGAAGGATCAGGAGCCACCTGGACAGAAACAGGAAGCCACCTGTGTGGAAACAGGAAGCCAGGAGAAGGGAACCCCTGAGCTCATCTGCACCAAGTCACCAGTTGTTCTTAGTTCACACCTTGTGAGCTTAAAACTCAGGAAAAAATCTCCCACCAGGAAGCAAGCTGTGAACCACCTTCGTATGGCTGCTTCTCTCAGAAAACAGGATCCAAAACATCCCTCCTTCTTTTAAACTTGGGGATTTTGCCATGGTAGTTGGTACCTCATGCCCGATTTCACCTCAAGTCCTCTGAGGTGGGGGTGTCTGCTGCTTTTATGCCCCGGTGTCTGTCCTCACAGCAACTGGACCCCACTTTCCCTTAAGGAACCCCACTCTCTCTCAACCATGCCTGTGGTGAAGCCACTGGACTAAAAGGAGGTGATGACCCAGGGACGACAATCTGGAACATTCTATATGGTCAGGAAGGGGCACAGGACCCTGGGCTTCAGTTTATAAGAGTCTGAAACTACAGGGCCACTCTCAAGTGACCTAAAGAAGCCCAGCTGAGATCCCTGCTGACCTCCCTGGAGCCCCAATCAAGCTGCACCTGAAGCTGGATCTAGACTTTTCCAGCTTTTGTGAACGAATAGATTCACTTTTCACTTAAGCAAGGCTCAACCAGATTTTCTATGGCTCGTGCAACTAAAGAAGCCTTTCTCCTCTTACAGTCCTGGGTGTTTAAAAACTTTATTTGCCCTTTGACATACCCCCATCCCCACACAGCATGCCACATACATATATACCCACAATAAGGAAAGTTTTAGACCTCACAGTCCCTGAGTCAATGGCCTGCTATGCCTCTGTTCTTCCCTGGGCCTGGAGTTGCTACCCCCTCCTCTTCTAGAATATTCCTTCATAGATGAGGCTGCCCCAGGGCAGAGTTCTCTAGCAGCCCAAACTCATCCTTATTGGAAAGTGACCCTCTATGTATTGACTACTCCCCCCAACCTGGCTGATCCTCGGCTCCTGAATTTTCCTTGAAATTCCCAGGAGCAGCTGAAGCCTCCTTCTGCCCCCTCTTCTTCCTACGGACCTGGGCTTCTCCCACTGCTTCTCCCACTGCTCAGGACGTCTCCTTCTGCTCGTGTGCCTGCCACGTGGACAAACAGGTTGGAGGGAATAGTCGTGCCCCTCTGTTCCCCATCTCTGTTTTGCCTATAGGGCCAATTCCCACTTTTCACTTAGACCAGGTGCCCCCTAAGAGGCTGGTGTCCTCCCGCCATGACCAGATGACAGTTTGTGTGTGAACCACCTTCTGAAGCCCTCCCTACTTTTGCTTGGACTTCCCCTGGCCTCTCTTGGCACTCCCGATCTGGAGCGGAAGGTTCCAGCTTTAGGCCTTTTAAATTCTCCTCTCCTGTTTCGGGCTTGCTAGCGTTCCCTGACATGTCCCTCTGCCTCAGCCCGACAAGCAAACGAAGGGTCAGTCCTGTCTTTCCCTTTACCTGGTCATGAGTCACTCGGCACCCCACTGGGGCTGCACCCTCAGCCCGCATCCCTGACATTTACCCAGGACGAGTGACTCTTCAGTCAACACATATTTATGAAGGGCCTACTATGTGCCAGGCACAGCTCTCGATGCCGGAGCTGCCTCTGCAGACAAGGCAGATTAGGAACCCCACCTGCATGGAAGCACAGGCAATAGACGGCCACCGTAATTAACCTGGACACTATCCGATGTGCTAGGTGAGTGCTACAAAAACAGGACTCGGGAGGGTTCACAGGGGCCCGCACGCAGAGCTGGTGGGAAAGCTGACGTTGGAGCACAGATTTGCAGGAAGCCGTACTGGCAGGAACAGCAATGGGAGCCCTGCCTGGGGAGCCCTCAGAGGGAGGCGAGGGGCTGACGGTCAGCATGGCGGGAGCCCAGGGTGACAGATTTTCAGGGGGTTTAAAGGATTTTGGCTTTTACTTTGAGTGAAGAGGGGAGCCATTGAACGGTTTTGAGTACAAAGGCACATGATCTGACCTGCAATGTAACAGAACGTCTCCAACCGTCAAGAAATGAGTACAGAAGGGCCAATGCCACCAGGATCCAGACCAGAGACCACAGCGGCAGGACCACATGGCAGCCAAGGAGGTGGTGAGAAGTGGTCAGATTCGGGTATATTTTGAAAGAAGATCCAGGTGGCTTCCACGAGGGGCAGGAGGGAGGAGAGGAAGGGGCTGGGGTTTGGGGCTGAGCACTGGAAGGGTGGAGATGCTATCCATTGCCCTTCGTTGTCAGAGAGGCGAGGCTGCAGGAGAAAAGGGGGGCTCGCAGGGGCAGAAGACAGGCCTGGGTCTGGGGTGCGAAGTTGGGGACATCATCAGCCACAAGGAATAAACAGCTGGAGGTGGAGGGAAGAGGTAAATGTGGGTGCACTTTGCCATATGGATGAGACCTGCAAGGGGCGAGTGTGGATCAAGTCAGGGACCGAGGACTAAGGATGAGGAGCTGAGAGGTGTGGGGGGCATTGGTGGGAGCAGAGGACCCCCTCAAAACAGCTCCGTCCGGGGCTGGAGACGAGCACCGAACAGAATGGGGGGCTTACGTGGAGGAGGCCCGTCCTCTATGTTCGTGGGTGCCATAGACTGCAGTCCCTGGTGACACTCGGGTGTGGGGATAGAAAGACAAGCTTCTGGGACAGAAAGTCGCGCTCACCAATGGGCAGCCCACACCTGAGCTCCGCCTTAACTGAAATGAGGCCTCCCTGACCCCACAGTCCGACATGGGCCAACTGGCCAACACCGGCCGCCACGACCCACTGTCCCCGCTTGTCCCCGCTGCTCTTGGTGAGCAGCGAGGCTGCCGCAGCGGGGTGACAGAAGGGAAAGGATGACCTGCCCAGTGCGGAGCGCGGAACGGCCTGGCCACCCAGGGACCTGCCCGTAGCCCTGGGAGGGACAGCAGCCCGGGCGGGGCGGACAGGTGCGAGGGGCCAGGCCAGCTCCCGGCACCTGTCGCCCTTCCCGCCCGCCCAGCAGCAGCACAGGGCTCCGGGAGGGGAGAGGTGGACTTTCCTGCGGAGACCCCGCCGCCGGCCACGCCCGCCGCCGAGGGTGGGGCCACCTCAGCCTCCCGGCCACCAATCCAACCAGCATTGGTCCCCCCACCGGAGGCACGACGGGGGGGTGTAGGCTCAGGATGGGCAGGCATCCAGAAGACCTCTTCCCCGACCAACAGCGCAGGGGGGTCCCCGCACACATGGAGCTGCTGGGGCTGAAAGGCTGCGGGGGGGGGGGGGGCAGCGCCCAGGCCCTGAGCCCGCTCTCTGGGAATATCAAGGGTGCTCTGCCCGCGAGAACGCTGGAGCCCACGCCGCGAGGAGGTACCATCACTGCACAGAGGAGGAGACGGGGTTCAGAGAGGGCAGCGCACGAACCCAGCGGCACAGCGCCCTGGAGTAGCGGGCTTGGCAGCCCCAATGTCAGGCTCGTTCTTTACGTGGCTTTCCCGAGGGCTCCTCCCCAGGCACAGGCTGTCGGCCTGGGAAACTCATGCTTGGTTGCATCCAATTATTTGTTATTTTATTTTATTTTCTGTTGTTTCTATTGTACTGTATTATTTTTAGCACCAAGAGCCTGGAGCCACTTCCCCTGCCTGCCTGCAGATGCCGCCCCCTTTGGGGCACCAGGGGTGGGCCTGGGATGGGAACCCCAGTGGGTCAGCTCTGCTTGCCTCTTAAAGGCTCATCCAGTCATTGGATTTCTATCATCAGGACCTGTCCTTGAGCCCCCACATTGGGTATAAAATAAAACGGGTAAAATGTGTATGTACCCAACCAAAAAGATGCCAGCAACTCAAAGGAAGCCAGGCTCTCACACCTCCGAGGAAGCTGGATGGAAGCCCGCCGGCCCGGTGCTCTAGATTTCTGTGGACAAAGGGAGGAAAAGCAGACTCCGGGCCCCTAGGAAATGCCGCACTAGCTCTCGTTGGCATCTTCATTAGCGGCCTCAAAGGGGGATCCAGAGGCTCTTACCTCTCCAGCGTCCCTTCTCCCGACTGATGGGCCTGGAATCCCAAAAACCATGTTCCCTGGGGCTGCAGTCCGTCCCTGTCCCCTCCCTCCACCCCTCAGAAGAGGAAATGGCCTGGTCCCTGCCTGCCTTAGAGCCCAGTCTGGTCACCTGGGGACAGCCTGCCTGTGATGCAGCAGGAGTGGGAGTGGGGGAAGAGTCTTTGACTGCAAGGTTCCTACCCATGGGGCTCCCCTGGCCTTGCCCTTGAGAACCCCCCCCCCACCACCACCACCGCCAGGCTTCACCCCGCGGCCCCTTACTGCCCTCGGAAACATGAAACCACATTTCTCTTCTCATTGCCTCCATCCCATTCCGGGCTCTTTTGAGCCCTTTTGAGTGCACTACTGCATCCCCTTGTCATCGGGCCCTCACTTAATGTTTCCAGAGGAGAGAAAGGAAAGGAGGAAGGGAGGGGGGAGGTGCAGATGGATGAAGGAACCCAGGAGACTAAAAGCCAATCCGAGCAAGGTGTCGGGGGTCACAGGTGAGAGACATTCCTCTGTTCAGGGAGCTGTGGCAGCCAGGGGCTCTCACAGGGGAGCAGAAGCTTCCCTTGTGTCGGGACGACCCCTCCTGCCCTGGGCCCCAGAGGTGCGGGCCGGGGGGAGGGGCCGAGGGTGCAGGTCGGTTCAGCCAGGTGGCCCCACAGGGAGTCTCACACGCCACCACATTTCCTTCCCACCTCTTTGAACAAACCCGTGAGAAGGGGCCGGGGATGCCCCGGTGCCACTTTTGGGGCTGAGAAGGTGGGTTGTGGTTTCGGGTTAGCCGCCCACTGCCTCCTGGGTGAAGTGAGTAAGCCCCTTCCCCTCCCAGGGCGGCCCGGAGCTACGCGGTCCACCCGCTCCTGCTGAGCCCCTCTGAGCCGAGCGGCATCATAAATGCAACGTGCACCATGGAATGTAAAGACTTAGGGAAAACAATGAATGCAAAACATCTCTTAGTACATTTTATATCCTTGCATGTTAAAATGATGTTTGGGATGTATTGGGTTAAGTCAAAGATATATTAAAATTAATGTCACCTGTTTCTTTTTACGTTTTCAGTGTGGCCACTAGAACATTTTAAGTTACATATGTGGCTCTCATTCTATTTCTTTTTTTTAATTTATCATAAACTTTATTTCTTATTGATAGAACAGTGAGGCACTATTTTTCACATGGGCAACAATCCCATTATACCACCGAGCTGTTTAAATTTGAACATTATAGCTTACATATGGAACATCAACTATGTTTTTTTTTTAATTTTTGTATTAACATATAATGTATTATTTGTTTCAGGGGTACAGGCCTCATTCTATTCCTGTTGGATGGTGCTGGTCTAGAGAGTTCTAAGGCCTTTTGATGTGAGTTTTGTATGAGCTGTGACACTTTCCCATAGACCCCACACACACACACACACACACACACACAGCGAGGAGAATCTTGATCTTGTTTGGGGTGGTCTGAGGAATTAAGTCAGTGTGAGATTATGGTGGGAAGGGCCAGGCAGCCTGGGGGCAGCAGGGCTGTAAACGAAGCTTCAGGGGGCTCTTGCTTAGACAGGATAGGGGAGAGGCTACTTGCCTTTCTCTCTTGGGGTCTTCCAGAGCTCTCTGGGAAAGCAAGGGGAGGGGCTGGGAATACCAGTAAAGGCTGGAGCAGAAAGAAGCATCCAGTTCTGGGGAGTTTGTGGCCGCCAACAGCCCCCAACTCTTCTCACGGGAGAGTCAAATGGTTTAACCTTCCAGAGAGGTTTTCCCGAGGAAGTCACTGCCTTCCTTACATTCTGGAACAGGGCCCTGTCTACCCACAGCCTGGCCAGTGCCAGCCTCACAGGGGCTGGAGGTCATGGCCTCTCAGCCCCAAGGTTCATTCATCCCAAAGGAGGCTGGTGACTCAGCTTGACAGATGCATGGCCCCAGGTCGCAGTAAGCCAAGAGTGGTTTTGGGAAATGCAGCTGCCCCTTGTGCAGGGGTCAGGGGACCTGGGTGCCCGGGGGTACCTCAGCAAAACAAGACTAGCTGGGGACAGGGTCCAGGGAGAGAGTGTGGGCAGAGGGCCTCCCCTGGCAGGAAGATAATCAATTAACAATTATATCTGTAAAGAACTTATTTCCAATAAGATCACATCCTGAGATGCTGGGGGTTAGGATTTAGCACATGAATCCGGGGGAAACACAGCTCAGCCTGTTAGGGATTAACTGGTGTCCCCCCAAAATTCGTATGTTGAATCCCAAACCTCCAAGGTGACTATATTTGGAGTTAGGGCCTTTAGGTAGGTAATTAAGGATAAATGAGGTCAGAAGGGTGAGGCCCTAATCCTATAGGGCTGGTGTCCTTTTTTTTTTTTTAAAGATTTTATTTATTTATTTGACAGAGAGCGAGAGAGGGAACACAAGCAGGGGGAGTGAGAGAGGGAGAAGCAGGCTTCCTGCGGAGCAGGGAGGGCTGGTGTCCTTTTAAAGAAAAGGGAAGAGACACCAGAGATCTCTTTCTCCACGTACGCACCGAGGGGAAGGTGAAGACACAGCAAAAGGACAGTGTCTACAAGCCAGGGAGAGCCTTCTCTCCGGAAACCCTCCCTGACCGCACCTTAGTCTCAGACGTCCGGCCTCCAGACGATGAGAAAATCAAACTCTGTCGTTGAAGTCAGCCAGTCTGTGATATTTGGGCAGCCTGAGCAGATTAAAACGTAAACCGTAACGGAGCCTTGTCTAGCAAATCATTTGTTGCAAGTAACAGAAACTCAAATTAAATCACCTTAAACAAAAAGAACATGTCTTAGGTCAATGACCGAGCAGTCCGAGATCTGGGTACCACGGGACCCAGGGTTTCTTCTGGCTCTTTCTGTCTCTTTCTCTTCTGCATCTGCCCCTCTTGGCTCCTCTCTCCTCATGGTGGTTTTGTCCTGGGGTAAGTCTCCTCATCAGCAGCTTTGTGGAGGGGAAGTGCCCAAGGTCAGGCCCAAGGTGCTGAGGGAGTTAGAGGCCACGGCAACAGCCCGGCGGAGGGGCAGGGTGGTCCCCCCAGAACACAGGGACTGACCGTGAAATTCGGAGCCCCCCCCAAAAAAAGATTCCAACAATATTGACCAAGAGACCCTGGAGTGACAGAAAGAGCTCCCAACGCCAAAAGCGGGTCAGTCTGAGCAACAAAATAGCTAACCTCATATTGGTTTATAACCCAAAGTAAAAAAAAAATAAAGATCCATGAGTTCATATCGATAGAGATGATTGAATAAATAAATGTGGGAAAAGAGACAAATCTCCCGTGCAGAAAAATTCCACATAATTTATGCAGACTTGTGCTCCAAGGAGAGGGAGCACAAGTCCCCAGTCAAGTGTGGGCTGCAAGTGACTTCCTTCCAAAGATGACAGTGTGGATGCGGGGAGGTGATGTAGCTTCTGTCAGGAGAAATCTGACACGCATTATCTCGGCCAAGTGCTCAAGGTCAGCATCGACAGTCATGCATCCTGTTGATAGGACGTCCCTCGAAATGATGTGATGGTAATAAAACTTGATTTCTGTGCTCTCCTCTCCAAATCCCATAACCCCAGCATAATCACAAGAAAGACATCAGACAAAACCCAGCTGAGGGACATCTTACAAAACATTCAACCAGTCGTTCTCCAAAATGTCAAGGTCATAAAAACAAGGACAGTCTAAGAAACTGTTGCAGCCAAGAAGAGCCTGAGGAGACATGAAGACTAAATGTAATGTGACTCTTGGAACAGGAAAAGGACAATAGGAAAAAACTAAGGGAATCTGAATCAAGCATGGAATTTGGTTAATAATGTAGCAATAGAGGTTCAGTAATTGTGACAATTGTACCATATTATTAATAGTCAGGGACGCCATATGGAGTGTATAGGAACTCTCTGTATTATCTTCATAATAATTCTGTAGCTGTAAACGTGTCCTCAAATAAAAGGTTTATGTAAAACTAAATAAAATTGGAACCAGGTCCTGGGATGGTTACTTTCATGCCAACTTGACTGGCCACATGAGACATTATTTCTGGGTGCGTCTGTGAGGGTGTTTGGGGATGAGATTAGCACTTGAATCGGTGGACTCGGTATAGCAGATTGCTCTCCCCAGTGTGGATGGGCACTGGTGAAGCTGGGCACGTTGAGCCCCTACATTCAGATTTTTCTTTACCAGTGGAAAAGATCTCCCCACCTGTCAGCGTTATCGCCTCTCTACCAAACGACATATCAGACTTTCCACCTCTATCTGAGGGCATGAACCCTGCATTGTCTGAGAACACTGTAATCATCCTCCCTGAGGAGACTTACCCCAGGACAAAACCACCATGAGGAGAGAGGAGCCAAGAGGGGCAGATGCAGAAGAGAAAGAGACAGAAAGAGCCAGAAGAAACCCTGGGTCCCGTGGTACCCAGATCTCGGTGTCAGGCAGGACGATGCTGATTCTCCTCAGGACCCACCCCCCACCCGGTCTTGGCTTCTTGACCTTCAACTAAGCTCTGGTCCCAGCAGTTCCCTCAGGTGAGATCTAAAGTGTGATTCACAAGGAGATGTGTTACATTCCAAGAGAACTGCCTGAGTTTTCTAATTTGTACAGACGGAAATCCAGGGAACACGTGTGGGAGTGGACCCTAAGGGTGTGGGGTACGGTGAAAGGAGCAAAAGTTGGTCAAGCCAAATGTTTTGACATGTGCTCACTAAGCAGAGCTTCTACATTTAATGTTGCCACCGGGGATGTTGGAAAGGGCTCCCAGGGTTTGGTGGGTTCATTGGCTGACACATGGGCCAAAGGTGCCCAATGTGGGTTAACTAGACCGTGCTTTGCTCTAATGAACTGAAAGGGTTCAAAGGCCTAGGGAGATTGGACAGTTGGAATGGATTTATCATTGAAGACCTACTCACCCACACTGGGAGGGCCCAGAAGTCGTGCCTTTTCACTAATACTGTGAGGAACCCATCTGTTAGGGGTGCCCCTGCATCCTTAGAGAGCTCTGTGATTGTCCTTCTCTGTGGGCCAGACCTCCCAGTGGGAACTTTGGTCACCGACTAAGGAAACGTAACTGCAGTGGGAGTGAGTGATCGGAACCCGGGTTGGTGGGGACCATGTGGCGGCACTCCACTGCCAGAGACAAGGTGGGCGTGCTTACCGGAACACAGCATCAAAGCAGCAATGAGAACAGCCTGACTCTCGCAGGCCTGTGCTGTTCGCTACAAGATCAGGATGTTCCTAGAAGTGACATAGGGAGTTGGGCGCCTGGGTGGCTCAGTTGGTTAAGCGACTGCCTTCGGCTCAGGTCATGATCCCGGAGTCCCGGGATCGAGTCCCACATCGTGCTCCCTGCTCGGCGGGGAGTCTGCTTCTCCCTCTAACCCTACCCCCTCTTGCGCTCTCTCTCTCACTCTCTCTCTCTCAAATAAATAAATAAAATCTTTAAAAAAAAAAAAAAAAAAGAAGTGACATAGGTAGCCTACTAGATTCTTACTTGGTCTGTGTAAGCAGAAAATCTCTCTCAAGTGTGTCCCACAGTGGGTCCACAGGGGCCCCAGGCCCACCTCGTGTTTCTTTTCCCATTTCCAGAAGACACCATTGGAATTGATAACCCTCGGCAACAGGCAGAACCCCCACATCGACCCCTGATCTGTCCATGAGGGCTAGCATGGTGGGAGAGGCCGAGTAGAAGCCACCAGAACTGCCGCTACCTGGAAAAATAGTACACCAAAAGCATATCACACTCCGGAGGGATGCAGAGACTAGTACCACCAACAAAGCCGTGAAAGATGCAGGGTGGTGACCCCCACCACATCCTCATTCAGTTCACCTATTTGGCCTGCTGTGAAGACAGATGGATCTTTTTTTTTTTAAGACTTATTTACTTATTTGGGGCAGGAGGGAGACGGGCAGCAGAAGAGGGAGAGAGAGAATTTCAAGCAGACTCCCCACTAAGTGTGGAGCCCAATGCGGGGCTTGATCCCAGGACCCTGAGATCACGACCTGAGCCGAAATCAAGAGTCAGACGCTTAACCAACTGAGCCACCCAGGCGCCCCAAGACAGACGATCTCGAAAATGACTGTGAATTACCATTCACTTAACCAGTTCGTGACTCCTGTTGTGGCCACTGTTACCAGGTGTGGTTCCATTGCTCGAGCAAATTAACACGTCCACTGGCACCTGGGATACAGCTAGTGGTCTGGCAAATGCATTTTTCTCCACCCTGTGCACAAGATCCAGCAGAATTCTGCTGCTTTCAGCTAGCAAAACCAGCAATGCACCTTGACTGCCCCTCCCTCAGGGGTGTGTCGACTCCCTTGCCCTATGTCATAAAATTAGTTCACAGGGATCCTGAACACTTTTCGCTTCCACAGGATATCACACTATTCCATTATATTGATGACATTTACTGATTAGACCTATTGAGCAAAACAGCAGCAACTCCTCTAGAGTCATCGGTAAGATATTTGCATGTCAGAGAGTGGGCAATCCAACTAAAATTCAGGGGCCTTCTACCCCGGTGAAATTTCTAGGGGCTCAGGGGTATAGAGCATGTTGTGATATCCTTTCTAAGGTAAAGGGTAAGTTGTTGCATCTGACCTCTCCTACAACCAAGAAAGAGGCGCAATGCCCAGTGGGCTGCTTTGAATTTTGGAGGCCACAGAGTCCTCATGGGAGTGTGTTACTCTGGTCCATTCACAGAGTCACCCAAAAAGCTGCTAGTTTTGAGAGGTACCCAGAACAAGAGAAGGCTCTGCAAGAGGCCCATTTAGGCCACGTGATCCAGCAAATCCAATGGTGCCTGATGCATCAGTGACAGATAGGGAGGCTCTTTGGAGCCCTTGGCGGGCCCCTATAAAAAAATCGAAGCACAGACCCTTAGGATTTTGGAGCAAGGCTCTGCCATCATCCACAGATAACTATTCTCCTTCGGAGCAACAGTTCTTGGCCTGCTATTGGATCTTAGTTGAGACGCTGGCCCATGGGTCCCCAAGTTACCACATGCCCTGAGTCGTCCTCCGTGAGCTGGGTGTTATCTGACCCATCGAGCCACGAAGCTGGGCACACACTGCAGCACTCCATCCTCAGATGGAAATAATATGCCTGTGAGTGGGTCAGAGCAGAGCCTGAAGCCACAGTAAGTTACATGAGGGAATGGCCAATTACCCACGTTCCCCACCCTGCCACACTGCCTCCTATCTCCCAACCTGTACCCCTGACCTTACTTGGAGTTCTGGACAATCAGTTCTCAGGGGAAGAGAAGCCTCGGGGGTGGTTTACAGGTGTTTCTGCAAGGTATTCAGGCACCACCGGGAAGTGATCAGCTGCAGAACTGCAGCCTCCCTCTGGGACATCCCTCAGGGACAGGGGGGAAGGGAAATCCTCCAGGGGGCAGAACTGGGAGAAGTACACCTGATCGTTCACTTTGCTTGGACATAGAAATGTCCAGACACACGATTATATACCAGTTCATGGGCTGTGGCCAATGGTTTAGCTGGATGGTCAGGGACTTGGATATTCGAATTTCCTATGAAGGCTCACTGAAGGATGGCCTCAGCAAAGGAGAATTTTAATAATCAATAGACAGATTTTAATCATGAACTGGTGGCTGCTTTCTCAGGCCACCCCTGTCGTCACCCAATGGACTTGTGACCAAAGTGGCCACAGGGGCAGGGATGGAGGTTATGCATGGGCTTAGCAGCACGGACTTCCCCACACCAAAGCTGATCGGGCCACAGTCTAGCAGAGTGCCCAACCTGCCAGCAACAGAGACCAACGCCGAGCCCCTGATATGGCACCATGTCCCGGGATGATCAGCCGGCTGCTACCTGGTGGCAGGTTGATTACACTGGACCATTTTCACTGTGGAAGGGGCAGTTTTATTCTTACTGGAAAAGATGTTCACCCTGGGTATGGATTTTCCTTCTTCGCACACACTGCTTCTGCCAAAACTACCATCTGTGGACAGTACCACTGTCCTGGTACTCCACGCATCGTTGCCTCTGGTCAAGGAACCCGCTTCATAGCAAAAGAAGTGCAGCAATGGGCCCGTGTTCATGGAATCCACTGGTCTTCCCATGTTCCCCACTGCCCTGAGGCAGTTGGCTTGAGGGTGGGGCCAAATAGCCCTTTGAAGCCTTAGTTACAGTGCAGCCAAGTGGCAGTACCTTGCAGGGCTGGAGCAAGGTTCTCCAGAAGGTTGAATGTGCTCGGCACAGCATCCAATATATCGTGCTATTTCTCCGATTGCCAGGATTCAAAGGTCCAGGAATCCAGGTGTGCAAATGGGAGTGGCACCACTCACTATTATCTCTAGTGACCCATGAGCAAGATGTTTGCTTCCTGTTGCCTCAACTTTATGTTCTGCTGGCCCAGAGGTCTTACTTCCGAAGGGAAGAACATTTTCACCAGGACACACAACGACTCCATTGAACCGGAAGTTAGGTCAGCTACTCAGGCACTTTGGGCTCTTCGGGCCTCTGAAAGAACAGGCAAAGGAGGGAGTTATGGTGTTGGCTGGGGTGATCGATCCTGACCTCAAGGGGAAATTAGGCTACCTCCGCAATGGAGGTAGGGAAGAGTAGGTCTAGAATACAGAAGATCCCTAAGGGCGTCTCTCAGTCTTACCATGTGTTCAAGGAAAACTGCAACAACCCAATCCAGGCAAGACTGCTAGTGGCCCAGACCCTGCAGGGATAGAAGGTTTGGGTCACCCCACCATATAAAGAAACATGACCAGCCAAGATGCTTGCCTAAGGCAAAGGGAGTAAGAATGGGTAGTAGAAGTAAGGTGTTGTAAGTACCCGCCATGACCACATGACCAGTTACAGAGACAGGGAGTGTAATTGTCATGAGTATTTCCTCCTTATTTTGCTATGAGCGTGTGTGTGTTTTCTTTCCTCTCTTATTCCCTTATCATGTAACATAAGATGTATTGACTTTATATCATATTTTTAAGTATTGTTAATTTTACATCATGGTATTTATGTTACAGAAATTCATAGGGGAAGGGAGGAAAAAATGAAACAAGATGAAACCAGAGAGGGAGACAAACCATAAGAGACTCTTAATCTCAGGAAACAAACTGAGGGTTGGGAGTGGAGGGGGGTGGGAGCGAGGGGGTAACTGGGTGAAGGACGTTGGGGAGGGTAGGTACTATGGTGAGCGCTGTGAATTGTGCAAGACTGATGAATCACAGACCTGTACCCTGAAACAAATAATACATTATATGTTAATAAAAATAAATTAATTAATTAAAAAATCAAGGGGAAGAGCAAACATCACTCAAGGACATTACCTCCTCGTCTGGGGAAGGAGTTGGCGTGTTCTCTGTTGTACACAGGCTAGCTGTATTGTGTCGACAGAATTATCACCTTGTTCGTGTTTGTTCGGAGATAAGTATGGTTTAGGAGACTCCGATGGATGCCAATTTGACCAAGGGCAGAAACTGGTGAAGGTTAATTTTATGTGTCACCTTGACTGGCCATGGGGTGCCCAGATTAAACATTATCTCTGAGAGTGTCTGAGAGAGTGTTTCTGGGTGTGATTAGTATTTGAATCGGTGGACTCAGTATAGGAAATTTCTCTCCATTATGTGGCTGCCCACCATCCAATCCACTGAGGGCCTGAATAGAATGAAAGGTGGAAGAAAGAGGAATTTCTCCCTTTTCTCCTGCCTCTTTGAGCTGGGACATCTCACCTCATCTTCTCCTGCGCTTGGACTGGGATTCACACCACTGGGTCCCTGGTTCTCAGGCCTTCAGAACTGCACCATCAGCTCCCCTGGGTCTCCATCTTGCAGACAGAAGACCGTGGGATTTCTCAGCCTCCAAATTTGTGTGAACCAATTCTTCATAATAAATCTCCCTTTATATACATAAATATCCTTTTGGTTCAACTCCACTGGAGAACGCAGACTGATACAGTTCCTTAAAGTAATGTTGGGCATTCAAAAAACATCTAAACCTCACATCAAAATAAATTCTGGATTCTAGATAGATTTAGGATTCAAATATATATATATATATTATGAAAGTACTAAATGAAAATGGTGGTAAATATTTACATAATCTTAAAATAAAGAAGTTTCTCCTGAACACCACTCCAAAGGCAAAACCCACGAAAGCTGGCTTTGAGTACCTAAAATGTAATCTCTGTACGGCCAATGAAAAAAAAAAATACAGACACTAATTTTTAAAAAGCAGATAATTATCTTGTATTCACTGTACCCCAAGCACTTTATTAAATCATCCAATCCCCATAAGAAGCCTACAAAGTGTTAACACTTCCTCCAATTACAGATGAAAAACAAAGGCTCTTGCAGGTGAAGGAATGTGCCCAAAGTCAGCAAGTGATAGGGCAGTGTGACCCCATGTGCGCTCTCAACCACAAAAGAAACACACACCACAGACTGGAAAACTTGAGAACATTTCTTGAACCATATATAAAAAGCAAAGATTAATATCTTTATGACGGTAATACATATATGCTCTCTTACCAATAAGAAAAAGACAAACACCTCAATAGAAAAACAGGTAAAGGAAGTAACATAAGAAGACAATCCACACAGGAAGTAATTCAGTCAATGCCTGTAAAAAAAAAAAAAAAAAAAAAAAAAAAAAAAAAAAAAAACCACCCCCCCCAGGTAAAAAAAAGAGGCAAATTTAAACAAGGCAACTTTCTACTCTATCAAACTGGCTGAGATTCTAAAGAATTTGTCTCCCTGGCAGAGAGCATTGCAAGTTGGGTTCTTCCAGAAGCAGAGTCTGCAATGCAGTTAGTGAGCAATGGGGTATTTATTAGGAACTGGCCTTTGTTTTGTTTTGTTTTTTAAGATTTTGTTTATTTATTTGACAGAGAGAGAGATCACAAGTAGGCAGAGAGGCTGGCAGAGGGAGAAGCGATGCAGGACTCGATCCCAGGAGCCTGGGATCATGACCTGAGCTGAAGGCAGCCGCTTAACCGGCTGAGCCACCCAGGCGCCCCAGAGACTGGCCTTTGGATCAATACCTGTGGAGGGGAGGGGAGGGCAGGTCAGAGGCAGAGGCACACTTTGACACAGACACAGTGGTCACCCCCACAGGGAGTGCCCAAGCTGGAATGATCCCGTTAGTGTTGTCCTCGGTTGGGTGGAGTTGGCTGATCTTTATACCCCCACATTGATATGTCACTGGAGGAGGCTGCCCCGGGAACGGTCATGACTTTGGGCGAGGTGGCTCTTTGCAGCTGAGCAAATCCTTGCAGGGGCTGACAGCTGAAGGCACTCCCAGCAGCTGGGGTGACAGGTCTTTCTTTCCTGGAAGAGGAATCTGGGTGACTCATCACAAAATACAGAAAAATGCACATTACAAGTCCTTTAAATTTGCAACTCATTTCTCTGCACTCCATGACAGAGTCAAAAGGGGGCTAGACTTCTCATCCTTGTATGAGCCCCATGCCTCCCTCCCCCACCTCTGCCCCCTGCTCCCATTTCCCACCATGTCTTCTCTGGAGACCACCAGGGCCTCTCCCGTGATGCCCCGTACCCAGTGCTTTGCCACTGGGAACAGCGTGTACTGTTGCAAGAGCCGATTGTTCCATTTTCAGGCATTCTGCAAGCTGTTTGTTAAACTCTCTGTAGCTTAAAATGAGCCATCATGGGAGTATTTATACCATGGAAATGGGCAAATGCTACAAGTCAGGCCAAAAGAGTGTCGTTAACTCTATAGCCCTGTTCTCATCAATCAAAGACACCCAGACTGCTGGGCCATCCCTTGGGACGCTAACCCCCATAAGGCTCTGCCCATCTCCGAATCCAGCCCCATCCTCCATCCCTCTTCCACTCCCCAAAGATCTTCACTGTGCCCTCTAGAACTTAAGATGCATCACGAGCAAGCGCATCTCTGAGCAAGCGCATCTCTCTCCTGCAAGTTCTCTCCACAGTCTTGGTCTGGCTGGAGCCTAGCCCTCTATGGCGCCCCGCCTTGCTCCTCAGTTTTACTTCCAGATTACCATCCCTCCCACCTTGCCCAAACCATACAGCTCCTGGTTGCCACTGTTTGCTAATCCCTAGTTCCTCTTACTTGTTCCTAAAAGATCTCCACTCCTGGCTCACTGTCACTCACCCTAAACCACTCCTGTCCTAAATCTTGGTGATCTGACTATCCACAGAGATGACCTCTCCATTCTTTGACCTCCACTCCTCCAATGGTCTTGTCCTCCACACTTTCTCAGCCACCCTCCCTATGATCATTCTCTAGCTGTGCGCTGTTCAGTACAGTGGCCACAAGCCACTTGAAATTGGTCCAAAATGAGATGTGCTGTCAGTGTAAAATACAGATTTCAAAGACTTAGCATAGAAAAAATTTTTTAAATATCTCATTAATCATTTTTAGAGTCTCAATTACTCTTAAGATTTTTAAACTTTTTTCCAGCCTTATTGAGGTATAATTGACAAGAATTGTATATATTCACAGTGTACAACGTGATGTTTTAATATATGCGTACATTGTGAAGGGATTACTACAATCAAGCTAATTAACATATCCATCACCTCACATAGCTTCGTGTGTGTATGTGTGTGTGATGAATGAGAACATTTAAGATCTACTCTTTAAGGGGCCTCTTGGGGGGGCTCAGTCAGTTAAGCGTCCGACTCTTGATTGTGGCTTAGGTCATGATCTCAGGGTCGTGAGATCAAGCCCCAGATCTGTCCACGCACAGAGTGGAGCCTGCTTAAGATTCTCTCTCTCCCTCTGCCCCTCTCCCACTCTAAAAAAAAAGATTGACTCTTAACAAATTTCAAGTACGCAATATAGGATTCTTAACTATAGTCAAGCTGTACATCAGAGCTCCAGGACGTATTCCTCCTGCATAACCGAAACTTTGTACCCTTTGACAAACATCCATATTTCCTCCACCCCCCCAGTCCCTGATAACTACCATTCTACTCTCTGCTCCTAGGACTTCAACTTTTCCAGATTCAGCATACAGGCGAGAGCATGCAGTATTCGTTTTTCGCCTGGCTTATTTCACATAGCATAACGTCCTCCAGGTTCATTCATGTTGTCACAAATTAGAGAATCTCCTTCTTTTCCATGGCTGAATAATATTCCATTGTGTATATATATCCCATTTCCTTTATCCATTAATCCTTTGATGGACACTAGTTGATTCAGTACGTTGGCTATTGTGAACATGGAAGTGCAGATCTCTCTTTGAGATTCATGAACTTTAGATATATACCCAAAGTGGGACTGCTGGATCGTATGGTGGTTCTATGTTCAATTTTTTGTGGAACCTCTGTACTGTTCCCACAGTGGTTGCACCAGTTCACACCCTCGCCAGCAGGGTACAAGGGCTGCCTTTTCTCCACATCCTTGCCAAACCTGGTGATCTTTTGCCTTTTTGGTAATTCTAACTTGGTGAGGTGGGATCTCATTATGGTTTTAATCTGCATTTCCCTGATGATGAGTGATGTTGAGCATTTTCTTATATGCCTGCTGTCCATTTGCATGTCTTTCTCTTTTGAGAAATATCTATTCAGGTCCTTCGCCCATTTTTCGTTGGGTTTATATATATATGTTTATATATTGAGCTATTTAAATTCCTTACACATTTTGGATATGAACCCCTATCGGATGTATGGCTTGCAAATATTTCCTCCCGTGCTGTAGGTTGTCTCTGCACTCTGTTGATGGCTTTCTTTGCTGTGCAGAAGCTTTTTAGTTTGATGCAATCCCATTTATCTATTTTTGCTTTTGTTGTTTGTGCTTTTAGGCTAACCATTGCCCAAACTAATGTCAAGAAGCTTTTCCCCTATGTCTTCTTCACTAATAATTCTTAAAATTTAATTGCATGTTGGAATGATTATCTCTGGGATGTATGGAGTCAAATAAAATGTGTTTTTAAATTATTTCAATATTTCTTTTTATTTTTTGATTGTGGCTACTAGAGAGCTTCTAGGTGCCTGCGTGGCTCACCTTTGCTCCTCCTATAGTGTCTCTGTCAGACCACACTGCTCTGGACCTTGTCATTTTCCCAAACTGTTGCTCCCTCCATAACCTCAGTTTCCAGCATGCCACCTCTGGACCGCCACCTCTCATCTCTCCAACTCGTGCCACTAGTGCCCTTATGCCAACAACTTCCAAGTCAGCTGAGATCTACAAGTTATCAGTTAGCCTTTCCACTTGTTACTGTCACTGTTACTCTACCTTCCGTCTTCTCTCCCCTTCTTCCCCGCTGAAATTCCATGGTCTGTCATCATAGCCCTGTCTCTTACGTATCTTTAGCTTCCTCATCTCTCTCTCACTATACTGCATGCACCTGGGAAAACCTCTAACCTGGTTAATTATAACTCCATGCCAGCACCTGTTAGGTTGAACAAGGCTGCAAGAAAACTTGCAAACATGTTGACTGGTTTCATTTTAAATCTCCTGTCCTGAACTCAAGTACTCCCTTAATGCAGACTGGCCATCCTACTACATTTACACTCCTTTCTCCTCAAAATCCCAACATTTCCTTCCCCGTTTCAAGACATCACACTCAACTGATGACTTATTTCCTATTTCACTGAGAAAGGGAAGTGAGCCAAGGAGAACAATGACAGGCTCCCCACCACATCTACCCAGCCACCATGCCCCATCATACCCCGGCTGTGCCCTAAACAATGAACCCCTATTTATGAACTAGCTCCCCCCTCTTCAGCAACTTTCCATCACCCCTCATTTTCCCTCTCTATTGGGTAATTCCCATTATTTCCCATTAAAAAAAAAAAACCTCTTGATTTCTCATTCCATTTCCTTCCTCTTTTCAGGAAGGGTCTTTGAAAGTGTCAATTCTTGCTCTCTCCAGTTCCTCTCTTCCCATTTTCTCTTGAACCCATTTCAGTCAGGCTTCTGCCTCTTGCCAGTGCAATGAAACTCTTCAGTGGCTCCTCTATTTCACTTGGGACAAAAGCTAAAGTCCTTACAATGGCCCACAAGCTCTATATGATCCCTACATGATCTGGTCTCCCATTATCATCACCCCTCAGCAGCCAGCATTCTATGGAGCAACCAGGCCAACTGTTTTGCAGCCAATATCAGAAAGAACCTGGAAAACATGTGTGGACCAGAGGACCCCTTCTTTCCGGCTACCAAGAGGACTCAGAAATCCTACATCCCACCCCACACACCCCCACAATCTCCAGCAGAGGAATGGAGGACAGGGGGCTGTAAAAAATCTAATTGACCATGCATTTCAGTCTAAGCACCAGGAATTTCTCAAAGAACTGTTTGGATTATTGTATTAGACTAAGGTTACTACACTGGACTCTCTTTTTCTCCCCTCCTTATTACCCAGCAGATGGTACCTCTCAAGAAAGATCATCTTAAGTAGGAAAATAAAGAAGCTCTGTTTTCCTTGCACATCTGATGTATTTGAGTGATTTTGTGACCCTGCTACATGCATACATATGCACAGGAAAAAAAGAGATGACAAAATATAGACCAAAATGTTAACAGTGGTTATGGATGAGTGGATTTTATGTTCTTCTTTATATTTTTGTTATTTTCTGATTTGTTTACAATGAGTGTGAACTAATTTTATAATTAGAAGAGTATTTTCAATTTTAAAAGAAGATAGAAACTTTAACTCACAAACAAGATGAAGTAATAGAGACTAGATTTACCCTCTTTCCTGAAACAACCAAAATAAACTGGACCGAACATGTGAAATAAAAGTTCTCAACTCATTGGGTATCAGGCAACAAAACACAATAATCTTTGAGGATGTGGGAATAAATGACATGAACCCCACAATTACTTAATCTTACTTCCCTGAGAGGACTTCCAAGCCACAGCAAGGAAAGGGGTACCTGGTAGAATTTGGCAGACTTCTTGAGTTGAGGAGACAGAGTGGAGAGTCTAGGGAGAACAAGATAGCTAGAACTCTTAGGGTGGAATATCAGAAAAGAGACTGCTGCACAGAGACAGAACCCAGAGATCTGCAGAGTCCCCCTCAAGCATTCAGCAGAGAACTGATTAGCACATGCCCCTGAGAAAACAATCCAAAATGGGGGGTAGGGGGAGAACCATCAGAAAGGATTAGGGGTGACAGTGCCTGGTATTCACATAAGGCTGGGAATAGTATCTGTTCCAACTAACCAGACTGGAAAACTCATAATTCACAAGGCATCGGGTAAAATATTCAAGAAGGCCTTGCCTTGGTAGTGAGAAATAATTAGTCCTGGAATAGAAGCTATTATGTGCCCACCTAACATTTCATAAAGCAAGCCCAGAGAAGATCAAACTGTGTCTAAGTAACTTAACTGGATTCCAAAACAAAGTTCAAGAACACTTATAACAATACAAAATATCTAGCACCCAACAAATAAAAAGGATAATATCTGGCATCCAATCAAAAATTTCCAAACATGCAAAAAAAACTAGAACACATAAGAAGGAGAATATTTGGGGTGCCTGGGTGACTCGATCAATTAAGCATCCAACTCTTGATTTCAGCTCAGGCTCTGTTCTCGGAGTTGTTAGATTGAGTCCCATGTCAGGCTCTGCATGGAAACTCCTGGAGATTCTCTCTCTCCCTTTCCCTCTGCACACCACCCCCCTCTCTCCCTCTGAAGAAGAAGAAGGAGGAGAAGAAGGAAGAAGGAAGAAGAAGAAGACTACTCAATCAAAATCAACTCAGAACTGAGATAGATGAGAGAATTAGTACACAAAGATATTAAAACAGTTGCTAAAACCATATTCCATATGTTCTAATGTTACATAGAGACACAGACATAAAAAAACTCAAATCAACTTTTTAGAGATAAAAACTAAAATGTGTGAAATGAAAAGAACACTGGATGAAATTAATGGCAAATTGACATTAAAGAAATAAGATCAGTTAATTCAAAGACAGCAATAGAAACTATCCAAAATAAAACACAAAGAAAAAAAACAAAAAAATTAATGAAAAGAACATCAGAAGGTGTGGGGCAACAAGTGGCTTAACATACATATAATTAGAATCCCCAAATGAGAGGAGAGAAGGGTTCAGAAAAATTTAAAGAAATAATGGCCCCAAATCTGCCAATTTGATGATAACCATAAACCCAAAGATCCAGGAATCTCAACAAATCTAAAGTCCAAGAACAGGATAAAAACTCCATCAAGGCACATCATAATCAAATTGCTCCAAACCAGTAATAAAGAGAAAATCTTAAAAGCAACCAGAGGAAAACAAACACATCATGTACAGAGGAACAAAGATAGAATGGCAGCAGATTTCTCACCAGAACAAATGCATGCAAGAAAGCAATAGTACAACATCTTTAAATTACTGAAAGAAAAAATCTGCCAACCTAGAAGTCTATGCTGAGCAAAAATAATTTTTTAATGAAAGCAAAATAAAGATAATTTCAGACATACACAAGCTTAAAGAATTTACTAACAGATTTGCACTATAGGACATGTTAAAGGATGCTATTTATATAGAAGGAAAATGATTTCAGGTAAAAATATGGATCTATACAAAGGAATGAAGAGCACTGGAAAGGTTAACTACATGAATTAATAGCTAAGATTTTTTCTTATTATGTAATTTATTATCTAAACAAAATAAAAATGATGTGTTGTGGGATTTATAACATATGTATGAATAAAATGTATGACAGCAACATAAAGGCCACAAGGAGAGCTATTATTATTATTATAAGGCTCCTATTCCATATGTGAATATACATGACATAACATCACATGGAGGTAAACTGTGATAAGTTAAATATGTATACTGTAAAACCTAAAGCAACCACTAAAATAACAAAGGCTTACGGCTAAAACTTCAACAAAGGGGGGCGCCTAGGAGCTCAATTTGTGAAGTGTCTGACATCAGCACAAGTCATGATCTTGCACTCAGCAAGGAGTCTGCTTGTCCCTCTGCCCTTCCCCCCACTCATACTCTCTCAGAGAAATAAAATCTTGAAAAATAAGTAAATAAATAAATAAAAATTCAACAAAGGTGTTAAAATGGAAACATAAGAATTACTCAGTTAATACAATAGAAGGCAGAAAAAGAGGAGGAAATATACCCAAAGAACAGGTAGACAAATAGAAAAACACAGCAAGAGCCCTGGGTGTTATACCCAACTGATAGTGTTCAACACTACATCTGAGACTAATGATGTACTATGTGTTGGCTAATTGAATTTAAATTAAAAAAAAGAAAAACATAGCAAGATTATAGACTTAAACCTAACCATATCGATAATCACACTATACGTAAACGGTCTAAACACCCTAATTTAAAGGCAGAGATGGTCGGATTGGATTAAAAAGCAACACCCAACTATTTGCTGCCTACAAGAAATGCAGTTTAAATACAAAGAAATTCATAGGCTAAAGGTAAAAGGAAGGAAATACACATTCTATGCCAACACTGGTCAAAAGAAAGCTCAAGTGGCTATATTAATATCAAAGTAAATTTCAGAGAAAAAACTATTTCCAGTGATGAAGTAAATCATTTTGTAATGATGAAGGTGCTAGTTCATTAAAAGAACGTAAGAATCCTAAGCACTTTTGAACTTAAAAACAGAGCTTGAAAATACAAGAAGCAAAAACTGTTAGAATAGCAAGGAGAAATAGACAAATCCACAATTATGGTTGGAGATTTCAATGACTCTTTTTCAATATTTGATAGAATAAGTGGACAGAAAATCAACAAGAATACACCAGACTTGAGCAACATTGGGGCGCCTCGTGGCTCAGTCTGTTAAGCGTCTGCCTTCAGCTCAGGTCATGATCCCAGCGTCCTGGGATGGAGCCCCACTTAGGGCTCCCTGCTGAGTGGGGAGTCTGCAAAAAAAAAAAAAAAAAAAAGACTTGAGCAACATTATCAACCAACTTGACCTAACTGGCATTTATTGAACATTTCACCCTACAACCAGAAAAGTACACATTCTTTGCAAGTGCACATGGAACATTTATCAGGATAAATCATATTCTTGGCCAGAAAACAAGTATCAATAAGTTTTAAAGGATTCATATAATTCAGAGCATGCTCTCTGGCTACAGTGGAATTAAATGACAAGTCAATAACAGAAAGATAATCTGGAAAATCTCCTGTTATTTGGAAACTAAATACCCTTCTAAATAACTATGGATCAAAGAAGAAGTCAAAGAGGAAAGTAGAAAGTTTTCTGAATTGAAGGAAAATGAATGCATTCTGTATGGGAATTTGGGGGTGGGGGGTTGCCATTTGTTATGCACTGAACTGTGTTCCTCCAAAATTCATATGTTGAAGGCTTGACCCCCAAAGTGACTGTATTTGGAGATGGGGCCTTTAGGGAGGTGATCAAGGTTAAACAAGGTCATAAGTGTGGAGCCCTAACCTGACAGGGTGGTGTCCTTCTGAGAAGGGGGAGAAACACCACAGGCCTCTCTCTCTCCACACATGTGGAGGAAAGGCCATGTGAGGACCCAGCAGGTCACTGGTCGCCGGAAAACCAGGAACAGAGCTCTCCCCAGAAACCAACCCTAAAGTCACCTTGATCTCAGTTGTCTAGCCTCCAGAACTGTGAGAAAATTAATTCTGTTTTTAAGCCACCTGGTCTGTGGTATCTTGTTATGACAGTGAGCTGACAAATACACCATTAAAACAGTACCTGGGGGGAAATTTATAACATTAAACGCCTATACTAGAAAAAAAAGAACAATCTCAAATTGATGACCTAAGCATCCACTTTAAGAAACCAAAGAAAGAAGAGCAAATTTAACCCAGAAGAAAGGAAATAATCATGATTAAAGTGGAAATCATCGAAATAGAAAACAGAAAAGAACAATAGATTAAAATCATTAAAACTAAAAGCGGATTTTTGGAGAAGATCAGGGAAATGAATAAACCTGATCAGGAAAAAAAAAAAAAGACACAAATTACCAAACTCAGGAACAAGACAGGTGATATCACCAAAGACTCTGCAATATTAAAAAGATAGTAAGGCAATATTATGAATGACTTTATACCTGCAAATTAGACAATTCAGATGAAATGCACAAATGCCTGATTGACACAAACCATCCGAGTTCTCTAAAAAAAGAAATTGATAGCCTGAATAGCTTCCTCTGTCATCTGTTTATCTACCTATTCTCCATTCATCATCTTTATCGATTAAAGAAATAGCATCGACAGTGAAAGACCTTCCCTCAGAGAAAACCAGTGAATTCTACAAAGAGGAGATGGTACTCATTCTACAAAAATTCCTCCAGAAAACTGAAAAAGAGTGAGTATTTCCCAAATTACATGAAACCAGTATGACGAAAACGAAAGGTATACCCCCAAAAAAAAGAAAGAAAGAAAAGAAGAGAGACCAATATTCCTCCCACACATGGACACTGAAACAAACACAATTGTAGCAGATAGAGTCCAGCCCCCTGTGGAAGAAGACAGTACCTCATGGCCAGGTGGGGCTCATCCCAGGATACAGGGTTACGTTATTGATGCATGCTACCTCGGAAATGAGTCTCAAAATCATGATGCTGAGGGAGAGGAAGAGGACATAAAATGAGTACACATTCCACGTATGTAAAATGCTAGGAAATTCTACATAATATATAGAACAAAAGCAGATCAATGGTTGCCTGGGGTAGAGGGACCAGGAGAAGGACAAGGAGGATCCCAAACATGAGGAAACTCTGCAGAGCCACATCTGTTTGTTATCTTGATAATGGTGAAGGCTTCCTAGGCATGTGTCGATGTCAAAACTTAGTGAACCCGGGGTGCATGGCTGGCTCAGTCTGTAGAGGCTGAGACTTTTGATCTCAGGGTCATGAGTTCCAGCCCCACCTGGGTGTAGGAATTACTTAAAAAAAAAACAATTCAGTAAATTGTGCACTTTAAATATGTGCAGTTTCTTGTGCATCAGTGGATTAAAACTCAATAAAGCTATTTGTAAACATAAAATGAAGAATCCCACATGAGAACGCTTTCTCCTGTCCAAAACCTGCCTCCCCAGCTATCTGCTCTTGAATGTTGAATCACTGGGCAGGCTGATACTAACAGCCCCCCACCCCAGGATGCCTGCCTTCCACAAGTTCCAAGAGGCTGGGATGGGCCAGGGGGCACCTGGGGCCCAGCTGCAATTTGGTTTAAAAAGCCAGAGTTAAATAAAAAGAAAAAGAAGAAGAAGAAGAAAAAGGAGAAGAAGAAGAAGAAGAAGAAGAAGAAGAAGAAGAAGAAGAAG